>NC_044043.1:32625546-32935535 GCF_901765095.1 Microcaecilia unicolor
GCAAGCCCTGCCGGCCGCCTGCACGCTGGAGCTCAACTCCAGTGGAACGGTGGCTAAGTGCAGGTGAAGAGGTTCCTGTTCTGCTAGTTCCAGTTGCCTGCTCCCAATCCAGAGGTCCAGTCCGACCCTTCCGTGTGTTCTGCTCCAGGGTGGTCTTGCCTGCCTCTGCCGCTCCTCGGCAGGGGTCCAAGGACTCACTATTCCCAGTTCCGCCTCGAGGACCTGACAGCATGCCAAGGCCCTCGAGAACACGACAGTGGTGTAGAATGAGTAGAAGTAAATCGATTTTTTACTCGTTCCAAAAGTACAAAGACTAGGGGACACTCGAGGAAGTTACATGGAAATAGTTTTAAAACAAATAGGAGGAAATATTTTTTCACTTTAAGCTCTGGAACTCTTTCCCGGAGAATATGGTAGCAGCATCTAGCGTATCTGGGTTTAAAAAAGGTTTGGACAAATTCCTGGAGGAAAAATCCATAGTCTGCTATTGAGACAGACATGGAAAGGAAATGCCTGCCCTGGGATTTGTAGTATGGAGTGTTGCCACGATACGGGTTTCTGCCAGGGACTTGTGACCTGGCTTGGCCACTGTTTGGAAAACAAGAGACTGGGCTAGATGGACCATTGGTCTGACCCAATATGGCTACATGTTCTAATTGAATAATGAGCCAAGTAGCGCCATGGGAGGGTCATAGGTGGATCAGGGGTGTTCCTGCAATTTATGCGTGCTGTTATAGAATATGGAGATCCGTGTCTAATTTAGGCGCAAGGATTTACACCAGAGTTTAGCTGATGTAAATCCTCATGGGGCAGATCCTAGCGCTATGTGCTGTTCTATAAATGGTGCCTAACTTTGAGTGCCACTTATAGAGTAGCACTTAGCATGGGGTTTTTTGGTGTCGATTTTTTGGCGCCATCTATAGAATTTGGTCCTAAAGGATCCTTCTACTAAAATATACTGAAATCTGGGCTTAGCACTTTTAACATGGTAATTTCCCACACAATAAAGCCTACATTGAATGCAGCACATTATTTTGCTTTTTAAACAATATTTTTATGTGTGTGCATTACCTGCAAGGGTTAATGTGGGAGCACTTACCACCTCCTATTTAGGAGGCACTAGGTGCTCCCACATTAATTCAGTGTTATGCAATTAGTGCGTGCTAATCACAACGCACCAGCCAGATAATGCAGGAAAGCTCACTTTCCATCCATGTCAAACTCCTCCACAAATATATTTATATATTTTACAAATAGTTAATATGCACGTAGCATGTGAGAATGGGGAAATTACTGCAAAATAATTTAATGCATTTTGTGGCAGGTAAGCGTTTTCTCACTCACCAAGGGCATTAGGGCTTAACACCTCCATCTTCTCAGCGTAGAAATCAGCTGCCAGTTAAGAAGTGCTAGTGATACTAGTGCGATTAATTACATTTTGAATATTATCTTGACTATATTTAAAGTTATATTCACAACAGTTCTTTAATAAAGTTCTTTATAAAAAATGAAAATGGATTGATGAAGATTTGCACATCGCCGCTTTTGAAAGTTTGACAAGCAGCGTTGATGCTGTGAAGTCTGATGATCCTTGATATTAAAAAAAAAACTTAGTCAGAAACAATAAAGTGTGGAGAGTTTGGTAAAATCTGATCATAGGTGTGTAGAGATGATATTCACTCTGCTAATGTACTGCATTTAAAGAAATAATTGCCTGGGACTCATTTTTCTGTATGCTTAGATATATGTATGAATGCATTTTAAAAGATAATATTCAATAACTTACATGCTCCAGCCATGCTCCGCCTATGAACAGTCCCACTGGCAAAGTACACACCATCAAAGCATGGAACATATCTTTCCACTAGTCCATATTCTATAAGAAGTCATTTATGTACCTTCCTGCTGCGTACGACTAGGCAGCTCCTTGTAGATTTACCCCAACCCCAGTGTTATGTTATGTCTTCTATTCCGCCACTACCTTCACAATATAGGGTGGATTACATCATCAAGAAGCTAAACTACTACGTCCAGGAATTACAGTAATACCTCGGTTTTCGTTGACTTCGGTTATCATTGGTTTCGGTTTTCGTCGATTTTTTCCGCAAAAAATTTGTCTCCGATTTCGTCGGCGTGCTCACATACGTAATACATATCAGATAGACAATAAACATTAAAGTTCTGTCGTCATAGTATAAAAATTACAGTGATACCTCGGTTTTCGTCAGTTTCGGATTTCACCGATTGTTTTCAGACGCATTATCGACGAAAGCCGAGATATCACTGTATATCACAGAACAGACAATAAAACAACTATACTATGATACAATAAGATAGAAAATACATAGTAATCAAGATTCAAATTCGAGAAATGAAATTGGTGAAAAAAAACAAAGCCTTCAGATTTTTCTTGAAACTTAGGTAATGTGCACATGCCCTGGAAAATAAAGGTAATGAATTCCAAGTTTCTGCTATTTGGTATTGTAATGATGCAGTAAAGTGTTTAACTGACTTTAGCTTGGTAACTTTCAGAAAACGCAACAGGAACTGATTCCTAGTATTATATCTTGAGGTGGCATCATGTCTTGAAAAACCTCACCATGTATTGATACTCTGCAGTGACTAAACTTTAAAATCGATTGATTTTGCTATGTCCAATTACTTTGAAAGCTGTTTAACCTATAGAACATAGCTTTGCCAACAGCATGCACTATGACCTCAGCTAAAATTAAGGATTGTTAAATCCCTATACATTGCAAAGTGTTGACATTGGTATTATAGATTGGTCATGTTAGTGAAGCACTGGAGGTGGCTCATGAGAGCAAAACTGGCAAAAGCCCTTATACAAGAAACTAGGAGCCCATCACTGGATGATACCACTTTACAAAATTACCCCTTAGGATAAAAGTTGTAGAATCATACTACACACCTTTTTTGTACAGTTGGTTTCTACTTGACATATTGTATATTATGGTGAGAAGGCAGATTTTTATTTATTTATTTAATTTATTTATTAGGATTTATTTACCACCTTTTTGAAGGAAGGCAGTGTAAAGTAAGAATAGATCAAACATGAGCAATAGGCAATTACAACAGTAAAAATATTTTTAAAAACAATACAAAGTATGGCATAGTATACTACTTACAATGTCAACACAATACATAATAGAACATTTTAATTTTATAGTGAAAGGTAAAGCAAAAATGGAACATACAGATAGGTAAGAGAGTAAGAAGAGTTAGAAATTAAGGTGACTAATTTAAAGTTAAACTAATTTAGTTGATGATCTATGTTTAAACATTTTTACAACATGTTTCAAAACCTTCTTCCAAAGTTTGCTCAACATTACTAGAGGCAGAGTAGGGTGCTGTATTTTCTAAGAAAAGTTGGATATTCATGACTAGGTTTGGACCAGTGGCGTAGCTGCAGGTGGGCCTGTGTGGGCTGTGGCCCGCCCAGTTTGTACTAAGGCCCATCCCAAATTGTGTCTCTCTCTTGCTGTGGCTGGTGGGAATCCTCAAACCCCACCATCTAAAGATTTCCTCCTCGTGAGGCAACCAGTGCTTTTCCAAACAGTAGCTGGCAACACACACCGGCCCCTCTGCACATTCTGAGCTTTCACCAGGCGGAAGCACTGAGCATGTACGCAGTGGTGTTCCTAGGCTGGCTGACACCCAGGGCGGATCGCCAATGCGCCCCCCCCCCCGAGTGCAGCACGACCTCCCCCTGGCCAAATTACACCCCCCCTGGTGCATTTTTACCTGCTGGGGGGGGGGGGTGCCACGTGCCTGTCGTCTCTGAGTCCGCTCGTTTCCTGCTGCTCCCTCTGCCCCGGAACAGGAAGTAACCTGTTCCGCGCAGAGGGAGCAGCTGGGAGGGAACAAGCGGACTCGGCCAACAGGCGCGCGGCACCCCCTCAGTGGCGTGCACCCGGGGCGGACCGCCCCCACCTTGATACGCCACTGCATGTACGCACTACTGGCAGCGGTGTCAGCTCAAGTGAAGTGCAGCCAACTGCTGTTTGGAAGAGTACTGGCTGCCCAATGAGGAGGAAATCTTCAGCTGGTGCAGTCTGGGGATCCCCACCAGCTCAGGTATTTAATATTTTGTGTTTGGGGGTAGGGGGAGAGCAGAGCAGGGGGAGGAGACCAGGAAGGGCTAAATTCCGTGCCCATCCATCTTGGGCTCATGCCCACCCAAAATTGGCTGTCTGGCTACGCCCCTGGTTTGGACAAAAGTCATTTTGGCAGTCAAACTACTCAGCCAGTGAAGCGGATCAGAGGGAATGGGTCCCAGCTGGAAACAGAGAAGTACACCAGTCCTTTTTTCCATCTGAACTACTCAGCCAGTCCTGTCAATACCCAAAGCTACCGATCTTAGCCCATCTGAGCTGAAACAAATAACTGTTGGGGGTTTAATGCTGGCCCACTGTTCACCTGTAGATGTTGTTCAGCTGGCCACAATTTGGAGCAATTTACTATAGAATATGCTAATGAATCAGAAATTAAGACACTTTCAAAAACAGCTTAAGGCACTCTTTTTTCAGCAGGTGTTTAGTGTGGTGTTGTGAACAAATATGTTGTGCTAGATTGTTTTCATCTGTTGAGTTTTGACTGACTATCATTGTAATCTTGTTTTTTGAAAACAGCATAAGGCACTTTTTAGCAGGTATGTCATTGTATTATAAATAATCTGTGAATTGTTATTTGATTTGTTGTTTTATGCATTGTGCTGTTGTATTATACTTTATGCTGTTTTTATGATTATGTTATTTGATTTTTAGAAATAGCAGGATAGGAATTCAGTACAAGCCTCATCCTTTCAAATATGGGATTTCTTGGCCGCTATGTTCTTATTGATGTGATTGTTAATTTATCGTTTTATCTCTTGTCAGAATGAAACAACGTGGTAGCCAAAAGTAATTTATTAGCTCTCTACTTGGATTCCATCTGCAGGTCTGTTATAATTTCTTTCGTTTGTAAACATGTTTTCTCAAAGGAGGTCTGAAATTCCTCACAAATCATTGTAGGTATGTGACGCACAGGTGGCAAATGACATTTTTGTGTTTAATGATGCACATTTCAACAAAAATGTGGAAAAGATTAAAGGGGTGATTATCCCAAAGACTGAGAGAAATCGCATCGGGAACTTGACAGAGCAGACAATTCAGTGCAGCAAGATATTTATAGCAACTCTGACCCAAAAATATCATTCTCCAAGCAGGATGGAATCAGTCACACAGTGCGTGATATTGTCCGATTGTGCCAACATGAAGCATAGCAAGCCTTCAAATGTTTTTCTGAGCATGTATGGGACTTCCTTCACAGCCACAGTCCCACGTCCTTTCCATCTATTTTTTTAACTAAGTTTGTGATTGGGCTTGATTTTCTAATTCATGAAATTTTTTTTTTTTTTTAATATTTGACTCCTTCTTGCTTTCTTTGAATTTCTGTGGTGCCTATCCAAAAAGAATTGTGTTCCAGGGGCTCTGTTTACTAAGCCACACTATAGGCATGCTAGAATTTTTAGCGTGTGCTAAAAGTTAGCGTGAATTAACACTACAGACACCCACAGTGATAAATAGGTGTCTCTAGCGCTTAGCGTGTGCTAATTTTAGTGCACGCTAAAAACATTAGTGCACCTTAGTAAACAGGGCCCCAGGTGTCTTACAATAAACATATGGTCATAAAATCTCAAAATATAAAAAATAACACACAAAACATCATGAAGACAAAACAATAATAAAGACAAAATATGAAAAAGCATAATAAAATATCATACCACTCAATACCTGCCCACTTCAATTGCTTGGGTCCACCCAACCACTAATATTAACCAGGCCAAATATTAGCTCTGACCAGCCACGTTTAAAGTGGGCAGGTCAGGAGCTATATAGGGGCGGAGCTGGGGAAGAGCCAGCACCCGCATAGCTAACTGGACAAAATTCACCTGGTTAGCTACATGGGCCTGGCTGAATATGGACAGGACCCGCATAAGCTCCAGCAACAACATGAAACACAATTAGCTCTGGATATTCAGTACTGGTACCTGGACATGGCCCAGCACTGAATATTGAGGGCTAATTCTGCAAGCAAGCTGTCAAAATTGTTAAAAATGCTGACCACCAAGGGCTGAATATTACGGGCTGAATATTACCCCCAATATAAATAGCAAAAATCTAAAAACATAAAAATTACAATGTAAACCGCTCCTAATGCATCACCTTCAAAGAGAAACTTAGGATAAATGGTTACACCCCATCAACTGAAAGCTTCAACAAAGAATCTCATAGGCCTTTCTGAAAGGTGCAATTAATATGTGGTCCAGGACCTGATTATCTTTGGAACTGTGTTCCATAGCTCAGGGCCAAAACAAGAGAAGCTGTTTCCACTTCTCTGAGCACTTCACCCCATAAATAGCTGGGGTCTCAATATTCTTGAAGATATCAAAAAACGTTGGGAATCAAAGTGAGCCAGTCTATTTTCAAAAAATAAACATACCTCCTTGAAGAATATATTAGAGTCAAAGCTAAATACCTTAGAGGGAGATTTATTCACCTCTGAGTACTGAGGGAGCCAGCAGATAATAGACCAGGCCCCAGCTGGGGGCACAAGGCCAGACAAAACATTGACTGCTCAGGAGATGGAGAGAGGACATCTCTAGAAGTTCTTCTCACTAGTTCTATGATCGCATAAGTGTGACACCCAGCTTGATAAAAATGTGGGCCATTTTATCTCTTGGACAGATTGCTGAGGAGAACAACTCATCCATCTGTCTTGAAGGAGCCAGCAAAGGCGAGAATAGGCCTTGTTTGGGGCAGGAAACCAGGTGCAGACATCTGTCACCTAAAAGGAGAAGAGAGGACATTCTTGGAAGCATCTCCCACTAGTTCTGACAACACTGTACCCGATAAAAGCAAGGGTCAGTGCTATGCATATCTACAGGCATGCATCCAAAAGGATGAAGTCCTTTTGAGGTCATTAGGCAATATCTGGAGCCTCTGTACGTTGTTTTCATTAGTTAAGAAACTGAGGGACTTATTCCAAATTGAGGTTGTTGAAGAATGGTTCTACCTAATGGGGAAGCAGAAAGCCAGGGCTAAGGACTCAACTACAAGTGAAACCCAAGACTCGGTGGGAACAATGTCTCCAAATGGGTTGGTTTTGCACATAGCATGACAGTAATGAACCTCACTCCTAAGCCAATATGTGGAATAGATCTCAGTCTCTCAAATTTACTTCTAACACTTGCTGTAGTACTTGCATTGTGCTAAAGAGAGCGTCCTTCTGTAGTTCATAAGATGTAATGTGCATATGAAACTTATCCAGGTGTGTGCCTATGCGGCTTAGTAAAAGGGAAATGGGACTTGATATACTGCCTTTCTGAGGTTTTTGCAATTACATTCAAAGCGGTTTACATATATTCAGGTACTTATTTTGTACCAGGGGCAATGGAGGATTAAGTGACTTGCCCAGAGTCACAAGGAGCTGCAGTGGGAATTGAACTCAGTTCCCCAGGATCAAAGTCCACTGTACTAACCACTAGGCTACTCCTCCACTAGCAACATTCCATGTAGAAGCCTGCCCTTGCAGATGAGCAACGTGGCCGCGCAGGCTTCTGTTTCTGTGCAGGATGTCAGACTCACAGAAACAGAAGACTGCGCGGCCGCGTTGCTGATCTGCAAGGGCAGGCTTCTACATGGAATGTTGCTAGTGGAATAGCAACATTCCATGTAGAATCTCCAATAGTAGCAACATTCCATCTAGAATCTCAAATAGGGAAAGGGAAATGGGACTTGATATACCGCCTTTCTGTGGTATTTTGCAACTACATTCAAAGCGGTTTACATATATTCAGGTACTTATTTTGTGGCTGGTGCAATGGAGGGTTAAGTGACTTGGCCAGAGTCACAAGGAGCTGCAGTGGGAATTGAACTCAGTTCCCCAGGATCAAAGTCCACTGTACTAACCACTAGGCTACTCCTCCATAATGCATTCTGCTTAATTCCAACAAAACAGTTGTAGAAACGTTATGCTGCTGCTAGATAGTCTTTATTCCACATCGCTCCCTGCCATGCATTACCTTCATCGCTGTTGTCATCCACTAGAATGATCTCTTTCAGTAGGTGAGCTGGTGTGTGATTCACAGCACTGTGCACCGACCTCAGAATCACTGACAAAGCTTCATTGACAAAGATAAAAATTAGAGAAATCTGTGGCAGGTCCTTCACATATTTCAACTCTTTACACCTAAAAAGCAAAAAAGACAGAGGCAGGTTAACAGAAGAATCATAGCTTTGCTTGGTGCAGGGATGTATAGTGGAAATCAGCCAAAAGCACATAATTCTAAAAGGGAACACCTAGATTTAGACAGTAATAAGGCAACTATTCGAAGCCTATCCTATAAAGAAAAGTAGGTGCCTAGAACTAAGTCAAGAGTATTACGAGAACTGGAACAAATCTAATTCAAATCCCTTTTTCTCTAAATCACCCTTAATTTGCATCATTTTCGTTCACTTGGATCATAAAATAGGGCAAAGAGGTTAAATTATAACAGATTAGGGGCCCTTTTTACCAAGCTGTGCTGTAGATACACTAGCGTAGGGTTACCATATGTCCGGGTTTCCCCGGACATGTCCTCTTTTTGAGGGCACCGTCGGGAGTCCGGGCGGGTTTCTGAATTTCCTGGATTTGTCCGGGTTTCTTCAGTTCGGGTCATCACATAATCTGTCCTGACTCCTCCTGACCTACAGTATGCACGCACACGGCGTGGGCCGACGCAGGCAGGCGGCAGCGTCTGTGCGTGTGCCAGCCAGCCTGCCTGCTGATCAGCTAATGATGATCCTCCTTCCTCCTGCACGCTGCTCACAGGCGCAGCGCTTTTCACTGCTACTGCCTGCCGCCTTCCGCCGCTGCCATAACCCTGATGATGAGGCTGCAGCGTCTGTGCATGTGCCAGCAGCCAGCGCCGCCAGCCAGCCTTAGCGGTAACCATCTGTGTCCCATATCGTGCAGCCAAAGTGCTAAACTATATTTTAGGGATCAGCTGCGAAAACAGCAGTGTCTCAAATTATAATGATATAACAGTTCAAGCGGCAGCCTCGCAAGACTTCCATTGAAGTCTTGCACGTGGGGGCGGGGAAGGGGTGTGACAGGGGGGTGGGGTATGTGTCCTCTTTTTTCTTAGGGCAAATATTGTAACCCTACACTAGCGTTTTTACCACACACTAAAAATTAGTGTGCACTAATGCTAGAGACACCTATATATTCCTATGGGTGTCTCTAGCATTAGCACGAGCTAATTTTTAGCACGTTCTAAAAACACTAGCACACCTTAGTAAATAGGGCCCTAAAACACAATCATATTTATATACTTAACAAAGAAATAATTGGGTGTGTTCGTTTATTTTAAACAATGATAATGTGCTCTATCCACAGTTCTAGGCAGAGTACAAGTTCACATACATAATAAAAACATTGAACAAAATACAACGTAAGTATCAATAAAACAAGTAAATCTGTTTCACTGTACAGGTTGGTGTTTAGAAGACAGCAGGCAGAATTAATTTATAGATCTGATTGAATTGAGAAGTGTTTAATATTCAACAAAGCACTTGCTGATTTAGATTAGTGTGAAAAGATAGCCGATAGAAACAATTGACTTTTACTGCTGTTTATTGATTCTTGTTCAATGTTTTTATTATTTTTATGCTTTTATTTGATCTAATTATTGTTCCCTGATCCCAAGGATGTATCAAAGTATGCAAACTCAATGTTCACAACTTTCATACTTTCAGCCGTGTGGAAAAGTGGTCAAGAGTGGGTTGGAGGAGAGAAGGTATGCATGAATACAGTGTGAGGGAGTGCATAATAACACTTCCTCACAGAGTACATTAAATTGCACAATACAGAGCAGAAAGGGAGTGACTCGGTAAGGGCAAAGTAGGGAGAGCATGCTCTAAGCAAGATAAAACTCCTGAATACAGCTAAGCCAGAGAGGCCCAGGGAAGACGACAGCTACCCTCCAGCATATGCCTTCACCATATATGTGTAAGCAACAGAAACTTAATTCAGGTAGGACAAGTTTTATTTTGGAACAGGAATTTAGGAATTTACATCACATGAATTGAGAAGAAAAAATGCTATTGGAGCCTCTGTTGTAGATCAGCGTCCAGGAAGTCCAAGATGACTGGGGCGCGGTTTTGAGAAGATATTCTATGAACATTGATAATTTTGTTCGCACCAGCACCCAAGCTAAGTAATTTCAAATATCTAACAGCTGTTTTTATCTTTAATGAAAAAGATTTTTTGTTATAATTTTTAACATTAATACTTGGCTGGTGGTAGGATGTGCGATGATGTGAGAATGGAGTGTAAATGCTTCTCAAAACTCTGAGACACTATAGCACCCCAAAAAAACTGCGCACATTTAATTTAATTCAATTTTATTTTTTTGTTTTTTTTTGATTTTGTAATAAGGTTTCTGGTTAAGTTGTTGAGTACCAGTATTGAAACCGATTTTTAAAGAAAACCCAGAGTTTGGACAGTACTAGTCATAAAATCAACAGCTATCAGACTCTACTTTTAACTGCAGGGAGGGCAATCAATTTTCAAATAGCCCATTTATCTGGATGTATAGCCATCTAGCTGGTAAAGGGGGAAGTGATCAATGTGGACTACCATTAAGAAGCATTATTTTACTGTTAACCCCAGTTATTAGTAATGAGATCTCATTGCATAAAAAGGGACCTGTGCTAAAAAAAAAAACAGCACAGGTTAGTGGTAAAATAATATGTCTTAACTGTAGTCTACACTGAGGGGCATTTTCGAAAGAAACATCTAAATCAGAATTTGAACGTTTTACAAAGACGTCCAAATTCTGAACAGGAAAGAAGGTCATTTTCGGAAAAGATGGACGTCTATCCTTTGTGTTCAAAAATACTATGGACGTCCTATGATTTGGACATCCTTTTTTTTTTGGTCCATTTTCAAACAAAAGACATCCAAATGCAAGACATCCAAAACAGAGGAGTGGCTTAATGGTTAGAACAGTAGGCTTGGATCCTGGCAACATTGGTTCAATTCCCACTGCTACTCCTTGTGACTTTGGGCAAGTCAAATGCACAAGGGGCATTTTTGGATATGACATCTAAGTCTGAATTTGGACGTTTTTTGTAAAACATCCAAAATCAGAACAGGAAAGGTCATTTTCTACAAAACAAAAGTCTCTCTTTTGAAAATGCTGTTTGGAAAAATGTGATTTGGGTGTTTTATATTTTTGGTTCATTTTCAAACAATTACATCCAAATGCAAAAGTACAAAATCTACAATAAAGTGAAACCACTCACATGTTCCAAGTGTGGTAAAAGCTTTGGTTGTAATGTAAATCTCAAAGTGCATCAGAAAGACCACACGGATTAGAAACCATTTGCATATATAGAGACTGGTAAAAGCTTTGGTCAGAAGGTAAACCTCACAATGCACCAGAGAATACACACAGGAGTGAAACCATTTACATGTCCTGAGTGTGGTAAAAGCTTTGGTTGGAAAGAAAGCCTCACATGGCATCAGAGAATCCACACAGGGATGAAACCATTTACATGCACTGAGGAGGTAAAAGCTTCCATTGCATTGGGACAAATAATTAGGGAATGTACACTCTTGCTATAAAGTATGGAAAAATAGCACTCTGGTATTTAAATATATGTAATGAGACCTTCTTTTCATCTGTAGATCTGAATTCAAAGCCCAAATCTAATGATAAACAATAGACACAAGGTTCAGATGTTATAAAAAAAATAGAAAGCTTGGCAACAGGTACAATAGTGGAAAAGTAACATCCCAGGAAAGCAATAGGGCCTCCTTGGGGGCACTGCAGTGGACTTTATAAAATGCTCCCAGGTACACATCTAACCATTTTTCTCTTACCTTGTCTGCTGAGCCCCCCCCCCCCAAACCCAAAACCCACTACCCCCAACTGTACACCACTACCATAGCCTTTACAGGTGAAGGGAGCACCAATATGTGAGTACAGTGGGTTTCTGGTGGGTTTGGGAGGGATCACAGTTTCCTCCACAAGTGTAACAAGTTGGGGGAGGTAGAAGCCTGGGTCCACCTGTCTGCAGTACTAGACTACTCCAGGGACCTGCATGCTATTCTAATTGACCTGAGTATAACATCTGAGGCTGGCATAGAGGCTAACAAGTAATATCTTTAATCACATTTTTGGGAGTGGAAGGGGGATAGTGACCACTGGGGGAGTAATGGGAGGTGATCCCCAAGTCCCTCCAGTGGTCATCTGGTCATTTGGGACACCTCTTGCATGGAGTAGTGGAGTAGCCTAGTGGTTAGTGCAGCAGACTTTGATTCCTGGGGAAGTGGGTTCAATTTTCACTGTAGGTATTCACTATAAAAACAGGTCTAGCTCAAAACATTTTTAGTCTTGGACGTCTTTGTTTTGTTCCATTATTGCTGAAAGACGTCCATGTCTTTGGAACCCCCAAGTCCTGCCTTGAACACGCCCCTGGTATGCCCCCTTGAGATTTGGACGTCCTTCTGAAGTCCTTCAGTTTTGGTAATACTGATTTGGACGTTTCTGTGAGATAAACGTCCAAATGCTGACTTTGTGGACATCTATCTCTTTTGAAAATGAGACTGATTTACTACAACACCCTTAAATGGCTTTTGGAAATTGCCATAGAACCTAAGAGTAGCCATATTGGGTCAGACCAGTGGTCCATCTAGCCCAGTATCCTGTTCCAACAGTGGCCAAGCCAGGTCACTGGCAGAAACCCAAATTGTGGCAACACTCCATACTACAAATCCCAGGGCAAGCAGTTGCTTCCCATGTCTGCCTCAATAGTAGACTATGGACTTTTCCTCCAGGAACTTCTCCAAACTTTTTTAAACCCACTTACACTAACTGCTGTTACCACATCCTCTGGCAAAGAGTTCCAGAGCTTAACTATTTGTTGAGTGAAAAAATATTTCCTCCTATTTGTCTCAAAAGTGTTTCCATGTAACTTCCTTGAGTGTCCCCTAGTCTTTGTACTTTTGGAACTAGCAAAAAATTGATTTACTTCTACTCGTTCTACACCACTCAGGATTTTGTAGACCTCAATTATATCTCCCCTCATCTGTCTCTTTCACAAGCTGAAGCGCCCTAACCTCTTGTATATGTTTATATAAAAGAAAGTTAATGTATTTTTTAAAGTGTGATGTCCGTTTATACATTTTTAGAGAATTGTTCAGGGATGGATGATGTTGGAATAGTCATGATTGTTGAGTTTAATTTCTGAAAATATTCTTGGCGGGGGTGGGGGGCTAGGGGTATAAATGATAATTGGGGTGGGGCTAGGCACAAGGTTGTAGGTTCACCCAAGACAACTTTTCCCTTGCTCTGGCCCTTGTAAGAGGTGCCAAAATGGCCATTCGATGATACATAAGTATGTTAACTGTATTGCAGGTGAAGCAGAAAAAAAGGGTTAGAAGAAGAGATTCACTTTAAATTCAGATCATGCAATTTCACTAAACAGACCAATAGGATCTTTCTTCTCTTTAGTTATGCTGAAAGAAAAAAAAACTATTTTTATGTTCTTGCATTTTAAAGTACTAATTAAAGAAAGCTAACTTCCCCGTAACACGTTTGATTGATTTCAGTGATGTGTGGTGCACACAGGACAGCAAGAATTGATGCTATGCTATTTCACAGTTCCAGTGCCAATTAAAATGCTGTTTTTTCAACCTAGGATTGTTAATTACATTGTACATATCCTGTGCATTTTGCTCCCTTTCAAGTTGAAACATGATTTTATGCAAAGTAAGGTTGCTGGATTGTCAGTCTTCTAGAATTCCACTAAGGACCTCATGAACAGAATACTGATACCGGTGTTTGCAGAATACAATCAGGCCCAAAAAGCACTTTACAGAGATAAAGAAGAGACAGTCTGCTTCTTAGACTGTACAATATGTCAGGCCAGATAGACGAGACAGAGGAAAGAAAGACTCAAATATCTCCTGGATGTGAGATGCAGGATGGCACAGCCAATGATACTACCAGTGGCCTCCTGTCACATCTCTTCAAGGTCAATTTATTTCATATACTGCCTATATATCTAAACATAAAAATAAAAGGACTAGAGTAAGAAAGACATACTACAATATTACAGTATTATCTCAGGAAAGATAGGTAAGGGAAATACAAAAAGGAGGGAAGATCACACAGCTCTCAATACTGCAGTGAAGCAATCAGCTGAAGTTATTATAGCTCAACGCTATTCAGTTGTTGAAGGCTGAAAGGAAATAGAAAAATAAAATGCCTTCGACAGGGCCTTAAATTTGTTTTCAGGATGATCAAGTCCAAGATGCAGAGGGAGATTATTCCAAAGTGTCGGAGCAACCAGTCCAAACCAGGAAGTCCTAATGGTATCTAAAAGGATTTGACGGAAAGCGGGGATATTCAAAAGGCACTGTGAGGATGAATGGAGAGATCTCCGGGGAGAACAAAGTAAAAGCAAATTGGATAGAAAAGAAGGAAGTCCAGTAGATTGAATTTAATGAGAAAGAAGAAGGATCTCATTATTTGTGGGTGGGGAGATGAAGTTTGAATCACAGTTGGAAGCTGGAATGTATTAGAAATTTTCAGAAATGGTGAAATATCTGTAAGAGAACCATTCATAAAAAATTAAGGAACTAAAGAAAATCCAAAGGGTTTCAGATGATGATATCAGACATATTTGCCACTAGTTTGTGACTCAAATGAACTAAGGACATGCAGAAGTTCACTTGGGGTGATTTTACTAAGCCACTTAGGCACCTAAGCATGCCTAATGCATGCTAATTCGGAACTACTGCCTGGCTACCACATGACCCAGGTGGTAGTTTCATTTTTTATGCACGTCCACTACGCGTGCCGGAAAAGTTCTGGTGTGCAGCACTAACTGGGTGGCAATTGGCAGTGTGCGCGCGCTGACGATTACCACCCGGTTAACGCGTGAGACCTTACCGCTAAATCAATCTGTAGCAGTAAGGCCTCAGGCCTCAAATGGACACACGTCAATTTTTATTTTGCCGCACGTCCATTTTCGGCCAAAAAAAAAAGGCCTTTTTTGCAGGTGCGCTGAAAAATGGACCTGTGCACATACAATACACGCGTCTACACCAGTGCAGGCCATTTTTCAGCACACCTTAGTAAAAGGACCCCCTATTGACCTTCCAGACTGTGAGTGAGACACCGTACACTCACATCAGTTTTTGGCATTGTTTATTTCTAACTTCCAAAAGTTCTCAGAGTTTCTGAAGTTTAAATATGGGCCGAATTCTACAAACGGTGCCTTAAACATTGTCGTCACTAATGAGAGCAGACGCTTGGAGACTCCCTTCCCTGTATTATTTACTAGACAATCGTTTTAATACTTAAAATAGTTTTTTTTCTCTCTCTCTTAATCGCCTTCATTCAACTTATAAACACAATGTCTCTCTCTAAATCTTTTACAATCGGGATCGAAAAGAACTAAGACTGATCCACTGACGCCAGAAAAGGCTGCTCAGTCAAAACTTCCAAACTCGGCTACTGAACTCTTGATGGAAGAAATTTGGGCTCTGAAAGATCTCACTACCAAACATTATCAGACTACGTTTGATTTAAAATCGGAATTACGGGCTCTTACTGCTTCTTTATCGGCGTTTCAAGACAGAATTGAGAAGCTGGAGACACGTGCTGACGAATCTGTACTAAACATGGCACAGTTACCGGAAAAGACAGATCTTCGTATTCGAAAGCTAGAACTTGAACTGGAGGATCTTTCTAATAGAAACCGGAGAAATAATATCAGAATCATTGGGCTGAAAGAAGGTGCAGAGGGATCAGACATGATTCAGTTTCTGACAACTTGGCTTCCTCGTGTTCTTCAATTAACTCTGGATTCACCTCTACAATTTGAAAGGGCACACAGATCTCCATCACACCTCAAGCCAGGATCCCAGCAGCTTCGCCCAATTATAGCGAAATTACTCCATTTCCTCAAGCTATACAGGTCTTAACCGCGGCCAGAAATTCTAATAATCTCAAATTTGATGGCAAAAGATTTCTTATCGTACCGAATCTGGCAAAAAGAAAAGCCTTCCTGGAAATGAGGGCCCGTCTCAAATCTCTTGGAGCCAGATATGGCCTTCAATACCTGGCTAGAATGGCAGTGACTATACATAATTCTACAAAGTTTTACGATTCCCCAGATCAACTTCAGCTTTTTTTGGACCACCTCCAATCTACAGGAATGGACATGTAATTTGTTTCTTTTCTTTTTCTTATAAAAAGTCACTTAATTTCTGTAGTTTATCAGATAGTATTTAAAATACACTGAGTCATCCTTTTATCATTCTAAATTAGTATGGTTTACGACTACACTTAAGTTACTTTACCATGTATATCTAAAGTGTATTAACCTCTTGTAATATGCTTGTGTTTTTCATAGGTTTTTTTAATTCGAGTTTTTCTCTATTGCTGATGTTTAGTAACAGGTTTTTTTTTTTTAAGAGTTTTCTTGCTTGTGGTATAACAGCTAACTTCCTTAATTTCTTCTATTAATAGTCTCATCTTTATATTATGCAGATTCATCTCTAGACGATGTGAAATGGTCCTTTTTCTGGTCAAGAGTTATGAGGCCATTGTCTGTGGCTTCAGTCTATGTATTTTCTATATCATAGGGTCAATTGGACTCCTCGTAAACTAGTAAGAGCATGTCTAATCTCTTCAGATAAATGCTGGCACTGTCATCAAAAGTCAGGAACTCTACTTCATATGTTATATGAATGCAACCTTGTACTCAAATTCTGGCAGGCAATTTGGCCCATAATTCAGAAAATTCTTCAAACGGACTGCACTCTGTCATCAACAATAGTAATTTTTAAATCGTGTGCGCAACAAGTAAATCTGTCATCTTCTCAAGCAAAATTGTTGGATATTTTACTCACTATTGCTCAAACGCATATTCTACTCAACTGAAAATCTGCTCGTTTGCTCAACCTTCACTTTTGATGGAATTCAGTTCTACAATATCAAAAAATGGAATTTGCATTAGCGGAGAAGCAGCGTATTGTGTTATCCAAAAAGAAGTTATGGGAACCACTTGAACATTATCTACAATCTCTTTAATTGACTTGTTGTCTACTTGTTTTGACTGAAAAGTTTTGCATCTAATGCTCTTTATCTGATTTTGCATACTACCAGTATTACTTTCTTTCCCTTTCTTTCTTAATTGTTCCATTGTTTCTATTGTTATTACTGAAAATTATTTAATAACATATTTGGGGGAAAAACATGCGCTTTGCGCGATTCTATAAACTACGTTTAAAGTTAGGCGTAATTTATAAAATATGCTTAGCAGGCATTCATGTGACTGAAATTTAGGTGCACCCATTTAGGCCACCTAAAACCAGGCCTAAATACCTGCGCCTAACTTAGGCGCAGATGAGGTGTATTCTATAATAATGTGCATAGTTTTTTGAAATGCCCACGGCCTGCCCATTCCACGCCCATGGTCACGCCTTTTCGGTTACGCAGATTAGAAAAGTTAAATATTCAGCTGGCAGTGATCAGCATTTTTTAAAATGCTGATCGTCACCAGCTAAATTATCCCCTATATATAGTGCTGGGCCATGTCCGGGCACCGGCATTGAATATCGGGAGTTAATTTGGGGTGGGCAGGCTGCTGAAGCTTATACGGGCATGGACAACATTCAGCCGATCCCGCATAAAAGTTATACATATCGGGCTGGGAACTTTTTTTTTCTTATTTACAAAAAAAAACAAACCTGAGCCCCCTCCCACCCCGCATTGACTCTCTTTCCTTCCCCTTCTCCCAGCCTGCAGCATGAACCACCTGCCACCAGCCCCCAGCAGTCCAGGTAGCCCACCCTGTGCAGTATATAGAATAATGCCAAGCACCTCTCCATGCAACCAAATGTAGTCACAGTCATTTATGCCATGTTTTACTTGGTACTAAGGGGTCCTTTTACTAAGGTGCACTGAAAAATGGCCTGCAGTGGTGTAGGCGTGTGTTTTGGCCGTTCACAGAATCATTTTTCAGCGCACCTGTAAAAAAATGCCCTTTTGGGGGGATTGGAATGGACTTGCGGCAAAATGAAAATTGGCGTGCGTCCATTTTGGGTCTGAGACCTTACCACCAGCCATTGACTTAATGGTAAGGTCTCACTCGTTAACCAGGCAATAATGGTCAATGCGTGTTCAAATGCCGATTACCACCCGCTCGCCAGAAAATTAAAAAAAAAAATTCTGACACGTATATCGGATGCACATCATAAATGAAATTACTGCCAAGGCCACTCAGTAGCCAGGTGGTAACTCAGAATTGATGTGCTTTGGCCGCACGTAGGAGCTTACGCAGCTTAATAAATTGGCCTCTTAGTTACAGAATACGCTTAATGAGTTGAGCGCATAAATCTGTATTCCAATTAGTGCTGATAATTGCTTGTTAACATCCAATTAACAGCACTGATTAGGTAGTTAAACAATTAAGTTGTGCGCATTGTTATTGAATACGTTTCAATTTCTACGCAGAAATTAAGGCGTCATATATATTAATTCCCGGGGCATTTGGAGAATTTCAGGGAATATGTATAAGTAAAATTGCTTTGGAGCAGGCCTGTGGCACTCAATACAATGGGAAATGTTTCTGCATCCATCTGCCATATTTTTTTGGTCTCTGCATCTCTCAGTACTTGAGGATTTTCTGTCTCTCCACATGACGTACACAATAATCACTTGGAACTGACACTTCTATTATGAATGCAACTCTCGTGTGTTTCTTTTTTATCTGGTTTCCTTATTTATTTATTAGGATTTATTTACCACCTTTATGAAGGGAATTCACTCAAGGCGGCGTTCTTTACCACTATGTCTGGATTTTCTTGTATCAAGCTTCTTATCATTTGGAATGGAAACATCCCAGGTGATCTTAACCTCTTCATTTTCTATATTTTTTTTTAGGATTGTGATCCCAGTGCTTTTCTGGTACAGCCATGTTTAGTGTTTACAAATTTTCCATTGAATTAGATGTGACACTGTGTTGTGCTTTATCGTATAGAAATTTTCTCCCTTCAGAGCATGCAGTCAGCTACAAGATGAGAATCTGTTTCCAACTTTTCAATCCACATTTCTTTGTGTTACCAGTATTTTTCTCTACTATTTATGAACCATCTCATCCACAGTTCACTGTCCTGGACTCAGCTATCAACCTTCAGGGCCGCCGAGAGGCGGGGCAGGGGGGACAAAATTCCCCGGGCCTGGGCCTCCAAGGGGGGCTCGGCGCTGCAGTCCCCTGCACACGCCCCCTCCATCCACTACCGGGCCCCCCCTGAATTCAAATCATAGTGCCTTGCCTCGACCTCGCTCCGTGTGAAAGAAGCGCAGCAGCGGCAGTCTGCAGATCACCTCCCTTCGGGCCTTCCCTCCCTGTATCCCGCCCTCGTCTGACATAACTTTCATGAGGGCGGGACACAGGGAGGGAAGGCCCGAAGGGCGGCGATCTGTAGACTGCCGCTGCCGTTCTTCTTTCAAACAGAGCGAGGTCGAGGTGAGGTGCTATGATTTGAATTCAGGGGGGCCCGGCCCGGTGGTGAACGGAGGGGGGCGATGATGATGACCTCAGAGGGGGAGCGGCCTTGCCCCAGGCCCGGCCCAGTCTCTCGGCGACCCTGTCAATCTTTAATCTATAGGTGTCAGTTCACCTCTCCTTAAAGCTGTGATTCCCAAACCTATCCTGGGGGAACCACAGCCAGTCAGCTTTTCAGGATATCCACAATGAATATTCATGAGATCAAGTTGCACACACTGCCTCCTTGGTATACAAATATATCTCATCCATATTCATTGTGAATATCCTGAAAACCTGACTGACTGGAGTTTCTCTAGGACAGGTTTGGGAATTGATAAATGATTCCTAAAGTAAACTTTATATTTCCCACTTATTTTTCCATGTTTACTAATCTAATTCTTGTTTTGCTTTTACTGTTGCTTTCTTCCCTACTTTACTGGTGGATTCACACTCATTCCTTGGAATGCACGTCCAAGTTTAATAATGCAGGCGGATTAAGGACGTTTACTTTCATGCTTCAACACTTCCTGTGTATTTGGTTCCGTTGAAGCTGTTAAGCAGGCCTGGAGACCAATGATAGTAGCTCTGTATGTATAATCTATTTCTATGTGACCCATTCCACTTTTTATTAATGTGGTCATTTATATAATTTCCCATGCAGGACTCAATAAGGGCATTGGTTTCCTCACTGATGACTAGACATTGTGCCCATATACAATTAGCTGATTGTTTCCTGTCCCCTCTGCAATCATCACCCTTACTCTATCCTTTGACTCCACAGTTCTTTAAAGCTTTAAAAACAATCATCACCATGCCAGCAATGTACTGAAGCCTGTAATTTACTTGAATATTCAGACATCATCGTGCTTATCTCACTTTGTACTCTTCTGATGAATGGAACATAGCTCTCAAAAGCTAGTCACAAACATATTAAGTTTCACCTATAGCTTGCTTCTTGAGTTTTATTCCTACACATATGAGCTCACAAATTGTACTTCTTCAAAATCTGATGCACATAGCACTAGATTCAGTAAATGGTGCTCAAAAAACGTCACCAAAAAATCCATACAGAATGCTATTCTATAAACAGTGTTCTAACTTGGACGCCATTTATAGAATAGCACTTAGAGATGATTTCTGTGCCAAACTTTGGGCGTGAGGAGGTACACCAACTGAAACCTGGTGTATATCAGTGGCATAGCTACGGTTGGGCCTGGGTGGGCACAGGCCCATCCATTCTTGGCTCAGGTCCACCCAGCAGCGGAACCCCACATCAACATCCCTCCTCCTCTGCAGCACCCCGGCATCTGCCTGCACATCACTGAACCCCGTCCCTCCCTAGGGATCACACAGGACCATCCGATTGCCTCAGATCACCCTAAAGCTAAATTCACCTTTTCAGTTACATATTTTATGTTTTATACGGAAGCAGAAATTCAACATGTTATAATGTTATTTAATGACAAGAATTGTTGGTCACAAAAGGGATTTTTTTCATAATCAATAAATGGTTTTGGTTAGGGGTCTTTCTGTCTGATGATAGAAGCTGTGAACTGTGGTTTGAATGTTATGATATTTCACTATGGAGACATTCTATTGATACCACGGTCATCTGAGGTCTTTTCCCCCATCAATTATAGTGAGTTGGTTTTTTACTCTTTATTTTTGATTGTGTTCTGTCACATATATGCATACTCATATTTCAGAACATATACATGTATGTGCCAGCGGGAGGTGGTGGAGAGGAAAACGGTAACGGAATTCAAACATGCATGGGATAAACATAAAGGAATCCTGTTCCGAGGGAATGGATCCTCAGAAGCTTAGCTGAGATTGGGTGGCAGATCCGGTGGTGGGAGGCGGGGCTGGTGGTTGGGAGGCGGGGATAGTGCTGGGCAGATTCATACGGTCTGTGCCAGAGCCGGTGGTTGGGAGGCAGGGATAGTGCTGGGCAGACTTATACGGTCTGTGCCCTGAAAATGACAGATACAAATCAAGGTAAGGTATACACAAAAAAGTAGCACATATGAGTTTATCTTGTTGGGCAGACTGGATGGACCGTGAAATGTAGTGGTTCTAAAGTGGATAATCCCATAGTACATTGACAGATCCTGTGGTTTATCATTTATTAGTTTTACTGTACCGCTTCCTTTGCGAACAAATCAAAGCGGTTTACAAATATAAAAACTATATAAAACGGACAGTGAAAAGAACTCCATATAATGATAGGAAAGATCAGCCATCCAACCACACACTCTGAAAGAGGAGCACAACATTCATCAAGACCTCAAATTATCCCACAAGGCCCTTTCTCCTGAAGAAGGAGAAACCCATTTAAAAACAAGTGTCAAATGCCAAGTGAAAAAAAAATGCCTTCAAAGATGCGTGGAATGAAGTTTAGGGTTTTTCGAGACGAAGATGCTGAGGGAGGGAATTCCAAAGTGCGGGTGAAAGAAAATAAAAGGCATTGGATCTCGGTGATTCCCATATCACTTGAGATGGATGCGGTAGGACCAGCCTATTATCATTTAGAGATCGAAGAGTGCAAGATGGTGTATAAGGAATGATCAAGGATGTAAGACAAGCTAGCAAAAATTTGAAGTGTTCTGACCTGGACATCTCAATTCCAATTTGTATGTTCTTTCTGAAATATCACTCATAATGAAATATTGGAAGTACTACATACCTATAATGAAATATGTACATTCTTGGTTACAAAACTCATAAAATATCACAGTAATGAGGCCTCGTGCTGTCTATCCAGCTCATTTTTGAAAGTGATCGCCGGCCATTTTCCGACATAAATTGGGAGATGGCTGGCGATCTCGGAAAAGCGGCCAAATCGGTATAATCGAAAGCCGCTTTTTTGGCTTCATCGCCGCTTTCCTGTCGCGTCGCTGGCCAAAGTTCAAAGGGGCGTGTCGGCAGCGAAGTGAAGGCGGGACATGGGTGGGCATGGGCATGGCTACCAGATGGCTGGCTTTCGGCGATAATGGAAAAAAACGGCGATAAGCAATATATCGCTGGGTTTACTTGGTCCTTTTATTTTCACGACCAAGCCTCAAAAAGGTGCCCCAAATGACCAGATGACCACTGGAGGGAATGGGGGATGACCTCCCCATACTCCCCCAGTGGTCACCAACCCCCTCCCATACTAACAAAATAAAACTAAAAACCTTTTTTGCCAGTCTGTATGCCAGCCTCAAATGCCGTACCCACCTCCATGACAGCAGAATGTGTTGTATCCTCCGACAGCCTTTCCCTGGTTGCGATGTGGCTCTCAGGTGAGTGTGACACCTTTTCTGTTAGGTGCCCTGCAGAGTCACATCAGCAATGCATTGTGGTGGGTGTAGGGTACTGGGCTCTACTCCCATGGTGCTTTTCCCCCCTGCTAACTGGGTCAGAGTGTGCCCTGTTTTATTTCCAGTAGTCCATGAGGTAGTGGCCATTTTTGTAACACAGT
This sequence comes from Microcaecilia unicolor, assembly GCF_901765095.1. Classification (NCBI taxonomy): domain Eukaryota; kingdom Metazoa; phylum Chordata; class Amphibia; order Gymnophiona; family Siphonopidae; genus Microcaecilia; species Microcaecilia unicolor. The sequence goes on from NC_044043.1 coordinate 32,648,623, forward strand.
TTTAGATCCCTTTCATATGTCACCCACGTTAGAGAACTTAGCTATTACCTTGAATGTGGCTGAAAGAGGGCATTGTACACCATTCTGCCAGCTCTGACCTACTGCTAATCTCAGTACCAGGGAGACTCTTTGCCAGTGGGGCACAACCTCTGATCTGCAGTTAACAGTTCCGGCTAGCTGTAGCGCCGCCGCCAACATAGATCGCTGGCGATCTATTTGGCCGGCGACGTTCGATTATGCCCCTCCACGTCATTTCTTCTCTTTTTCTCACTCCTTTGCACTTTACCTTGCCATGGTATGTGTTCATTTTTGTTAGCACATGCTTCTCTGCTCTATCCTGGCTTTGGCACAAGCCCCAGTTGTTGATAAGCCTCACCTGATCTGCTCCATTTCCACTGTAATCCTTTCCAGCAACTCCACCAAGCCATGGCACAGCAACGTGTGATGATAAACTGATATGTCAAACACTGAACCATAGAAAAATTATGGCAGATATGGGCCAAATGGCCCATCCAGTCTGCCCATCCTCAGTAACCACTAACTCCTCCTTTTCCTAGGGGATTCCACATGCCTCTCACGCTTTTTACAGTTCTGACACAGTCTTCGTCTCCACGACCTCCACCGGGAGGCCATTCCAACCATCCACTACCCTTTCCGTGAAAGAGTATTTTCTTAGACTCCTCCTAAACCTATTTCCTCTTAACTTCATCCTATGCCCTCTCATTCCAGAGTTATTTAAACGTCTCTATCACATCACCTCTCTCCCAGCCATAGCAGCTGACTCTGTGGGTGCTTGAGCACCCCCAATATTGAGAAAATTCCTTGTGTGTGTCTAAAAAGGGTTATTTCCACTGGTTTAGCACCCCCAATAATTTTGAAAAGTTGGCTCCTATGCTTCCAGCATATACATGTTCAGGTTCATAAGCCTGTCCACTTACCAACTTAGTAGTCACCTTCTGGACTGACTGCATCCTATTCAGTTGCATAGCAAGGAGGGCTGCCACCCGGGGTGGTTCGCCGTTGCTCCCACCCCCCCGGGTGCAGCAGGATGACAGCCCCCTCAGCGCATCAACACCCCCCCCCCCGACCCAGTGCCTACCCTCCTCAGCTCCCTCCAACCAGCTGAGCACCCTACCTTTAAAGAAATTTTGGAAGCCGTGGAGAGGCAAGGCGCAGCGCCTCGCGCCTGCAAGTAAAAGAAGTGAGGATCGTCATCGGGCCTTCCCTCACGCTGTCTGTCCAGCCCTTGCGGAAATAGGAAGTTGCGTCAGCAGAGGGCGGGACAGAGAGCGTGAGGGAAGGCCCGATGACGATCCACGCTTCTTTTACTTGCAGGCGCTGTGCCTCGCCTCTCCACAGCTTCCGAAATTCCTTTAAAGATAGGGTGCTCAGCTGGTTGGAGGGAGCTGAGGAGGGTAGGCACTGGGTCGGGGGGGGTGTCATCGTGCTGCACCCAGGGGGAGCTGCCAGAGAGCACACCCCCCCCCCCGAGCTGTCACCCGGGGCGGACCGCCCCTCCTGCCCCCCCCCCCTTGCTATGCCACTGATCCTATTTATATCTTTCTGTAGGTGCAGTATCCAGAACTGCACACAGTACTCCAAATGGGGCCTCACCAGAGACTTACACAAGGGCACTATCACCTCCTTTTGCCTGCTGGTTATCCCTCTCCTTATTCACTCAAACATCCTTTTGGCTTTGACCGTTGCCTTATCTACCTGTTTGGCCACTTTAAGGTCGTCAGACACAATCAACCCCAAGTCTCGCTCTTCTTCTGTACACAGAAGCACTTCACTTCCTATATTGTACAGTTCCCTCGATACACAAGAAACTCTGAGAAGTCCTGGCGGCTCTGCTGTCTGACCTCTTCAATGCTTCTTTAGAGGCTGGAGTGGTCCTGGAGGACTGGAGAAACGCGGATGTGATCCCCCTGCACAATAGCAGAAGTAAGGAGGAGGTTGGGAATTACAGACCTGTCAGTCTGACCTCGGTGGTGAGTAAACTAATATAAACACTTCTAAAAACTAGGAGCATAAATTTAGATGCTCAATCTTAGCAAACTTTCAGAGCCCAATTTAGGGACCTAACTATCCTAAACCTTTTAAAAGCTTGTCCAGGGCACTGTAAGTAGATGCCTCCCAACCTTAAGACAGCCTATGTAATGAGAACGTCAAAACGCAAATTATTTTATTTTAAAATAACCTAGGAGGTACAGGTGAAAGGGTAACACACATTGAGAATCTTAGCAGTAAGGCATGTAAAGAATCAGAGACTAGGACAGAGATGTGGAGGGGCATAATCAAAAGGGACACCCAAGTTTTGCTGAGGACATCCTCGCAAAACGTCTCGGTGGAGAGGCGGGGAAACCCATATTATTGAAACAAGATGGACGTTCATCTTTCATTTCGATAATACGGCCAAGGATGCCCAAATCTTGACATTTAGGTCGTCCTTAGAGATGGTCGTCCCTAGAGGTGGTCGTTTCTGATTTTTGGCGATAATGGAAACCAAGGACGCCCATCTCAGAAATTACCAAATACTGTGATGGACCTGAGTATGACATTTGAGGATGGCATAGAGGCTGGCTCAAACTATTTTTAAAGATGTTTTTTGAGGGTGGGAGGGAGTTAGTGACCACTGGGGGAGTAAGGGGAAGTTATCCCCGATTCTCTCCGGTGGTCATCTGGTCAGTTCAGGTACCTTTTTGTGGCTTGGTCGTAAGAAAAAAAGGACAAGGTAAAGTCGTCCAAGTGCTCGTCAGGGACGCCCTTTTTTTTCCATTATGGGTCGAGGACGCCCATGTGTTAGGCACGCTCAAGTCTCACCTTCGCTACGCCTCCGACACGCCCCCATGAACTTTGGTCGTCCCCGCGACGGAAAGCAGTTGAGGATGCCCAAATCAGCTTTCGATTATGCAGATTTGGGCGATCCAGTGAGAAGGACACCCATCTTCCGATTTGTGTTGGAAGATGGGCTTCCCTCTCTTTCGAAAATGAGCCTGAAAGTGTCTCATCCATTGCATACCTCAGTGGTTATTCAGCAGCTCTGTATTCTTTCTTTTGGGGGAAGAGGGTGGAGCTGAGTAGAAATCTTGTATATTTGTGGGGCGGGTGACGGAATTATTAACTGGGACAAATATCTTTGTTTGATTAGACATTTAAATATGGACACCCTTCTCTTTCAAAAATAAGCCTGATAATGTCATGAAAACCTAAAGTCTTTCCAAAAAGACAAGCATAAAATATAAGAATGATCCAACCTAAATACCTGAACCCTGCAACAGTCAACTCTCACCGGAACTGGACAAAACTTAACTCTCTCTCCTTGAATACTTAATATACTCTGTCATCTATGAACATTAACACTTGACCACTCAGTATTTCTCTTACCGGAATTGGCGATCGCCATCACGGTACTATGTAAGCCACATTGAGCCTGCAAATAGGTGGGAAAATGTGGGATATAAATGCAACAAATAAACAAATAAATTACAAACAGATTCATTTTGAAAGTTTGACAAGCTCACACATGTTTGTGAATGGAGGAGATATTTGTATAGAAAGCTTTCGTTTACTTTTGTAATGTTTGGGGCATTGACAAGGATGTTTTTAATTAATAGCAAATGTTAGTTTGGTGACGTGGACAAATCAAGAAGATTTTAAAATATTTAATCGGATATAAAGATTGACCCAAGATGACAACGATATGTTTCTTGCCACTGAAAATCTAGACCGTAATGCCAAACCTTTTCAGTACTATATGTTCTCTGAACCAGTTGTCTCGCAGATAATCAACTCTGCAAATATGTTTACAGAACATATAGGTGTGCAGCACACAGCCATCAGCAATTAGCAGAAACAGAGAAATAGACCGGCTGATATTCAAAGCAAGTTATCCAGCCAGAAACAGCCACCATCATGCATTCCGATATGAGCAGCAGAAAATTTTTTTTAATTTTCTACCATGTGGTGCTAACCAGGCGGTAATAAGCAGTGTATGCGCGCTGATGATTACCGCCCGGTTAATGCGTGAGACCTTACCGCTAAGTCAATGGGTGACGGTAAGGTCTCAGGCTCAAAATGAACATGTGCTGATTTTTATTTTGCCGCATGTCCATTTTTAGTCAAAAAAGGCCTTTTTTGCAGGTGCACTGAAAAATGGACCTGCGTGCGACCAATATAAGTACATAAGTATTGCCATACTGGGAAAGACCAAAGGTCCATTAAGCCCAGCATCCTGTTTCCAACAGTGGCCAATCCAGGTCACAAATACCCGGCAAGATCCCAAAAATGTACAAAACATGTTATACTGCTTATCCCAGAAATAGTGGATTTTCCCCAAGTTCATTTAATAACGGTCTATGGCATAGGCGCCCGGTATAAGAAGTTTGGGGAGGCTAAGCCTCCCCAGCCACAGCAGGAAAGAGTTAGGCGGTGCCGTGAGTCTTCCTGTTCCCTCCCCTTATTTACTAACTGCCCCGCACCATCTTTAATTTACCTGCGTCCCAGTGTCGGCCCACCGCGTCATTTCAAATCCCGCCCTGCTGCCTGTCTCTATTCTTCCCTCCGTTTGCGACGTGTTCGTTCGGCAGAGTCCCGCCCTCAAGGAAATGATGTCAGAAGGCGGGACTCTGCCGAACGAATCACATCGCGAACGGAGGGAAGAATAGAGACAGGCAGCAGGGCGGGCTTTGAAATGACGCGGCGGGCCGACGCTGGGACGCAGGTAAATTAAAGATGGCATGGGGCAGATAGTAAATGAGGGGAGGGGAAGGGGAGAGGAGAATCGCGCTGGCGCTGGGTATGCATGGAGGGCAGGGGAGAGGAGGGTTGCTGGAATGGGTGGCTAGAGGGGATGGCAGGGGAGAGAGGAGGGTTGCTGGAATGGGTGGATAGAGGGGATGGCAGAGGAGAGAGGAGGATTGCTGGAATGGGTGGATAGAGGGGATGGCAGGGGAAAGAGGAGGGTTGTTGGAATGGGTGGATAGAGGGGATGGCAGGGGTAGAGGAGGGTTGCTGGACATGGGTGGAGGGGAGGTCAGGGGAGAGGAGATTTGCTGGACATGGGTGGGTGGCTAGAGGGGAGAGGAGGGTTGCTGGACATGGGTGGATGGAGGGGAGGGCAGGGAAGGGAAGAGAGAGGAGGGTTGCTGGACATGGGTGGCTAGAGGGGAGAAGAGGGTTGCTAGGCATGGATGGCGAGACGGGAAGACAGGAAGGAGATTCACATGAATGAAGGGGAGAAATTCTGGACATGCATGGAGGGGAGGGAAGACAGAGAAAGGAGATGAGATGAGGGAAAAGGGGGAAAACCTGCACATCGATGGAGAAAATAGGCAGAAGCTGGATCCACTGGACAGTCAAGTCTGCAGAGGACCCAGCTTTTACTTACGGATGTAAGGCAAGAAATGAAGAAGAAAGGCAGAAAGTAAAGAAATAAATGGAAAGGAAGCCCTGGAACCGGAGTTAAGAGGACAGATAGCAGCAGAATCGGATATTTGGCCAGCATGATCAGAAAAACAAAGTCACCAGACAACAAAGGTAGAAAAGATTATTTTATTTTCATTATAGTGTTTGGAATATGTCCACTTGGAGAATCAGGTGCTCAACATTAAAAGTTTATATTTATTTACTTATTTATGGCATTTTATCCCACATTAAACATGAATTAGGGTGTTTTGTGGCTCTACATGAGAATTGTGATATTATGATCCCTTGTTTCATATTGTTGACGGTCTGCATTTTCCATATGGGTGGTATATTGGTGTATTAGGTTCTGCCCAGTGTAATATTTATGGTACAGTAAAGTTCTGAGTGTGTTTTTGCACAAAGTTGTGCATAGTGTTTTGCAGTTGAGCGATTGTGGTTAGTATATGCTTTGAGCAACCACTTTATTCTTTGACATTTGATACATAGCTAATATCTAAATTTAATAAAAGGTATTAATTGTGACTTTTATTTTTATTTATTTATTTTTTTTTCTGTGTGTTATCAGACAATTATGGATTTAAGCTCCACCCCTGGCCCCACCCCAAACCCCGCCCCTTTAGCCTCCCCAAACAGTTGGGCCACCGACCGCCTATGGTCTATGGACTTTTCCTTTAGGAAGCCGGCCAAACCTTTTTTAAACTCCGCTAAGCTAACCACCTTTACCACATTCTCTGGCAATGAATTCCAGAGTTTAATTACACGCTGAGTGAAGAAATATTTTCTCTGATTCGTTTTAAATTTACTATATTGTAGCTTCATCGCATGCCCCCTAGTCTGCACATGCGTCTACACCAGTGCAGGCCATTTTTCAGCGCACCTTAGTAAAAGAACCCCTTAGATGTTTATGCAAGGTAAATATTTAAGCACCGGTTTATGCAATATCTGATAGGGCTTGTAAAATGAGGGCCATAGGGTTTAACCCTAAAAAGGGGGGGGGGGGGCAAAGGCAGGTACAACTTACAAAATACTGCCTGCCACACTTATGTGCACCCATAGACCTGACGTAAGGGGGCGTGCCTACATTTAGGCATGCCACGGGTGCTTATGCTAGTATTTTAGAATGGAATCTATTATAAGAAACATTTAAATAGTTCTTTTCTCTTCCAATCTGCAACTACCACTCAAAGTTAGGCAGGAATCTTCTTACTTTTCTTTAAAAAAAAATTGAAGATGTTTCTTTTTACCAAGTTTCTTTTCAATAAGTTCTTGAGTATTTAAATTATCACTTTCATTATGTTTTAATTTCCTAGTTGTTCTTTGGTATTTTTTTTTGTACACCACTTAGGACCTTTTGGAATAGGAAATCAACAAAACACTACATTAGATTAATTAGATTATTTATTCATTTATTTATTTAGCAAATGTATATCTTGCTCCATCCACAGTTCTGGGTGGGTTACAAGAAAACATACACAAATAAGAAAAATAACAATACATACAATTAACATTACAATAGCACTGACAGCAAGATTAAAAATTAGAAACAGTAAAATATCCTGTCTTAACAGTAGCCCAGGTCAATAACTCCCTCCTCCCAAGGAACTCAAACCAGGTTCAAACGTTGATGCATCACCTCTGCCCTGCCGAATCTGATTGTTACTTATTGGTTATTAATTATAACGTCCTAGATTAATGCTGCTCAAACATCTCTTATGAACCCCCCCAGTCTGACAGAGTCTCAGGATATCCACACTGAATATGCATGATAAAATCCTCATGTACTCCAATTTAAAACAAAAAATTCAGTATTTATATACTGCCTAGACCTAAGCGGTTTACAATTTTCTTTTTCAGGTACTGTTACTGTCCCTAATAGGCTCACAATCTAGTATTATATTGTACCTGGGGCAATAGAGGTCTAAGGGGCCCTTTTACTAAGCCACGGTAGGCTATATGCGCATGCAGAATGCAGTAAAATGAGAGTACAGCCAGGTCAGTGCATGGTCCTGGCAATCAATATATATAAATGGCGAGTGTCGTACTCACTCGCAAATGCGCAGTAGAGACCCTCTCTGCCCCGCCCCCGCGTCAATACGTGATGATGACGGCGGAACAGAGAGGGTCTCTACTGCGCATTTGCGAGGGACACCACCGACGCGTCGCTAACGCACCCCCCACCCGGAGTCGCCGCCGCCACCCACCTTCCACCCGGTCGGGCCCTCACTCCGCTATTGAAACAGCGAGGGCACGCAGCACACAGCTCTGCTGAGCTGCTGTCGGCCTTCCTTCTTCTTCTCTGCCTGTGTCCCGCCCTCGACGACGTTACATCACACGAGGGCGGGACAAAGGCAGAGAAGAAGGAAGGCCACGGCAGCTCAGCAGTAGAGCTGTGTGCTGCGTGCCCTCACTGTTTCAATAGCGGAGCGAGGGCCCGACCGGGTGGAAGGTGGGTGGTGACGGCTCCGGGGGGGGGGCGAACTCGGAGGGGGAGCGGCAGCGGTGAATTCGGCGGCGGGGTGGGGGGCCTTTCAACCCCCCCCCCCCTCCTATACTAGCCCATTTTTATGGGCTGAACGGCTAGTAATTTCAGATTTGGTGCATGCCCATAATGCCTGGATGAATGATTTATTTATTTCCTCCTACGCACGCCAGTTCCGGCGGTAATTGGCACTTGGCGTGCACTAACCAGTCACTGCAAGATCAATGGGTGGCGTTAAGGGCTCAGGTCGGTTTTGGGTTTCATGTTTACCGCAGGCCCTTTTCCCGTCCCATTTTTAAAAACCCCATTTTTTGTAGATGCGGTAAAAACTGGCCCAGCACGCGCCTACACTACCACAGGCCACTTTTTACCAAGGCTTAGTAAAAGGACCCCAAAGTGACTTGCTCAGATTTTCAGTGAGCTGCAGAGGGAACTGAACACGGTTTCCAAGGATCTGAACCCACTGCTGACCACTAAGCAGAAGTAAGAATTGAATCCAGTTCCCCAGGTCCTCAATATTTATTTATTTTATGTATTTAGATTTTGCTCACACCTTTTTCAGTAGTAGCTCAAGGTGAGTTACATTCAGGTACACTGGATATTTCTCTGTCCCAGGTGGGCTCACAATCTAAGTTTGTACCTGAGGCAATGGAGGGTTAAGTGACTTGCCCAAGATCACAAGGAGCAGCAACTGGCCACCTCTGGATTGCAAGACCGGTTGCAAGACTGGTGCTCTAACCACTAGGCCACTCCTCCACTCTTATACATATTCTTAATGAATCTCTTAAAAGCCTGATTGGCTGTGGGGTACCCAGGACAAGTTTGGGACACTCTGCCCTTGATGATTCTACATCTTAAGTGTTGGACCTCTTAGAGTCTTAGCATACAGGGAATTTTTTTTTTAAGAACTTCAGTATTTACAAGACAGCCAATTGGAGGGTGTCCATTACAACTTGCCTTATGTACAGGGAATGGTGGGTCTGGTTTTCTTTTACAAGAGTAGAAATCACTTGTCCTTTACAAAAATCCAATAGATTAAAAATTCAAAGCTTTATAAGGACAACACAAGTAGAAGTGATCTAATTTAACGTTATGGAGATTTCTAATGAATAAACAATGCAACAAGATTTTAAGGACAAACTAATCTGGGCATGAAGGCCAGAACAAGATAGCAGTAAATCACAAACTATAAAAGCTAATTAAATAATTAAGATACAGAATATCAGCAAATAAAAGAGATGCATACAACGGGCTTTATGCTAACAGCTTTCATATGTCCTAGAATATTGATCGCATCAGCAGTTTTCGGTCTACAGGTAAGTTTTTGCTAAAATGGATGTCTCTGTCATCTACTGATGACAATCCAATTTTCTCTGGATCTATTGATCATTTTGCTTTACCAGTACCATAAAGCTATAAATTCAGTCTTCGCTGCTGAGAGATTCTAATGTTTATTGACCATGCGGCAATGAAGAGCATAACGCATCACTCAGTGTCTGCTGGTGAGCACATTATTGTTTGATAGCACATGCGTTCTCGGGATAAAGAGGCAGCGTGCAGTTACAGAGCCCTGTAAAAAAAAAAGGAATTGACCAAGTCTGGCCCATCCTTTTAAAGCATTAAGAGACGGCATAGTGCTTGCAGCGCAGAAATACAAATCATAAGAACTCTGTAGACATGTGGATTCCACTCCTTAATGTGCAACAGATTCACCGTGTGACCTTGGGCAAGTCACTTATTTTCCTATGCCTCAGATTCACTCAGTGGTTATTTGACATCCAAAAACAGATGAACGGCATATTTCAGAATGCTGAGGTTTGGAAACAACTGAAATCTTCAACTATATAATAAATAGTGTAAACGCAAGTCATGTGACACAGGAGAGCTGTCGGACAAGAGAAAGATAGATGTAGGATCATGCAAAGTGAGTTATTTATTTATTTTATTTTTGTTACATTTGTACCCCACGCTTTCCCACTCATGGCAGGCTCAATGCGGCTTACGTGGGGCAATGGAGGGTTAAGTGACTTGCCCAGAGTCACAAGGAGCTGCCTGTGCCTGAAGTGGGAATCGAACTCAGCTCCTCAGGACCAAAGTCCACCATCCTAACCACTAGGCCACTCCTCCACTCATGGAAGTGATGTGGGGGGAGTTGCATATACTGGATATAATACATAGAAAAGCATTACTCCTACCGAAGCCTTTAGTGCTGGACAAAGAGGGATGTTAGATTCTGAGGGAGGTGACGATCATGTTTCCAAGGCCAGCTGAGGCTCCGCTCCTCCGGTAGCCTCTGCAGCGGGAACTGCGACCCTCCTTTCACTTGAGGAACTCCCGGTGAGAAAGCGGTCCAAACTTTGCTGGTTTAACAAAGGGGTCGAGGTTGGCGGGGGGAACAGACCTCACCAAACCTTTTCTTTTTGAGTGAGGCATATTGTTTTCAAGAAAATAGAGTTCTTCCAGCTAGGCAGAGACACAGCATTTCAGCTCACCAGGTCAGCGCCATCTTGACACGCCCCCCCCCCCCCCCCCCCCCCGGGAGCAACCCCCTTTCCAATTGCTTATGGCTGCCCCCGTTTTAAATTCACTGCTTCTATGCCTACTTTTATTTGCATTATTTGCACTGGTGGTGATAGCTTTGCAAATTGCATTGGTAGTAGACTTGGCAAACATTTGCTGGATAAATGTTGATGAGAATGTTCCCCTTCCCCCACTACACCACCACTGCCTTTATTCTCAATAGGAGATCCCTTTTTCTGAGGTAGAACTGAAGCAATGTTTGCAATAGAGGCAAAGTTATCCACTTCTAAGTCAGCATTAAAAAAGGGCCTTGGTTGATGGTTGTGTATATTTGATTCTTAACATGTTATCAGTTTGCCGTCTTGTTGAATGTGCCGTGGAACATGTGTATCAGTTTACACGTTCATTTATATACTGTGATATCTTAACGGAAAAGTGTATTAATGATTAGAGCAGATCACACAGTACCCCAAATGAATTTTCCCACTGTTATCTTTTCTTATTTGTAATAGGTGATAAATTAATAGCATTGCAAACTGAAGGCCATCTATAGATGGCAGTGGTACTAAATGTTTTCCGACCTGCTGCTTCAGCCAGAAGCTTTAGCCAGCTTCTAGTGGGTGAGAGTCCATGTCCCTTTAATCTCAGATTTCTCCATGAGGCTTCTAATAGTTTCTAGTTGTGACTACAGTTTTATAGCAATCTGTATGTCCAAATCAAGGCCAGAACTGTATTTCAAAGTCTACCCTACCTTCTTTCGCTGATCCTAGCAATTTCCACTTCCATCCCTTTGTATCAATAAATGTGACTTTTTTTCCCACTATGTTTTCACTAAATATAAGGGTATCACACTACACTTGTTGCAGGTCCATACACATAGCTGAAATGTTTTCCACTGAATTGTGCCTGTACGTCTTTACATATATTTACAAGCTCTCAAACTCTGTATGTTTTTAGAATTACCACATCATTTGTAAAGCACCTCAGCTGCACTGATAAAACACTTAGGGATCCTTTTACTAAGCCGTGGTAAAAAACGGCCTGCAGTAGTGCAAGCGCGTCTATTGGGCGCGAACTGGGACATTGTTTTACTGCGTCTAGGAAAAAGGGACTTTTTTAAAGGGGCCAGAAAATAGACGTGCGCTAAAATTGAAACCAGCGCACGTCCATTTTCAGCCTGAGACTTTTCTGCCACCCATTGACCTAGTGGTAAGGGCTCACAAGCTACATGCGGGGTGACTGGCTGGCGCACACCAACTGCTGATTAATTGTCCCGGCATTATGGGTGCACGCCAAATCTGAAATTACCACCAGGGAGCGAGCTAGCCTGGCGGTAGTCTCGTTTTGGTACGTGTTGCACGCAAGTAGAGCCTACCATGCCTTTGTAAAAGGGCCCCTGAATTCTGGCTTACCACGATTATATAAAGCCCATTTCAAATAATTTCCTTCTACCTGGAAACCAGGGGCATAGCTGCTATGGGGCCATGGGGGCCAGGGCCCCTGTAGATTTGGTCCTGGACCCCCCTGCCAACGACCTTCTCAACTCCCCCCTCCCGCCGCCAACCCGCCGTCAACCTGCCGTTGCCATCTGCTACCTTTGCTGGCAGGGGACCCCCAACCCCCGCCAGTCGAAGTCTTCTTGCTTTGTTTGGTTTCTGAGTCTGTCTGACGTCCTGCACGTACACAACGTGCAGGACGTCAGACTCACAGAAACAGAACGAAGCCTTGCGATCTGCAGTGCTTCATTCTGTTTCTTTGAGTCTGATGTCCTGCACGTTGTACGTGCAGGACGTCAGACAGACTCAGAAACCAAATAAAGCAAGAAGACTTCGGCTGGCGGGGGTTGGGATCCCCCGCCAGCAAAGGTAGGTGATGTCACGGTGACGGCAGGCGGGCCACAGTTGTTGGAGGTGGTTCTGGCAGCGGCGGCAGGGGGTGGCGGCAATGGCGGGCAGGCGGCGGTGGCAATGGTGGGGGGGGTGGCGGCAGCGCCGCCAGGGGGGGGCTAAAATGTGCCCCCTCACCTCGGCTCTGTACCGCCCTAACAGCGAAGTCCAGATACGCCCCTGCTGGAAATGATAGAATAATTTTGTTTATGTACAATATCTAATTCAGGGGTCATATATTTATCAAAGTGCATTTACACTGGAAGGTTACTGCACAGTTCTGAGCACTCATTAAAGACAATTCTTTAACTGCACATCTGTATTTATACATACCCTCCTCCCAATTCTATAAAAGCCACCAAAAATTGCACATACTAATTTGGGCAGGTGCCCAATTTGTGTGCACAATTTAATTGAATAACGAGCCAATTAATGCCAGGCTTAACAAGCAGTTGTTGACACTAATTAGATTTATTTGGAATTTACATACAAAGCATAAATGATGATAAACCATAAATACAAATATGTATAATAGGCAACAAAAAGCAGTGCTACAATTTGCTTATTGAAGTATAAAAGTAGTCAAGACATAGAGTCTAACATTAGAAAACTAAACAAAATCAAATGGATTTAATATAAAAATAATTTTAAAAAACAAACATCCATATATAGAGATATATAGATATATATACAAGAAAAGATACTAGGCTCAAAAGACATTTTCCTATGTGACACAGAGATAACACAACTACTACTAATCATTTCTATATTGTTATTAGCTGTACGCAGTGCCGTACACATTATCCCATGGATTCTATATAGTGCACTTACAGTTACGCGCGATTCTGCATGCAAACCTAGGCGTATTCTATAACTACACATGTAGATTAATTGTTTTAACAAGCCAATCAGAGTTGTTAACAGCTCTTCAGAAGGAATAATGAGCACTAATTGGCAAAAACTAGAAATTACCCGCTTACATTGCCAAGCATATTCTGTAATGTACTGCGCCTAAATTCTAATGTGTGCAAGCAAAAAATGAGCATGCTTAGGGGCATGGAAATGGGCATTTTGTGGATGTTCAGCGCACATGTAAAAAAGGCCCTTTTAAAATTTTTGCCAAAAAATGGACGTGCAGCAAAATTGGCGCACATCCGTTTTGGGTCTGAGACCTTACCGCCAGCCATTGACTTAGTGGAAAGGTCTCACGTGTTAACCAGGTGGTAATGACATATGCACATAGAATGCCAGTTGATGTGTGTCAGAAAATAAAAATTAATTTTCAGACGCGCGTCAAAATGAAATTACCGCAAGGGCCATGCGGTAGCCAGGTGGCAACTCCAAATTGGCACGCATTGGGTATGTGTAGGTGCCTACGCTGCTTAGTAAAAGGGTCCCTTAGGTCTTACACAATGGATTACTGATCCCACTCACCTAGGAGGACATACTTTACACCTTATTATCTCAAGCCCCTGAGGACACTGTGAACTATGTGAGTTTAGGATGTATCCACATTCCTGGACTGATCACTTTATTCTTTATGCTCTTTGTCCACTAATAATTCCTTGAGTTGTTATTCAAAGGTAGGAGAGATTCAAGCTAGGGAACTAAATAAAATTAACCAGAAAACTCCAATGCTGTTATTTACAGTTTTTGATCATGATTTCTTAGAAAAATATAGAGAGGAACAGGCAAAGATATGACATGATAAACTAAAAAATAAAATACATGAAATTGCACCATATCAGGTTGAGCAAACAGGTCAACGATCTTATAATTGTTAGTACCATGAGGGTTTAAGACTATTGAAATGACAACTGAAGTGTTCAGAAAGGGTTTGCGCAAACACCGAACTCCCATCATTACATGCACAATGTAGACATTTACAAAAATATTATAATTCTCAAATTAAATTGGCAAAAAAACCTTATTATTCTAAAATAATCAATGATAATACTAACAACTCACATCAGCTCTTTTCTTCATTAAGGATTTGTCAGGTGCTAGGAACAGCATCACTCCATCTGTGGGTGCTTTAGGTGAATTCCTTCAGGCTACAGTATTAACTTTACATATTTCTACTCATGCATGCTCAGATATTGATACTTTCAATTTAAATTTCGATACCAGTTTGCAAGATAGGTCTCTCAAATAAATAATTTACAGCAATGCTCTCTAGTATTACTCAACTATGCAACTTACTGGATCCAATTCCATTATCATGGATAAAGATGACCAAGCATGGCTTGCTCCCTTTATTACTGCAAATGATTAATTCAAGTCTCATGGAGGGATTAGTTCCCACATGATGGAGATTTATAATGTGAAAAACTATAGACCCATCTCTAACTTATACCTTCCTGCCAAGATTGCAGAGCAATTGGTTCTAAAGCAACTAAACAACTTTATAAATGGTCAGAATGTGCTTCAACTGAGCAGAAGCATAGCCATACCTGCTATTTCGGGTGGATCCCAAGTTAACCTGGGTCAGCCCTAATCACCCCCAACCCACGTACACACATTTTTTTTAAACCTTTCCCATCATCCCTGCTATCATCATCTTCGTTCTTCAACCCAAAATCAATTAGCCATTCTGCAGTAGCACACCAGAATCACTACTCTGCTTTTTCCTCTTGGAGTCCATCTTTGTGGAATATTTTGCCCTTCGCCCTTCATTCTGAACAATCCTACTCATGCTTTAAAGTTGCCCTAAAGACACATCCGTTAGACTGGGCAGCTGTATGCTCTTCTTTCAATCTCATCTGTTCTGTCTTCTTTTTCTTAACTGTACTAATTTCCCTTTTCTTTTAAGTTTGTGTTCCTCTTTTTTCTTCTTCTTATGTTTAGTATTTTATAGTCAACTGTAAACTGCTTTGATTGTAGGAAAGGCGATATATTAAGTTTAAATAAACTAAAACTAAACTAACTTATTAGATAATTGGTTCATTGGTTTGGCAGTGTCTTTAGTCTTAGCATGGGCTTTAAATTTAGTAGATCATACTATACTAACTCATCACACCATCAGTCTATCAGAATTGTTGGGGCATCCTTGACTTGGTTTGCCTCTTTTATACCTGATAGATCATATTCAGTAAATATGGATTCAAAGATCTCAAGAAAGTTTCAATTAAATTCTACAGAACTACAGGGCTCTGCGTTGTCACCTATTTTATTTAACATTTTGGTTTGAGTGTTTACTGCTGTGAAGATGACATCCTCACTCTCTTACTAAGATATCAAGCCTGACTTTGGATTTGACTCCTGACTGGCTTCAGAAATACGGATTGGTTTTAAACATCAATGAAACAACAGCATGTTGGATCATGGGACATAATGATCATCCCGCTATGATTCCTGTTTGGGAAACCGATAGTATCAGTTTACAGATTTAGATATTTTGAGGCCCTTTAACAGAACGGCGGTATGTACTTATGTGACATGAGGTTCTGTCAAACATTATGGACTGTTGCCTGTCTGATATGATCTGAACCAAGCCAGTACTGTTCCATTGTAACCTGTTTCTGCCAGTCATGCTAGTATGATATCATGATCCACAGTGTCCAAAGCTGCTGAGAAATCTAGCAGTACTAACACGGATGCAAATCCACTGTCTCGATTTCTAAGAAGATCATCTAGTAGAGATTCGAGGACCGTTTCTGTTTCTTAACCAGATCAGAATCCAGAGTGAGATGTATCTAGTCAGTTTGTCTCTTCTAGCCAATCACTGAGTTGAACACAGACTGTTTGTTCTGTAAGTTTTCCTAGAAATGGGATGCTGGATACTAGCCGGTCACTTTCAAGTTTGTCCTGGTCAAGTTTGTTTTTCTTTAGCAAAGGGTGCACCACTGCCCTTTTTAATGCTGTTGGTAGTTGCCCGTTAGAGAGGAGTTATATGGAATTCCTTTCATATTTTATGTAATTTAAAATTGTAAACTGATTTTGTCTTGCAAAACTCAAGTGGTATATCAAGTTTTATAACAAATATAAACTTTAAGGGGGTGTAAACCTGGGAGGGGCATGGGTGGGTCAGGGATGTTCCTAGCACTTACATGCATTGGTTATAACATACTATCAGTTATACAACTAGCTGACAGCACCAGTAGTGTATCTAGCTTGGTTGCCACCCGGAGTGCAGCATCCCCCCTCTTCCAGGTGCGGCATCCCCTGCCTGCCATCCCACTCTCTTTCTCCTCCTCTTCCTCCAAGCATGTCACCCTCTCTGTCCTCCCTCCATCCAGAAAGTAAAGGAGTGCATTGAGTAGTTGTAGAGCGGCTGTTGGTTCTGCCGGTCCCCCTCCTCCCGAACAGTAAGTTGATGTCAGAGGGGGCAGATTACCGGGCAGAGCCAAGAGACGTTCCACGACTGCTCAATGCACCCCATTACTGCCTACACCCAGGGTGGACCACCCCCACCGCCCCAATCTTGGTACACCACTGGACAGCACTTAGGAACAAGCATTTACAGTAGCCAGTGAGCTAAAGTTATGCACGAAACTTATGACTTACTGTAGTATTTTATGACTGAAATTACTCATTTAATTGGCAATACAGAATTCGCACTGAATGTGCATCAGTCTGGTGCCTAGCCTCAGTGACCTTTTCAGAATCACTCCCCCCTCCCTTGTATAGATGATTTTTTTTTAACTTTGCAAAGGGGACCTATCAGCAGCTTGTACTTTTTTATGATTGGTGAACCAACATGAAAAATGCTGCACATACATATGATGAAATTTCATATCTAGACGTTTTGATAAAGAAAATGTTAAATGGTTTTGCTACTACTATTTTTCAAAAGTCTACTAATAAGAATAAATTATTGCACTATCAGAGCTATCATGTTAGAAGTTTGAAAAACAATTTCTCCGTGTCAATTTTTTAGGCTGCAAAGATTGTGTTGAACTTAGACAGATTATGAATAATACTCGTATCAAATGAAGATGAGGTTTTTAGAAAAATGCTATCCAAATAAATGTGAATCCGAGGCATATCAGAGAGCTAATATAATGAAAAGAGCCTCATTATTCAAGATTCAACAAAGAAAGGATAATAAAAAATGGTTTGCAGTTTTTGTATTTCTTAATTAGTCAGAGATATTAAAAGAATTCTTAGTAAATGTTGGCATATAATTCATGAGCTTGATTAACAATAAAGAATTAGTCACACGTAGAAAGGTATGGAATCTCAGTGACATGCGGGTACGTTCCAAAAAAAATTTATATCTCTTATTGGGCATTATAAATGTGGAAAATATTCCTACCATAGGAGAATGATAGAGAAGCAAGCAATGTGAGGGCAATACCCATTTTATTTGCCCTCTAATGTGACTCAAAGGGCATTAAAGCAAGGTGTCTTGCCCTAATGCAGTGATATTTCATTCACCGTGGGCTACGCAGTAATGCTTAGCAGGGCCATGCCTAGGGTCTCTGGCGCCCCCCTGCAGACTATCAGTTGGCGCCCTCCCCCCCCCCCCCCCCCCGCAGACTATCAGTTGGCGGTGGCGGCAGCGGCGCCCCCCCCCCCCCCCCCCCGTGAAAATGATCGCTCACCACTTGCCACACTGACAGGAATTGTCAGCAATATTCTTAGAAACAGATTGCTATACATTGCAAAATAAGATAGCAGATGTAAATTCTCAAAGTGGACATATTCCAAACACTAAAATGAAAATAAAATGATTTTTTTCTACCTTTTTTGACTGGTGACTTTCTTTTTCTGATCATGCTGGCCCAGTATCTGATTCTGCTGCTATCTGTCCTCTTAACTCCGTTTCCAGGGCTTCCTTTCCATTTATTTCTTTCCTTTCCTCCTTTCTTCTTCATTTCTGGTCCTCAGCTTCTGCCTATTTTCTTCATCCATGTGCAGTTTTTCTCCTCTCTTCCTTTTCCCTCATTTCATCTCCTTCATCTTTCTTCCCTCCCCTCTATGTCCAGCAATTTCTCCTCTCTCCCTGAGCCCTGCCCTCCCAATCCATGCCCATCCATGCTCCTCTGTCCCCTGCCCCCTCCATTCATCCTTTTCCAGCAATTCCCCTCTCTCCCTGAGCCCTGCCCTCCCAATCCATGCTCCTCTGTCCCCTGCCCCTCCATTCATCCCTTTCCAGCAATTCCCCTCTCTCCCTGAGCCCTGCCATCCCAATCCATGCCCACCCATGCTCCTCTGTCCCCTGCCCCCTCCATTCATTCTTTTCCAGCAATTCCCCTCTCTCCCTGAGCCCTACCCTCCCAATCCATGCTCCTCTGTCCCCTGCCCCCTCCATTCATCCCTTTCCAGCAATTCCCCTCTCTCTCTGAGCCCTGCCCTCCCAATCCATGCTCCTCTGTCACCTGCCCCCTCCATTCATCCCTATCCAGCAATTCTCCTCTCTCCCTGAGCCCTGCCCTGCAATCCATATCCATCCATGCCCATCTGTCCCCTCCATTCATCCCTATCCAGCAATTCCCCTCTCTCCCTGAGCCCTGCCCTCCCAATCCATGCCCATCCATGCTCCTCTGTCCCCTGCCCCCTCCATTCATCCCTTTCCAGCAATTCCCCTCTCTCCCTGAGCCCTGCCCTCCCAATCCATGCCCATCCATGCTCCTCTGTCCCCTGCCCCCTCCATTCATCCCTTTCCAGCAATTCCCCTCTCTCCCTGAGCCCTGCCCTGCAATCCATATCCATCCATGCCCATCTGTCCCCTCCATTCATCCCTATCCAGCAATTCCCCTCTCTCCCTGAGCCCTGCCCTCCCAATCCATGCTCCTCTGTCCCCTGCCCCCTCCATTCATCCCTTTCCAGCAATTCCCCTCTCTCTCTGAGCCCTGCCCTCCCAATCCATGCCCATCCATGCTCCTCTGTCCCCTGCCCCCTCCATTCATCCTTTTCTAGCAATTCCCCTCTCTCCCTGAGCCCTGCCCTCCCAATCCATGCCCATCCATGCTCCTCTGTCCCCTGCCCCCTCCTTTCATCCTTTTCCAGCAATTTCCCTCTCTCCCTTCCATGACCGCCCCCCCTCGCATCCATGCTCTCGTCTCTCCTCTGCCCTCCCACTCCCACTGTTCAATTCAACTGCCCGCCCTCTTCTCTCCCCCCAACATCCCTTTTCTTTTTTTTTCTTTTTAAATTTACCTCCATAGCGGTTCCGGCAGCGTCAGTGAAGGAGGCGGCGCTCCCGACGACGCTAGCCTTCCCTTTGCTGTGTTCCGCCTTCTTCTGATGTCATTTCCTTGACGTCAGAAGAAGGCGGAACACAGCGAAGGGAAGGCTAGCGACGTCGGGAGCGCCGCCTCCTTCACTGACGCTGTGCTGCCGGAACCGCTACGGAGGTACATTTAAAAAGGAAAAAAAAAGAAAAGGGATGTTGGGGGGAGGGCGAGCGAGGTGAGCATGGTGCGGCGGCGCCCCCCAGAGGGAAGCGCCCCCCTGCCATGCTTACCTCGCTTACCGTGTTGGCACGGCCCTGATGCTTAGTATAGTTTAGTTTATTCATTTTTGCTATATCACCTTTGCTAACTAGCAGATCAAAGCGGTTTACGATCTAAAAATACAAAGATAACAGAGTAAAGGAACTACAAAATACGATATGAAACTATAGAATCCATTTATACCATGCTAAGTGAACCAAGGAAGGAAATAAAAGTATAGGATGGGGAGAGGGAACAGAAGCTGGAAGCAAGAAGTATAAGTGGAGGAGTGGTTAGAGTGGTGGACTTTGGTCCTGGGGAACTGGGTTCGATTCCCACTGCAGGCACAGGCAGCTCCTTGTGACTCTGGGCAAGTCACTTAACCCTCCATTGCCCCAGGTACAAATAAGTACCTGTATACAATATGTAAGCCACATTGAGTCTGCCATGAGTGGGAAAGCGCAGGGTACAAATGTAACAACAACATGGAATGTTGCTACTATTTGAGATTCTACATGGAATGTTGCTAGTGGAGAAGTCACCTAGTGGTTAGGGTGGTGGACTTTGGTCCTGGGAAACTGGGTTCGATTCCCACTGCAGGCACAGGCAGCTCCTTGTGACTCTGGGCAAGTCACTTAACCCTCCATTGCCCCAGGTACAAATAAGTACCTGTATATAATATGTAAGCCACATTGAGTCTGCCATGAGTGGGAAAGCACGGGGTACAAATGTAATAAAAAAGAGAGAGAGACAAGAACCCAATAATATGGGATTGCAACCAGCCTAAAGAGGAGTAAATACATAATGAAAAAGTCAGTTTTTTAAAGCAGCTTTGAATTTTTTAAGAGATGATTCAGCTCGGACAGGAAGAGATAACAAGTTCCATTAAAATGGAGCCACACAATATAAAGCCTGATGCCTAGTAGAATCCAGGTGGGCCTTCTTAGGATCTGATAGTTCAAGACTATGATCATCTAAAGAGTGAAGCAAATGGGTTGGAGAATATGGAATTGTTAGAGAACACAGGGCCGCTGAGAGGGCAGGAGCGGGGGGGAGGGGGGCAAAATTCCTCGGGCCTTTGCATCCAAGGGGGGACCCAGTGCACAGGGCCGCCAAGAGGGGGAATGACGTCAGAGGAAGGCGGGACGCAGAGGGAGGGAAGTGAAGGACGGAGAGTCGAACCAGTCTCCTTGTTGCTTTTACTACCGCAGCGCTGCCTGCCCGTTCGTCGCTGCAACTTCGGGAGTAGACTGGAACGGAAGTTGGCTTGGAGATGCTGTGAAGGGGGAGGGGGGACACGCTGAATAGAAGGGGGAAGGGGATGGACAGAAACAGGATGGGCAGGGGAGAGAGGTGAATTGCTGGACAACAGGGATGGAAGGAGGGGAAAGGGGAGAGGAAATTTGCTGGAGATGGATGGCTAGAGGAGAGGAGAGGGCAGGGGAGAATGGAGAGTTGCTGGACATGGAGCAGAGGGCAGGGGAAAGAAGAAAATTGCTGGACATGAATGGATGGAGCAGAAAGGGGAGAGTGGAAATTTGCTGGAGCTGGATGGCTGGAGGAGAGGGCAGGGGAGAATGGAGAGTTGCTGGACATGGAGCAGAGGGCAGGGGAAAGAAGAAAATTGCTGGACATGAATGGATGGAGCAGAAAGGGGAGAGTGGAAATTTGCTGGAGCTGGATGGCTGGAGGAGAGGGCAGGGGAGAATGGAGAGTTGCTGGACATGGAGCAGAGGGCAGGGGAAAGAAGAAAATTGCTGGACATGAATGGATGGAGCAGAAAGGGGAGAGTGGAAATTTGCTGGAGCTGGATGGCTGGAGGAGAGGGCAGGGGAGAATGGAGAGTTGCTGGACATGGAGCGGAGGGCAGGGGAAAGAAGAAAATTGCTGGACATGAATGGATGGAGCGGAAAGGGGAGAGTGGAAATTTGCTGGAGCTGGATGGCTGGAGGAGAGGGCAGGGGAGAATGGAGAGTTGCTGGACATGGAGCGGAGGGCAGGGGAAAGAAGAAAATTGCTGGACATGAATGGATGGAGCGGAAAGGGGAGAGTGGAAATTTGCTGGAGCTGGATGGCTGGAGGAGAGGGCAGGGGAGAATGGAGAGTTGCTGGACATGGAGCGGAGGGCAGGGGAAAGAAGAAAATTGCTGGACATGAATGGATGGAGCGGAAAGGGGAGAGTGGAAATTTGCTGGAGCTGGATGGCTGGAGGAGAGGGCAGGGGAGACTGGAGAGTTGCTGGACGAATGGATGGAGGGAGGGGAGAGAAGTCAGGAAGGAGGTGCACATGGATAGAGGGGATGGAAGAGAGGAGAAATGCTGGACATGGATGGAGTGGAGGGCAGGGAAGAGAGGAGAAATGTTGGACAAGGATGGAGGTAAGGAAAGACAAAGGAAGTAGATGCACATGGATGGAGGGGAGTGAGGAGAAATGCTGGATATGGATGGAGGGAAAACTGCTGAGTTTAAGGGCTGGGTTGGAACACGTTGAGGGCAGATACTGAAACTCGAGGAAGGATAGGGGCAGGGCTACAGATGGTAGACAGGACGCATAAGGACACAGGAGTATGGTGAACATGGTGAGTGAAAAAATATCAAATGGAAAGAAGACACTGCGTAAAACAGAAGACACTGGGACCAAAGCGAATAGATCAGACAACAAAGGTAGAAAAAAGTATTTTATTCAGAATTTATTAATTTGAATATGTCATCTTTTGGAAATGTGCATCTGTGATATTTTGCATGTAAGTTTAAATTTTTCTGGTATTGCTGCATGCTGAGTCTGACTTCTTGAGTTAACTTTCCAGTTCAGTATTTTGCCTTCATATTTTTTGATCTTTAGTTCCTTGTGTCATGTCTGCTGTGTCATGTGTTTTTCAAGTGTGATCAAGGTGCAGTATTCTGCTAGCATGTAGTATTCGCAGCCCTTTTTGTTTTTCTTTTTTTCACGAGGTAGTGTATTGGTGTTTTAGAGCCTAGTGTAATTACAGTTCTGCCTTTTCAAGCATAATGTTGTAGCTCATCCTGTCCTTGGAATTAGTGCTGTTATGGTTTTAAAGATATGAGTGTGTTTTTGCACAAGTTTGTGTATAGCATTTTGCAGTGGAGAGATTGTGGGATAATGTAATTATATTTAAAAATATCAATTTTTCCATTAAGTATGTATGTGGTTATACTGATGCAGGGCAGCTGTTGGGCAGACTACTTAGAAATCCATCATCAAGTGAATTCTTAGGCATTATTTTGTAGGATCCCAAGAGACACTACTCATACTTATATAGACAGTGCGTGCCCACCCATATTAGCTCTGGGCCCACCCAAAATCTCAGGTCTGGCTACGCCACTGAGTCAAACACAGGAAGGTAAGGGGGTGGACAGGGGTGGCAGCCTGAATGTGGGAGGTGGCCCAAGTGGGGGGGGATGCAGTGCAGTGGCATACAGTGGGGGAAATAAGTATTTGATCCCTTGCTGATTTTGTAAGTTTGCCCACTGACAAAGACATGAGCAGCCCATAATTGAAGGGTAGGTTATTGGTAACAGTGAGAGATAGCACATCACAAATTAAATCCGGAAAATCACATTGTGGAAAGTATATGAATTTATTTGCATTCTGCAGAGGGAAATAAGTATTTGATCCCCCACCAACCAGTAAGAGATCTGGCCCCTACAGACCAGGTAGATGCTCCAAATCAACTCGTTACCTGCATGACAGACAGCTGTCGGCAATGGTCACCTGTATGAAAGACACCTGTCCACAGACTCAGTGAATCAGTCAGACTCTAACCTCTACAAAATGGCCAAGAGCAAGGAGCTGTCTAAGGATGTCAGGGACAAGATCATACACCTGCACAAGGCTGGAATGGGCTACAAAACCATCAGTAAGACGCTGGGCGAGAAGGAGACAACTGTTGGTGCCATAGTAAGAAAATGGAAGAAGTACAAAATGACTGTCAATCGACAAAGATCTGGGGCTCCACGCAAAATCTCACCTCGTGGGGTATCCTTGATCATGAGGAAGGTTAGAAATCAGCCTACAACTACAAGGGGGGAACTTGTCAATGATCTCAAGGCAGCTGGGACCACTGTCACCACGAAAACCATTGGTAACACATTACGACATAACGGATTGCAATCCTGCAGTGCCCGCAAGGTCCCCCTGCTCCGGAAGGCACATGTGACGGCCCGTCTGAAGTTTGCCAGTGAACACCTGGATGATGCCGAGAGTGATTGGGAGAAGGTGCTGTGGTCAGATGAGACAAAAATTGAGCTCTTTGGCATGAACTCAACTCGCCGTGTTTGGAGGAAGAGAAATGCTGCCTATGACCCAAAGAACACCGTCCCCACTGTCAAGCATGGAGGTGGAAATGTTATGTTTTGGGGGTGTTTCTCTGCTAAGGGCACAGGACTACTTCACCGCATCAATGGGAGAATGGATGGGGCCATGTACCGTACAATTCTGAGTGACAACCTCCTTCCCTCCGCCAGGGCCTTAAAAATGGGTCGTGGCTGGGTCTTCCAGCACGAAAATGACCCAAAACATACAGCCAAGGCAACAAAGGAGTGGCTCAGGAAGAAGCACATTAGGGTCATGGAGTGGCCTAGCCAGTCACCAGACCTTAATCCCATTGAAAACTTATGGAGGGAGCTGAAGCTGCGAGTTGCCAAGCGACAGCCCAGAACTCTTAATGATTTAGAGATGATCTGCAAAGAGGAGTGGACCAAAATTCCTCCTGACATGTGTGCAAACCTCATCATCAACTACAGAAGACGTCTGACCGCTGTGCTTGCCAACAAGGGTTTTGCCAACAAGTATTAGGTCTTGTTTGCCAGAGGGATTAAATACTTATTTCCCTCTGCAGAATGCAAATAAATTCATATACTTTCCACAATGTGATTGTCCGGATTTAATTTGTGATGTGCTATCTCTCACTGTTACCAATAACCTACCCTTCAATTATGGGCTGCTCATGTCTTTGTCAGTGGGCAAACTTACAAAATCAGCAAGGGATCAAATACTTATTTCCCCCACTGTAGCTAGGGTAGTTGACACCCGGGGCCAGTCATTTTTTAACCCCCCCCCCCCCCCAAATCCAGTACTAGGCAAACCGAGAATACAAAACACTCAGGACCTATAGAGCAATTCTACCATACCATAAGCAGTAATTTGTACGAGTCACACAAGGAAAAGGATTTAAACACTACAGTGAGCACTAGAACATCAATTCACCTATTGTAAAATGAAACCAGACAGAATAGTACAGATCGTCGATCCTGCACAGTCAATGCCAACCGAAAGCCATGTCTTTTTCACAAACAAAGATACACCCTAATCCACTATAGAATAAGTAATCACAAACTTTCTATTTAGACAAAAATTAAACTGAACCCCCGATGCCAGACTCTGCATAAAATGCAACACCACAGAAACAGAAAATGCCCCCTACTACTGTGCAAAATATAAAGACAGCAGATGTAAATTTGAAAAAACTAACAAATACCAATCACCACTTTACAAATTAACAAATAAAAATAAAACAAATACAGAAAATAAAATAATACCATTTTATTGGACTAATACATTTAGCTTCCAGAGGTCAAAATCTCCTTCCTCAGGTCAATACAGTATAGTGCTGTTACAGTATCCTATCCTGATCTGAGGAAGGAGGTTTTCTTCTCTGAAAGTTAAGTCAAAATGTATTAAAATTAGTCCAATAAAAAGATTACCTTATTTACATGTTCTATTTATAAACATTTATTAACACAGCTACAATACTATATCCTAAAGCAAAAAAATAAAAATATATATTTAATTACAGTTTGTTGTCTCTGGTTTCTACTTTCCTCATCTTCTTTTCACTGTCTTCCTTCCATCCAGCATCTGTCTTCGCTCTCTCTCTGCCATCCAGTGTCTGCCCTCTCTAACTGCCCCTTCCATCCAGTGTCTGCCCTCTCTCTCTGCCCTTCCATTCACATCTGCCCTCTATTTCTGCCCCTTCCATCAACATCTGCCCTCTCTCTCTTCCGTCCATCCACATCTGCCCTCTATCTCTGCCCTTTCCATCCAACATTTGCCCCAGTCTGCCCTCTTTCTCTCTCCCCCTTCCACCCACCATCTGCCCTTTCTCTCTGCCCCTTCAATCCGTCTGCCCTCCCTCTCCCATCCATCCAGGGTCTGCCCTCCCTCTCCCATCCATCCAAGGTCTGCCCTCCCTCACGCTCCCCCTTTCCATCCAGGGTCTGTCCCCTCTCTCTCTGCCCCTTCTTTTCAGCCCCCAGTTCCAGCCCCCTTATTCCACCTGCCCCTAGTTCCAGCCCCAGCCCACATCTCCCACCTGCCCCCCTTTTCAGCCCCACTATCCCACCAGTCCCCAGCCCTTTTCTCCCATCAGTCCCGAGCTTCAGCCCCCAGCCACTTCTCCCTGTCCCCTTTTCAGCCCCTAGTTTCAACCCCAGCCCTTTTCTCTCACCAGTCCCGAGCTTCAGCCCCAGCCAGTTCTCCCTGTCCCCTTTAAAGCCCCCAGTCCCCACAGTTTTAGCCCCTGTCCCTTTTCAGCCCCCAGTTCCAGTACTAGCCCCCTTATCCCAACTACCCTCCTTTTCAGCCCCCAGTTCCAGCCCCCTTCATCCACCACATGCCTTGCATCCCCCTTTTCAGCCCCAGACCCATTCTCCCACCTGCCCCAGGCATGGATCCATTTTCCCTCCTGCCCCCTTGTCAGATCCCAGTTCCAGCTTCAGACCCCTTCTCCCATCTGAGCACTCCCCTCTCCAGTCCCCTTCTCCCCTCTAAGCACCCCATCCCTCCCCAATCCCCTTCTCCCCTCTGAACACCCCTCTGAGCTCCCCCACCCTCCCCAATCCCCTTCTCCCCTCCCCAATTCCCTTCTCCCCTCTGAGCACCCCCACCCTCTCCAATCCCCTTCTCCCCTCTGAGCACCCCTCTGAGCTCCCCCACCCCTCCCCAATCCCCTTCTCCCCTCTGAGCTCCCCCTCTCCCATCTGAGCCCCCCCCCGACCCGGTCCCGTCCCCCCTCCGTCGAGAGCCGACAGAGCCCTCTTCTCCTGCCACCACCCTGCCTTTTTTTAAAAAATCCATGCAGCAGCGCAGGCAGCGCCTCACGTCTGCCCTGTGTGTGCTGTGAAAGGAGAAAATCACCTCGCTGGCGTCGGGCCTTTCCTCGTTATGTCCCGCCCTCGAGAAAATAAGAAGTTACCTCAGAAGGGGGTGGGACACAGCGAGGGAAGGTCCGACGCCAGCGAGGCGATTTTCTCCTTTCACAGCACACGCAGGGCAGATGCGAGGCGCTGCCTGCGTCGCTGCATGGATTTTTTTTTAAAAAGGCAGGGTGGTGGCAGGAGACGAGAGCTGTTGGCTCTCGACGAAGCACCCCCCCCCCCCCCCACCCGCTGACACCCAAGGCGGACCGCCCCCACCGCCCCACCCTTGCTATGCCACTGATGCAGTGTGGCCCTGAGAGAAGATAAGTACATGGAAAGACCCATCTTAAGTGACTTGAAAGTGAGTATAAGAGCCTTAAACATAATATGCCATTCAACTGGAAACCAGTGATGATCCTGGAGTAAAGGAGAGATACGATCAAATCATCAGGCATGCCAAAGAAGTCTGATGGCAGTGTTTGGAAAGATAGCAATTTTTTCAAATATAAGCAAGAGCAGTCTAAAACTACATTGCAATAGTCCAATCAAGTAGAATAAGTGACTGGAGAGTGTCATGCTCAAAATATCACTTGACGGAATGCAACTGCCAGAGAATATAAATACTGGTTTTATACACATTGGATATTTGAGTTACAAAGGAAAGATGGGAATCGAGGATGACGCCAAGGTATCAAAAGGATCCAACAAGCTGAATATCAGCTCCAAAAAGGTTCAAAGAGAGATCTGGATGCAAAATATGTAAATGTATGAAAATCAGCTCAGCCCTTAATATGATGGTATTTTACCACCCAAGAGAATCGAACCACCAGGCTGCAGGCCAAGGCTCCCGGCCATGACCTCCAGGGTTCCCCTCAGATCCTGACTCCCCCCCCCCCCAAACAATAGCCTCACCCAGTTTCCCTGTGTTCCAAACCTCACTCTGATGCCACAGCATTCTAGCCTCATTCTAGGGACTATTCAAGCCTCACTCTGGTGTTTCAACAGTCTAGCCTCTTCCTGGTGCCCTGCTGCCTCCTTCAGTGTGGTCCAAGCCTCATTCCCGGGCACCAGAGACTCTGACATCATCAGTGAGGGCCCTTATAAAGAACCATGGGAGATTCATGCATTGCCTTCACAACGTTTGCTCTTCTGCTGTGAGTTGCTTGGTTCCAGCACTGTTCCTGGGTTCCAGTCTTCAGCTGTTCCTGAGTTCCAGTGCGCAGCAGAGGGAGACAGGGGGGGGGGCACAGAGGGGGACAGGTGGCGCAGAGGGGGACCGGGGAGAGAGCCTGTTGTTAAACATTTACCAGCACACCACTGGGGGGGGGGGGGGTGTCAAGATCACCTACACATAATCCACATACAAGTACGTGTAGGGTTACCATTTTTTGTCCTCATAAAAAGAGGACACTTGCCCCGCTCCTTTCGCACCATCGCCACGCCCCTTTCACGCAATCGCCCCACCCCCGGTCGCCCCCTCTTCCCCCATCACCTTCCCTCCCCCCTGTCACCTCCCCTCCCCTTACGCTACTATCCCTGGTGGTCTAGAGATACCTCTTCGCTCGGAGCAGGAAAGAAAGAGCCCCTGCTTTCCTGCCCGGAGCGCTGCTGCTAGCTGCCCTGCTGCATACTGTACGAGTCCGGCTCTCGGCATTTCAAAACGGCCGCTGAGAGTTGAAGCAGCCTCGCGAGACTTCATCTCTCGGCGGCCATTTTGAAACGCAGAGAGCCGGACTCGCACAGGATGCAGCAGGGCAGCTAGCAGCAGTGCTCCGGGCAGGAAAGAGGGGGCTCTTTCTTTCCTGCCCCGAGCAAAGAGGTACCTCTAGACCACCAGGGATAGTAGCGTAAGGGGAGGGGAAGGGAGTCCCGTGCCCGCCTCTGCTCCCACCCCCACCCCCCGCCAGCCAGCTCGTTTGTCCAGAAATCCGGACAAACGGGCAGGCTGGCCAAATCCGTCTGGACGCCCGGACATGCCCTCAAAAAGAGGACATGTCCGGGTAAATCCGGATATATGGTAACCCTAAGTACGTGCCATCTCATTGGTGCATATACTGATATGCAATACTTGCTGCAGTATCTGTTGCCAGTTTCCCTGTGTTCCAAACCTCACTCTGATGCCACAGCATTCTAGCCTCATTCCAGGGACTATTCAAGCCTCACTCTGGTGTTTCAACAGTCTAGCCTCTTCCTGGTGCCCTGCTGCCTCCTTCAGTGTGGTCCAAGCCTCATTCCCGGGCACCAGAGACTCTGACATCATCAGTGAGGGCCCTTATAAAGAACCATGGGAGATTCATGCATTGCCTTCACAACGTTTGCTCTTCTGCTGTGAGTTGCTTGGTTCTAGCACTGTTCCTGGGTTCCAGTCTTCAGCTGTTCCTGAGTTCCAGTGCGCAGCTCTGTCCCTGAGTGCCAGTCTTCAGCTGTTCCTGAGTTTCTGTTTGCAGCTGTGTTCCTGAGTTCCAGTGCGCAGCTGTGTGTCTTGTCTGAAAGGAAGGTGAGCCCTAGGTCCCGCAAGGCCCTGAAGGACCTCAAAGGACAGCCGTGCAACCCCAAGTCTTCACCCGTGGCGACCACCGTTCACCAAGGGTTGAGCCCCCAGCTGCAGGCGGTCAACGGGACTTCTGGAACCGCGGGGTTGACGAACTGACCCAGACTGGAACCAGGAGCGAAGAGAGCAGATGGAAAATGGAGAAGTCCAAAAACAGGCAACAGGTCAGGGCAGGCAGCTCACAGCATAGTCAGAATCAGGCAAAAGGTCAAGGCAGGTGGCTAACAGAGTAAACCAGGAACAGTCCAAAAGTCAAAACCAGTAGAGCAAGGAAACCAACTGAGAACAAGAACAAACGGAGACTGGCCTTGGGAAACAGAACCTGAAGCAATGTCCTATCTCAGGCCTGCTCCTTAAATACTGTCAGCATTCAACCACCCAGCCCCCGTAAGCATAGCCGGCCAATCAGAACCTGGTTACCGACAGAAACCTTCTGATTGGCTCTGTCCGACCTCCCAGGCGGGACTACAGCACTGGCCTCCCAATCTAACTCTTTTGAGGCGGAGCTTCGGGTTCCCGCGCCCAAAAGTGAAGGAGACGCCGGCCATCGCGCCTCGGTGCCATTCCCCCCACTGGCGCAAGCACAGACCCCATAGCCGGCGATCGAAAGTCCGGCAGCCGCGATCGCCAGACCCCGGCCTCGGCCCCGGACTGGGCGGCCATCACTGCGGCAAGCCCCGGCTCCCCGCTGCGGCCTCAAGAAAGCCGGCCTTCGCCGTGGTGGATGCCGGCTCCTGCTTCCCGCGGAGGAGCAGCCGGAGGGAGCGACGGATGTGACAGTGTGTTCCTGAGTTCTAGTGCACAGCTCTGTTCCTGAGATCCAGTGTGTAGCTCTGTTCGACCAGTCCGCAGCTGTGTTCCTGAATTCCAGTCTGCGGCTCTGTCTCTGAGTTCCAGTCCACAGCTCTGTTCCTAAGTTCCAGTCTCCTGCTTTCCAGCCTTCATCTCTGTGGTTCTTCTGCCTGTTTTCCAGTATCCAATCCAGTCTGAAGGTGACTGTCTGCCAACCTTGGAGTTCCTCTACCTCCAGGGTTCGGAGCTAGCGACGGCCCAAAGACCTCACTATTGGGACAGACACCCAGAACACTAATATTCATAAAATTTCCCCCACAGGCCCAGATTCTATATATTTATCACGATCCCAGGCTTTGAACAAACAGTCACGGACTCTGGAACAACGTGAGCCCTTGGCCTACTGTTGATGAGCGGCAGCAGGAGGTAAAATCCCCCAACCAAGACTGGACTAACAGGACTGGAGCTGTAGACAGGCAGGGTTGGAACAACAGGAGACTGGAACGGACTTTGGCTGGACTGGAACCAGATTCTGGAACAAGCTAGGCCTGGCTGGACTGGAACTAGATACTGGAACAAGCTTGGCTTGACTGGACTGGAACCGGATTCAGGAATACGCTTGGCTTGACTTAGGGTTACCATATGACTCCAGAAAAAGGAGGACGGATTGAGCCAGCCGGGTTTTACTTCCATTGCTTTCCGTTAAAAGCAATGGAGGTAAAACCCGGCTAGCTCAATTACTTCCATTGAAAGCAATGGAAGTAAAACCCGGCTGGCTCAATCCGTCCTCCTTTTTCTGGAGCCATATGGTAACCCTAGCTTGACTAGACTGGAACCGGATTCAGGAACAAGCTTGGCAGGATTCAGGATACTCAAGCATGATTCAGGATTTACAAACAAGCTTGGCCGGAACAGAAGCTAAAAGCAAACAGGGCAGAGACAAGCAGGAAGGGGACTGGAGCTGAAGACAAACAGGGCAGACACAAGCAGGATACAAAGCTGGCCCACATAGACAAACAACAGAACTAAGGCTAAAGACAGAAATGCACACAGGCACCCAAATTAAGAAAAC
Organism: Microcaecilia unicolor; assembly: GCF_901765095.1. Classification (NCBI taxonomy): domain Eukaryota; kingdom Metazoa; phylum Chordata; class Amphibia; order Gymnophiona; family Siphonopidae; genus Microcaecilia; species Microcaecilia unicolor. Next base: position 32,679,887 of record NC_044043.1, read on the forward strand.
GGAAGTGCCCACAGGCACATAGACTAACCTGGGGACATTTGGCATTGCAAAGGCCCTGAATGAAAGTGCACCACTTCCTTATAAACAGGACAGACACAGGAAATACACTGAACCCAAAGTGAGGCTTGAAACACACAGGAAGTAGAAACCCTACACTCTGAACACCAAAGTGAGGCTTGAAACACCTAGGAAGTGGAAACCCTACACACTGAACACCAAAATGAGGCTTGGAACACACACGACAGACAAGAATGCAGACAGAACCCAGCTCATGAGCTGACCAGCAGAAATAAGGTGAGTCAAAAGAGGGGTCACGGCCACAATTGTGACATATGACAACTAATTTTGTGAGCACAAATATGGCAGTGCGGCCAAATTGCGCATGCAACTTAATTGATTAACAAGCCCATCGGTGCAGATAATTGGCCACTAACAAGCAATTATCGGCACTAATTGACACTAATTAGAAAGTTGCACATGTAAATTCTAAGTGTATTCTGTAAAGTGGTGTGCACAGATCTCAAAAGAGGGAGTGACCATGGGAGGGGCATGGGTGGCTCATGGGTATTCCTAAACATTACACGCACTGTTATAGCATATAAGTTAAGCGTGGGCATTTATACCAGGTTTTAGATGGCATAAATGGTCACACGTTTTAGTCGCAGGGACGGGCACTCTACGTATTTTATAAACCGTGTCTAACTTTGGGCAAGGTTTATAGAATACCACTAAGCATGTTTTTTTTTTGGTGCTGATTTTTTTCCATACCATATGTAGAAATCTGGCCCATAATGTACAGACTCTCCCAATAAAGAGCTGTAGTTATCAATATGGGCTACCATTAAGATGTGCTGTTTTACCACTAACTCATGTTATTTTAGCACAGGCCCCATTGTAGTCCTAGTTAGTAATAACTGGGGTTAATAGTAAAATAACATGTCTTAACAGTAACCCACATTGATAATTTCAACCTAAAATCTTTAGCAAACACTTTGCAAAAAGACTCGTGCAAGAGAGCTGGCAATGCACTAATAGAATAGATCGGCACTAACATTCACACCATGTCCAAGCTGGTTTTCCTCAGAAAAATAATTTAAAACAAGCAACAGCCTACAACCTTTGTCTTGGGGGACACCAATTTATAATGAGCTGTTTTCTTCTCTGCTTCTGTAGGAGCCAAGGGAATATGAAATGGAAAACACACAGGCCAACTCTTCTTAACTGATGTGTTTCTCAAACAGCGCCCTGAAATGTAGAAGACAACAGGGAATGCGGGAGCTACCAGACTGGCTGAGCATTTGCAGTCAGAGTGCAAACGATATGATTACGTCTAGAGCAAAGGTTTTAACCCTGTTATCAACTACACCCTTGCCAGTCTGCTTTTTTTTAATGATATCTACAGTGAATTTTGAAGAGATAGATTGTGTGTAATGGAAGTAGTGCATACAAACATATCTGCTGGGTAGTCATTGTGAACCAGGGGTGTAGCCAGACCTCATAGTGGGAAGGGGCCAGTCTGAGGTGGGAGCACATTTTGGTGTACCACCCTGCCACTGCCCCCCCTCCACCATCGCCTCGCCACTGCAAATACCTTGGCTGGAGGGGGTCCCCAACCCCCGCCAGCTGAAGCTTTCATCCACACTGGTCTCCGGCACCGCCATGTTGCCTGCCCTGCTCTCTCTTCCCCTCACGCCCTGCACACTCCTTTTAGCGAAATTGAGCATGCTCAGTTTCAATAAAATGAATGTGCCAGACATGAGGGGAAGAGAGAGCAAGGAAGGCAACACTGCATAGTAACATAGTAACATAGTAGTTGACGGCAGAAAAAGACCTGCACGGTCCATCCAGTCTGCCCAACAAGATAAACTCATATGTGCTAGTTTTTGTGTATACCTTACCTTGATTTGTACCTGTCTTTTTCAGGGCACAGACCGTATAAGTCCGCCCAGTACTATCCCCGCCTCCCACCACCGGCTCTGCCACCCATTCTAGGCTAAGCTCCTGAGGATCTCTTCCTTCTGAACAGGATTCCTTTATGTTTATCCCACGCATGTTTGAATTCCGTTACCGTTTTCATCTCCACCATCTCCCGCGAGAGGGCATTCCAAGCATCCACCACCCTCTCCGTGAAAAAATACTTCCTGACGTTTTTCTTGAGTCAAAGTCCGGTGCTGGATGAAGGCATCAGCTGGCAGGGGTTGGGGACCCCACCAGCAAAACCAGGGGCCCAGAAGAAATTTGAGGGGGCCCAGGCCCCCATGGCCCCACCTAGCTACGCCACTGTTGTGAATGTCTTGAAAACCAGAATGGCTAGGGGGGATTTGAGGAGGCATGAATAGTAATGGAGCAATTCTAAAACTGGGCACCTGCATTTGTGTGTTCAGGGTAGGTGGTGTTACCAGAGTCTATTCTATAATGGAACCTAGTTAATGCCTAGGTTTCATTAATGAATACAAATACAACCTGGTTTCAGCATGCTTAACGTTTAGGTGCCTGCACTTCCACCTGCCATTGAGCTGGCATAAGTGTAGGTACCTAAATGCAGCAGGGAGATGCATAATTTATACTATGGTGTAAATTACCAGCATAAGTGGCAGCCCAGCCTATTTCCTGACCATGCTCCATCCATATGTAAGCCTCATCTTGAAAATACACTCTATGCAAGATAGTGGTGTATTTATAGAATTGCGTTTAGGCAACATACTGTCATGTAATATGCATTGTCCACACCTAGGCATGTATGTGATAGTATTTAAAATATTTATGGGGTAAGGGCAATGCACTTGATATATTGCCTTTCTGTGGTACAACCAAAGCAGTTTATATTTACTATATACAGGTACTTTCTCTGCCCCTAGTGGGCTCACAATCTAAGCTTTTCTATCCGGAGCAATGAAAGGTTAAGTGACTTGTCTAGGATCACAAGTCACCACCCTGGGAACTGAACCCAGTTCCCCAAATGCACAAACCATTAGGCTACTCCCACTGTTCCCTCTAAGCTGAGCGGGAGTCCTCCGTCTGCATTTCTGCCAGTGGGGAGTGGAGTTTCAATAATGTGTAGTCAATGGCTAGAGACAGGTTGGTAACCATGGAGTCCTGCAGAGCTTGCCTGTCCCTCACTATTGAAAATATGATAGTGAAACAGCACCACCCACTGGCAGGACTGTACGTGGAGGACTCCCACTCAGCTTAGAGGTTACAGTGGTACCCCCTTTGCTCTGTGTACAATGAGTGCATAAATGTTAGTTCCTAATTTATAGAATTACCCTGAAAATGACAATAAGGAGTTGACCCCTGGCCCCATCCACTGTCCATCAGTAGTGAAACACAGCCCTGACAATAATGTCCATCAGAAGGCCTTGCAAAGTGCAACATTCTTAAACAAACTCTTTCTTACCGAGCTTTTAGAAGGTGCCGAATGTAACACAGCAGGAATTTAGAATTCTACATTTATTTACAGGATGGGCCCTGCGTGGGAGACAGTCGTTCTAATTTTTCCAAGCAGTGCTGTGATCTAGTGCCTGAGCCAGCAGCTCAGTTTCTCTTTACATTCATTTCAAGGCCTCGTTGTAAAGCTCAGAGTATACAAATTACAGTACACAGGGTTAAATGGAGCAGCAGAAAACAAAACACTATATCAGTGTTTGTTTCTCATGTTTATCAATGTGCTGTCTATTTCCTTGCCATTTCATGCTAATGAAATATTATCTCAGAGCGGTTGTACTGTGATGTTATTCCAGTGCCTTATTCTAAAAAGTATGTTAATGGTGATACACTGCATTCACTGAATTAACCCAGAATGTCGACTGCTGCTACAGAGACTGCTTTGGATCACTCTAGCATGGCAATTGATGTCACTTAATAATTTGGTGTAACATAATGAATACAAATTATAATAATACATTCGGGTGTTTGAGGAAAGTCACTCTGCGATGCATCCATACTTAAATCACTTTAATGAAGCATATTAATGGTCCAATACCCTTTCTATTCACTTCTCCCTCTCGCCAAGCAAAGATTCCATTATATAAGTCAACGATAGGCCAAAATTATACCGTTGCCCATCGTTTGTAGTGGTTAGGAGGACTCTGTCCATAAAACTATTATCTGACACTATTAAAAAGAAGAGTAGATATCAGACCATTTTTTAAAATGCACATTTCTGTGAATAAGCTATAGGAAACGTGAGGCTGCCATAGAAAACCATGTTGCTCTACATCAGGGATCCTCAAATCCAGTCCTCATGGTCTACAACCCTGCCTGGTTTTCCACAATGAATATGCATGAGATCTATTTGCATCCTGTGAAAAGGGTCCACTGCTTCCCAGCAAGGTGGAGCCGTCCACCAACCGTTTTTCCAGATCTCACCACAATTGCAGACAGTGGCTAGGTCAAACAATTTTTATTATCAAGCCAATAACAGCTGTCACAAACTTCAGTACATAGGTTATCCCCAAACAAACAGGTTCCATCCACATAGGTTTCCAGTAAAGCAGGTAAATAAAGCAGGCTTCCAAATAAATCAGGCTTCCAATAAAGCAGGAGAATAAAGCAGGTTTCCAAATAAGTCAGGCTTCCAATAAAGCAGGTAAATAAAGCAGGTTTCCAAATACATCAGGCTTTCAATAAAGCAGGTTTCCAAATACATCAGGTTTCAATAAAGCAGGTAAATAAAGCAGGTAAATAAAGCAGGTTTCCAAATACATCAGGCTTTCAATAAAGCAGATTTCTCTCACCTCCAACACCCTTCCAAACCCTCAGGAGCTGGCCATCCCTGCCTTGGAACTCTCCCACTCCATAGAGGCTTCTGCCCCCTCCTGGGATTCCTCCCCCCTCTGATCTACCCCTCCTTCCATATAATCCATCCAATCATCTTCTTCCCTCTCCATGGGCCCCTCTCTATTCCAGCTGGGCCGCATGGTATATTGAGGGAACTGAGCTTCTTCCCTTCGCCTCCCCCTAGTGGGGGATGAAATTCTAGGCTCAGCCTGGCTATCCCCCTGGCTCTCTCTGCTGGAGCTGGGAATCCATTCCCTTGTTTCCAGATTACTCTCTGCCTCCCTCCTTGCAATGGCTTCTGGTACTTGTATTTCAGGGTCTAAATGCTTCATCCCAGCCACCCTGGCAGTAGCCTTCTCACAATCCACAACCCAGCCTGGTTTTCAGGATTTCCACAATGAGAATGTATAAGATCTATTTGCATGCAATGGAAGCAGTGAATGCAAATAGATCTCATACATATTCATTGTGGAGATCCTGAAAAGCAGCCTGGGTTGTGGACTTCGAGGGCTGGATTTGAGGACCCCTGCTCTCCGTGGATCTGCCTGTGAAATGCCTGCCTATTTCCAAGTAATCTAATGGGTTGTTTACATTTGTGCAGTTTGTCGTGTTAAACCATATTGAAAATGGATGTCATCGCTGAGACAGAGCTGGTACTGCTGTATCTAGAGATGAATAACAAAAAAAGGAATCATCCCTTGAAAAAAATATCAATATCGCTTAGTACAAAGCATAGGACCTGCTGCATCAATTGTTAAAAGATGATATATTTATTTATTAGGATTTATTTACCGCCTTTTTGAAGGAATTCACTCAAGGCGGTGTACAATAAGAATAGATCAAACATGAGCAATAGGCAATTACAGCAGTAAGATTATTCAAAAACAATACAAAGTATGGCATGGTATACTACTTACAATGTCAACACAATATGTAATAGAACATTATAATTGATAGTGAAGGGTAAAGCAAAGATGTAACATATAGATAGGAAAGAGAGTAAGAAGAGTTAGAAAATAAGGTGACTAATTTAAAGAAAGGTGCACATGAGGTCAGAGAGATGGTTAAATATTATCTTAGCTAGGGTAGGAGTGGATAAACATGTCCTGCTGCAGTATGCGCAGTCTGTCTGTAGAGAATCAGTGAGAGAAGAGAAGAATCAAACATATAAATGGCGAGTGACCGACTCACTCGCAAATGCGCAGTAGAGACTTCCCTCTCTGTCCCGCCCCGCGTCAATACGTGATGACGAGGGCGGGACAGAGAGGGAAATTGCGCCGCCGAGGTTGATACCGCACCCCCACCCGCCCACACGAGGTCGCCGCTACCGTTACCCCACACCCGGCACGGGCCCTCTCTCCGCTACTAAACTTACACATCCATTCGCCGGAACGCAGCACGCACATCAGCTGAGCTGCCGTCGGCCTTCCTTCATTGCCTGTGTCCCGCCCTCGCTGACGTTACGTCACAGGAGGGCGGGACACAGGCAGAGAAGGAAGGGCCGACGGCAGCTCAGCTGAGGTGCGTGCTGCGTTCCGGCGAATGGATGTGTAAGTTTAGTAGCGGAGAGAGAGAGGGCCCAGGCCGGGTAGAGGGATGGCGGCGGCGACTCCGGGGGGGGGGGGGGGAAACGGTAGTGGTGGCGACCTCACAGGGAGGGAGGGGGAAGGAAGGAAAACCCCAATACCAGCTCGTTTTTACGGGCTCAACTGCTAGTTCAGTATAAGCTGCAAAATACAGCTGAGATATGTTTCAGTGAGAAGAGCCGCAAATACGGCTCACTTAAAAAGCTCTATACATTATTAGAACTCCTGCCAAAATTCCCCTCCCTTTTCTACGTTTATTTTAATTGACCAAAAAAGAAGATTTTTAAAATATTTATTATGTAGAAAAGCTAACGGGTCCACAACATTCTAATAAGCATTATATTACAATGTCCAAGAGCAGTTTATGCAACAATGAAAGTATCGGCAGACTGAGATACGTTTTTCTACTGCTTTTTGAATTTCTGGTACTGGTTATTCCAGATTTTTGTGGACTTATTTTGGTTATTTTTCCAGCTCTTGCCATGTACACTGAATGAAGTAATTTAACGATCTTGGATGTTGCTTGTGCAATATGAAACTTAACTGACACTTTCCCACAGGGTTAAAATCTGTTGAACATCTGTAGACTATACTTACTTGGTTGGGCGATAATCTGGGATGGAGCGATCCAGTGAAATCTTTTCACTAAGGAAGGAATTGTAGCCATATTTCTCATGGGGTCCCTTAGCTTTTTCTGCTTCTTCAGGCGAAAGGGAAGCAGGAAGACCACCTTTACCACGACCTCCAAAGCCTTCAATGAGTCCAAGGGACTTTGACAAACCTTCAATTGAAAAGAAATAATGCATATGAAACAGGGGCAGTATAACACCTTTTTGGTTGAGGGAGAAGGCAAAACAAAACAACCTCCACATCTTCCCCCAGCTCCCTAGTTGCCTAAGGGCAAATGTTGATCAGATCATGCCCCTGGTAACCAGCTCCATTCCACTGCCTATGTAAGAAAGCTTCATGAAAGGCATTGGAACTTGCTCTTTGGCAACATCTACTAACACTACATATTGCTACAGCACTACTAGACTGATACCATGTTTTTCAGATACCCATAAGAGAAGTCCCTGCTCCATGGGTCTTACAGTTTAGTCAAGACACATAGACAAGACAAATAGGAGGTTTCAGGAAACATACATATTATATTGAATATGATTACAATTCTGAAGGCTAGGATTTGGAAAAGCCAGGGTTAAGACTGTAAAAGCAATATCAAAAAGGCAGATTTTTAGGCAAGCCTTGGCTATAGCCACAGAAGGAGCACAATGCACTCACTGTCTCATGGATGTTGTTCAAGACATGCGAAGAACAATTCTATAACTTGGCACCTATATAAAGCTACTCGGAGGACACCTATATGCAGTGCGTTTTTTCTACTGAAAAAGGTGCCGGTATTCAAATACCAGGGCCACCCTTTGGGGTGGGGTGATCACTGAGGGACCCATCCTATAATAGCCAGGCCCTCTGCAACCAGTCACAGAATCTATGACAAGGCCGAATTAGTGTGTAGAGCTTAAACTCGTTCATTAAAACTTGGGGTCCATGGGTCAATTATAGCAGACAATGGAAAAGGTGCCAGTACTCAGTACCCCCAAGTACCCCCACAAAAAAAGCCCTGCCTATATGGTATCTATTCTCTAAAGAAAAATAGACGCCTACTTTCCTTTATAAAATACCAGTATAACAGGTGAAATACATACCTATAATTTAAGTGCAAGACTTATGCCAGCCATAGAGCTGATGTAAGTGTGTATGGCTAAAACACTGCATAAAGCACTACATTTCAGCACTAGCCTGAAATATGAACCTGACTTTTACAGACTTGACCATTTGCAGACCTAATGCAGAAGCTTGGTACTGTGTACAGGCCTTGATACTGCATACACATCAGGAGCTTCACAGTGAAACAGTCTGACAATTTGACAAGGCTGTGATTGTGCTCGAGCACGAGTAAGGACAGGCTGTCTCGTTTATTGGTGCGACAACAACCCCTTGAGAAACCCGAGTTGTGCGAAACAGGCACCTGTCGAGGAGAGTTCCGCACTTCAAAATAAAAGCTAAGTTGAGCTGTTTTTTGAGCACAATCACAGCCTTGTCAAATTGTCAGACTGTTTCACTGTGAAGCTCCTGATGTGTATGAAGTATCAAGCATAGCCATACTTTAGGCATTGATAGAAGAGCAATATAAGGTTAAAATTTTGTAAAAAAATAGTAACTAAGGAGGTTGGGTAGGGTGAGTCGATGATTACAACTGTCGCGAAATAGGGGCACATAGAATTGCGATTGAACCCCAGCGACTTATGAGACTTCCCTACTTTCAACAATGCCATGTTGACTTCATACGTTTATGAGTTCTACTAAGTAGTGAGAGGTATGTTTACCACATTATAGTAGAATATTGCCATTGCTAGTAGATAGTACATTTGAAGAAGCAGCAGCAGTGGCGGGGGTCGCAGCAGGAAGGAAATAAGAGAATGCTGTCTTTGCAGTGCGGCAATCCCAAACTGCTGCGCCAAAGTCTGAAAATAGGTAAGCGGCCACGTGACCACGTGGCTTATAGAGAACAGTGGATAGAGGATGCATACGCAACGCATGCATCGTGTATGGCTATGCCACTGACTGGCGTCACGAGCATTTACAGACCTTGAGAGCCAATTCAAGTTCTTGAGACTGGTATAAACATACATATCTCCAGTAAGGTTTTAATAAAACGTATGGTGCAGCATGGAAAGCCCTTGGGAGGTATACGCAGTTGAGAATGTAATTATCACATGAGAGTACAAAGCTCTTCACAGATGTAAAAACAGCAGCAAAAGGAGGCAAATTCAGTCTTGCCAAGCTGTTGTTTCCGAACAGGATGGGCGCAGGTTGGGTTTGGGGGAGTGAGAAAGGAATAACTTCTAGTTAAAACTGTGTATGTGAGTGTGTGAGACAGACAGAGAGAGAGAGAGAGAGAGAAAGAAAGAGAGAGAGAGAGAGAGAAAGAATATGGAGCAATGCATTGTGTTAAATTGCTTCAGAAAAGTCCTTTTGCATAGAATTCTCACTGCCATTTCTATCACCTGCTTTGTTACTACAGATGAAGACTTATTTGCATTTTTAATCACAGTAAAACTAAGGAAATGCTTTAATAGGCTTCTTTTATATTAAATGATGACAAGCTGCTGGAGCTACAAAAAGGGAGGTTTTTTTCAGAAGGAAATTTTGTTTCATGGATATTCAACAGAAGGCGATGACATTTTGGAAGATAATCAGTCCATAGCATTAGAAAATTCATCTCATGAAAGTTCTACACAGCAGGGACAAAACAGTAGGGAGAAGTGAAAAACTGAGAAATGGTGGGAAGGGGGGTGAAAAAAAAATATCACAAAATAAATTGTGAACCATTGAAGTTTAAGCACCTGGTGGCTGGCCACACAGCAGCACAAATGAAATTTGCTATCCTTGCCCATTAAAACCACTTATTCCCTGGGCCAGAATGTAGTGTTCCTCATTTTTTTGTCATGGATACCAAAAATGCTTGCTTGCTTTTCAAAGGGTGCAATTACTAGTACTTACATTGCTACTAGAAGATAATAAATATTCATCAATGTAAAGCCACAATAAGCGCAAAAATTACTTTTTCTTACAATTACGTTGAGAACAAATAGATTCATGTGGATGAGTCAGATATTGATGGTTAATGCTTTTTGAAGCAGCAACTCAAAAATTCCCACTGAGCATGTGGAGGGTTATTTTTAAACAGGGTTGCCTAGAAGACCAAGGTACATAAGTATTATACTACACTAATTTAATGCAGGCCATATATTTATTTCTTTTGGATTTAGCTCATACATTTTTCAGTAGTACATAAGTACATAAGTACTGCCATACTGGGAAAGACCAAAGGACCATCGAGCCCAGCATCCTGTTTCCAACAGTGGCCAATCCAGGTCACAAATACCCTGCAAGATCCCAAAAATGTACAAAACATTTATACTGCTTATCCCAGAAATAGTGGATTTTCCCTAAGTCCATTTAATAACGGTCTATGGACTTTTCCTTTAGGAAGCCATCCAAACCTTTTTTAAACTCCGCTAAGCTAACCGCCTTTACCACATTCTCTGGCAACGAATTCCAGAGTTTAATTACACATTGAGTGAAGAAATTTTTCTCCGATTCGTTTTAAATTTACTACATTGTAGCTTCATCGCATGCCCCCTAGTCCTAGTATTTTGGAAAGCATGAACAGACGCTTCACATCTACCCGTTCAACTCCACTCATTATTTTATAGACCTCTATCATATCTCCCCTCAGCCGCCTTTTCTCCAAGCTGAAGAGCCCTAGCCGCTTTAGCCTTTCTTCATAGGGAAGTCGTCCCATCCCCTTTATCATTTTCGTCGCCCTTCTCTGCACCTTTTCTAATTCCACTATATCTTTTTTGAGATGCAGCGACCAGAATTGAACACAATATTCGAGGTGCGGTCACACCATGGAGCGATACAAAGGCATTATAACATCCTCATTTTTGTTTTCCATTCCTTTCCTAATACCTAACATTCTATTTGCTATCTTAGCCGCCGCAGCACACTGAGCAGAAGGTTTCAACATATCATCAACAACGACACCTAGAACCCTACGTGGAACCTTGCATGACATAGTTATATAATTCGGGTTCCTCTTTCCCACATGCATGCACTTGCTCACATTAAACGTCATCTGCCATTTAGACGGCCAGTCTCCCGGTCTCATAAGGTCCTGTTGTAATTTTTCAGAATCCTCCCGTGATTCAACGACTTTGAATAACTTTGTGTCATCAGCAAATTTAATTACCTCACTCGTTACTCCCATCTCTAGGTCATTTATAAATATGTTAAAAAGCAGCGGTCCCAGCACAGAGCTCTGGGGAACCCCACTAACTACCCTTCTCCATAGCTTAAGGTGAACTAGTACTTCCCTGTCCCTGGGACACTTTATAAAATGGTGTACCGCAAGGTGCACTGAGGGTCTGGGCACATCGAGTGAGCATGTTCTGCACTAATTGGTTAGCACAACTACATTGTTGTGCACTAAGGGCCCTTTTTACTAAGCAGCAGTAAGCCCAACATTGTCTTATCGCTCTCCATTCTGGAACTACCACAGCCCAACGCTGACACCGGCGGTAGTTCCACCCCCAGCATGCAGCATTTCCGGCACTAGTGAAAATATTTGAAAAATATGGTTATCGCTGGGTTAGTGCAGGAGCTCTTAATGCCACCTCAATGGGTGGCGGTAAGTGCTCCCCCCCCCCCCCACACACACACACGGCCACGCAGTAAGTTCAGTCTTACCGCATAGCCATTTCTGTTTTGGGCCTTTTTACCCACTGCTGTAAAAAGTGCCTCAGTGTGTGGCAAAAACGGCCCCCTTTTACCACAGCTTAGTAAAAGGACCCCTAACTGATTCACGCATGCTTCGTGCGTGAGCCCTTACTGCCTGACTCGTTCAATTTCATTTTCATTCGTTTCAGTATTTATATACCGCTTAGACCTAAGCGGTTTACAGTTTCATTTTACAGGTATTTAACGGGTGGCGGTAAGGGCTCAAGTGCTAATTTGTTTTAATGGTCACGTGCTAATGGCAAAATGGACTTAAATACAAAAGCACCTACGCATCAACTTTCTCCTACACTAGCGCTCATCTCTAGAATGATCTACCTAAACTGGTGAAACTTGTTACTGATCACCCTACCTTCAAAAAGCGCCTCAAGACCTTTCTATTTGGCAAAGCGTACGCACCACTTCCACCTGGCATCTCTAACTTCTGAACTGTCTTTATCCCGGTGTCATATTAATCACCACTGCTCTTTCTCTTTTTCTCCACCTCGCTTTTGCCCTTTCTCCATTATACTTCTAGGACATTAATTGTTTGATCCCTGACTTGTGTGTTTATGTAGATTGTTGTAAGCCACATTGGGCCTACCCATGGGTGGGAAATTGTGGGATATAAATACTGTAAATAAATTAAATTAAATAAATAAATAAAATCAGGGGGCAAAGGAGAATCACAGGACATGGATGGGTAGGGAGGGCAGGGGAAAGAGGAGAATCGCTGGACATGGATGGGTGGAGGGGAGGGCAGGGGAGAGAGGAGAGTTGCTGGACATGGATGGATGGAGGGGAGGGCAGGAGAAATGCTGGACATGGATGGAGGTGAGGGAAGACAGGAAGGAGATGCACATGGATGGAGGAGAGAGGAGGGAGGAGAAATGCGGACATGGATGGGAGGGGAGGGCAGGGAACAGAGGAAAATCACTGAATGTGGATGAGAGGGGAGGACAGGGGAGGACAGGGGGCAAAGGAGAATCACTGGACATAGATGGGAGGGGAGGGGGCAGAGGAGAATTGCTGGACATGTATGGGTGGGACGGGCAGGGGAGAGAGGAGAGTTGCTATGGATGGATAGAGGGGAAGGCAGGAGAAATGCTGGACACGGATGGAGGAGAGGGGAGAGTTGAAATGCTGGATATGGATGGAGGGGAGGGAAGAGAAGAGAAGATGTGAGATGAAGTGAGATTAACATGGATGGAGGGGAGGAGAGAAAGGAGAAATGCTGGACATGGATGGAGGAAAGGGAAGAGAGAGGAAGGAGATGCATATGGATGGAGGAGAGGGAAGAAAGAGGAGGGAGATGCATACTGACGGAGATGAGGGAATGGGAAAAGAAGACAAAAACTGCACATGGCTGGAGAAAAAAGGCAAAAGCTGGATCCACTCTATACCTCCTCCAGTCAAGTCCATGGAGGACCCAGCTTTTACCTATGGATGTAGGGCAAGAAATGAAGAAAGGAGGAAAGTAAAGAAATAAATGGAAAGGAACTGGTCTGCACAGGGTCCCACAATTGCTAAGACCGGCCCTGAAGAGATCTAGTACCTGTAAAATGAAACTGTAAACCGCTTAAGTTTAAGCAGTATATAAATACTTGAATGAATGAATGAATGAAAACCTTGATTTCGGTCACCTTCCAGGCAGGAGATGAATGGCCACATGTATGCATCTTGCAAAGAGGTATTGTTTGCTTTTAGAGGGAAGAGATAGGTAGTTTCATGGCTCCAAAGTATCTGAATCTGAAAATCACGGTGTAGTTTACAAAGAGAGGTTTTTTGGTGGGGGGGGGGGGGGGGGGGGGGGGAGCTGAATGCAACACTATACAAAAGCTCTGCCAGTAGCCTAGGCTTTTGCTCGGAGAAGCAAGAACAGAAAGCAAGCATCAGAGCACAGGTGTACTGGAGAAAGGTATGCTAAGAGAAATTTGTCTTATAAAAGCCAGAGTTTGAGAGACTTATTTCACAAAAGGCAGAGTACTTAGTCTGAGTGTGGCTTCTGGTTTTGAGTTGTCTCTATCTGTAGCTCTGGTTTGGCTAGTGTCACTGCCCAGTGCCCACTAGCACACGCTACAGCCCAGTACTACTATGGTAAAGGGGAAGGGGGGAAAGGGAATGGGACTGGTATACCGCCTTTCCGAGGTTTTCGCAACTACATTCAAAGCGGTTTACATATATTCAGGTACTTATTTTGTACCAGGGGCAGTGGAGGGTTAAGTGACTTGCCCAGAGGCACAAGGAGCTGCAGTGGGAATCAAGCTCAGTTCCCCAGGATCAAAGTCCACTGCACTAACCACTAGGCTACTCCTCCACTCCGGGGCAGGGGCAGTGGCGTAGCTATATGCAGGGCCGTGCCAAGGGTCTGTGGCGCCCCCTTGCAAGGGATCGGGTGCCGCTCCCCCCCCCATAGGGGATCGGGTGCCGCTGCCCCCCCTCCCCGCAGGGGACGGGTGTCGCCCCCCCCCCCCCCGTGTAGATGATCGCTGCCTCTCTCCCCTGCCCTCCCGCTCCCATGTCCCAACTGCCCGCCCTCTTCTGCCCCCAACAAAATCTCTTTTAAATTTACCTCCGTCCGGCTGGCAGGGCAGCGAACGGCACAGCGACAGTGAAGGAGGCGGCGCTCCCGACGTCTCTACTGGTCTTCCCTTCGCTCAATGTCCCACCTTCTTCTGACGTCATTTTCCTTGTGCCCCGGAGTGGAGGAGTAGCCTAGTGGTTAGTGCAGTGGACTTTGTTGGGGGGAGAAGAGGGCGGGCAGTTGGGACATGGGAGCGGGAGGGCGAGGCAAGCATGGCGCGATGGGGCGCCCCCCAGAGGACAGCGCCCCCCTGCCACGCTTACCTCGTTGGCACGGCCCTGGCTATATGGGGCCACGGGGGCCTGGGCCACCGTAGATTTGGCACTGGACCCCCCTGCCGATGACCGTCTCAACCCCCCCGCGCCGCCGCCATCGCCGTGGGCTACCTTTGCTGGCGGGGGACCCCAACCCCCACCAGCCGAGGTCCTCTTCTTCCGGCACAAGGCTTCATTCTGTATCTGAGTCTGATGTCCTGCACTGGAAGACCTCGGCTGGCGAGGGTTGGGGTCCTCCGCCAGCAAAGGTAGGCGACAGCGGCGGCGGGAGAGGGTTGGCGGCGGGAGGGGGGTCGAGAGGGTCGTCAGGCAGGGGGGGTCAAAGTTGGTGGTAGTGGCAGCGGCAGGGGGGGGGTCGGCGGCACCAGGGGGGGCTAAAATGTGCCCCCTCATCTTGGGCTCTGGACCCCCCTCCCGCAGAAAACTGGCTACGCCCCTGGGCAGGGGCAGGGAAAACCAGAAGACAGCAACAGGCACATAAGAGTCCAAGCAGTCCACTCAGCGCCAGGGGTGGGAAAGAAAGGAGAACTACTTGTTTGGAGCTGCGTTCTTTAACTCAGTGGAGCTGGGTGTATAAAATAATGAGTGGAATGGATCGGGTGGATGTGAAGCGACTGTTCACGCTATCCAAAAATACTAGGACTAGAGGGCATGAGTTGAAGCTACAGTGTGGTAAATTTAAAACGAATCGGAGAAAATTTTTCTTCACCCAACGTGTAATTAGACTCTGGAATTCATTGCCGGAGAACGTGGTACGGGCGGTTAGCTTGACGGAGTTTAAAAAGGGGTTAGATAGATTCCTAAAGGACAAGTCCATAGACCGCTATTAAATGGACTTGGAAAAATTCCGCATTTTTAGGTATAACTTGTCTGGAATGTTTTTACGTTTGGGGAGCGTGCCAGGTGCCCTTGACCAGGATTGGCCACTGTCGGTGACAGGATGCTGGGCTAGATGGACCTTTGGTCTTTCCCAGTATGGCACTACTTATGTACTTATGTACTTATGGGTGAGAAAAATTTCTTTCACACGAAGCAGCCAGCCAGAGCACAGTCTCTGTGCAACTTCTAGTTCTGACTTCTCTCAGATAGTGGCAATGCCCACCAGCACTTGTGCCAGCCCAGTACTACTATGGGGCAAGGAGAGTCAGAAGACAGGCAGCAGGCACACAGGGTACAAGTGGTCTACTCAGTGGGGATGGAAAGGGAACATAGATAGTGTTCTTACCCTTATCTTGAACATAAACCCATCAATCATACCCTTTTCAATAAAACAGAAACATGCAGGTGAGAAAGGGTGAAAGAAGGAAGGAAGGAAAGCTATGTTTGTGCTAGGTGGCATTAGGAATACTAAATACTATAAGAGGATGAGTAGAGAACGCATTTCAGAAAGAACAATTGATAGGAATCGCTGTAGTAACCATGCAAATGTCCAATTTTATTGATTGAAAAGGAGAAAAGATCACAGACATTCAAAATTGTTTACTGTGTATAAGGGGTCATAGTCTCAATCACAGATCCTGAAAAACCAGACAGTACCACTGAATATCCCCACAAACCACCCAACAAAAATGTGGGTGGGTCAGGGGCAACTCAAAAGCTATGCAAGCCCCGGCACTCAATATTGTCCAGAACCCGCATAAACATTTTTGTCCTTAAAAGCCCTCCTGATCTCCCTACCGGCCTCCGAAATTGCCTCCTTCCTCTTACCCCTTCCCACCAGCCCGCAAGCATCACAGCACCTCCTCTCGAACGAGCCCTCCCAAACCCCTCCCAGGCCTACCTTTCTCCCTGGTGGCCCTAGTGGGGTTGTTCCTGCTCCTTGTGGCTGCACTTGCAAAAATAGCTGCCATGACATGACCCAGCACTGAACATTGGTGACTAATCTAGCCAGCGATGGTCAGCGTTTTAAAGAATGCTGACCACCGCTGGCTGAATATCAAGGGGTGGGAGTGGGGAGGAGATTGTCTCTGGACATGGAAAACAATCTGTCATTACCTGAACTTGAGTAGACATGAAATTTTAACCTATACAACAAGTGATTTCTGTTCTTGGAACACTTATTGTGTTATCTTTGCAAGTTGTCAGAATATCTCATTTTTAAGTCACTGCTGTGAGCTCTGCTCTTTGTAGACAAAGAAATAAAAAAATAAATAAATAAAGCAAAGCAAAGCATATCCTCTGAGGCTGTAGAGAAATTGGTCTTCCCACTCTGAGTGACAGTGTTCTAGCCTCCAAGTGATGCTATCATGCCAGCAAACACAGTCAAGTCCAGCACCTTTAGATAACTTTAAATTGGATACTTTCTTAGAAGTCAAAGACGATTTCAGATTTGTAGGAACTGGGCAACATTCTGGGGAAGGGGGAGCACGTTCTGAAAAGATGGGCTCCACCTTAAGTGGAATGGAACCACTGGTTGCTAGCACTAACATTTAAAAAGCAGAGTAGCTTTTAAACTAGAATCCTGGGGAAAGCCGACAGTCGCTCCGGAGCACGTGGTTCAATGCAAGTTAGATGCAATGCATTGATAAAGCAGGCTGAAAGAGAATTAGAAAAGAAGTTGGTTGAAAAGGTAAAGATTCATAACAAAACCTTTTTCAGGTATGTTAGAAGCAGAAAGCCAATGACTGAGTCAGTGAGACTGTTAGATCATCAAGGAGTAAAAGGAGCACTCAGGGAGGACAAGGCCATAGCGGAGTGACTAAGTGAATTCTTTGCTGTGGTTTTTACCAAGGAAGAGGTAAGGGAGCTACCTGTGCCAAAATTGTTATTTAAAAGTGATGATGTGGAAGAACTGAAAGAAATCTCAGTGAACCTGTAAGATGTAAGAAGCCAAATTGGCAAGTTAAAGATCAGCAAATCTGCTGGGCAGGAGAAAAGAGAAGAAAGTATTGAGGTGGGGAGGAGGTACTGGGGATTGAAAGCTGGGAAAGGAGAAAATATTTGGAGGGGGACAAAAACTGGAAAAAGAGGAGAAAAGATTCTGGGACAGGGGTTTTGGGGCCCGAGAAGAAGGAGAGCTGGAGGAGAGATTTTGGGGCGGGGGGGAGCAAAGCTGGAGAATAGAAGAAAATATTCTGGATCGGGTGGGGGGAGATAAGATGAATTTGGGGGAAGGGAGGGACAAAGGAAAGGTAGATGTTATTTCAGATTGTGGGAAAGATCAGAAAGACCAAAAAAGTAAGGATTTAAGTTGACCTAAATGTTGAGATTTGGTCGGCCCCGACCGTATTATCGAAACGAAAGATGGCCGCCCATTTTGTTTGATAATACGGTTGGCTCCGCCCCTTCTCGGGGCCGTCCCCGGAGATGGCCGCCCTTAGAGATGGGCGCCCCCATTCAATTATGCCCCTCCATGAGACCTAAGGTTATTAAAAAAATTAATAAACATACTAAAAAGATTGTAAAACATTTATAGAGAGGTTTGGGTTCCGGAGAAGCAAATGATTAATGACATTCAGGAGGCTCAGGGGTCTGAAATAGCTAAGCGCTAGAAGAGACCTGATAGCCTGTTTACTGATTTCTGATGCCTCTGTGTTCCCATTTATAATATTCTATAACAGTGCCTGTAATTTTTAGGAACACCCATGACCATTCCTCCTTTTGAGATCTGCACAATAGATTCACGCAGACCACTTTACAGAATACACTTAGAAAGTTGCTTGCATATATTCTAATTAGTGCCACTTGCTTGTTATTGGCCAATTATCAACACTGACTTGGTTTTTAATCAATTAAGTTGTGCACAGCTTTAGTTGTCATATATTTTATTTAGATTTTTGCTCACACCTTTTTCAGTAGTAGCTCAAGGTGAGTTACATTCTGGTACACTGGGTATTTCTCTGTCCTGGGAAGGCTCACAATCTAAGTTTGTACCTGAGGCAATGGAGGGTTAAGTGACTTCCCAAGATCACAAGGAGCAGCAGCGGGATTTGAACCGGCCACCTCTGCATTGCAAGACCAGTGCTCTTAACCACTAGGCCACTCCTCCACTATATAGAATCCAGGCCTTAGTGTGAAAATAATGGGTTAGTGCCAATGGCTACGGGGAGGGGGAGGCGTTCAGGAAGCGGGGTCTGGCCAGGTCAGCCACATAAATAGAACCATATAAAAGTCAGTCCTATCTTTGGGGCCCTATTACTAAGCTGCAGTAAAATGGGCTCTGTACTAGTGAGCGGAGGCTGTTTATGCCACTCGCCAGGGCCCCTTTTACTGCAGTGGGTGAAAAATAACCAAAAATGAAATGGCAGTGGGCATTTCTAAAATCTATGCACATTATTATAGAATACACCCGTTCCACATCTAATTGAGGCATCGAGATTTACACCAGGTTTTAACTGGCATAATTGAACCCAGTGGCGTAGCTACGTGGATTTGGCCCTGGACCTCCCTGCTGACGACCTTCCCTCCCGCCGCCAACTCGCCGTCACCTACCTTTGCTGGCAGGGGACCCCAACCCCAGCCAGCCGAGGTCCTCTTCCGGCGCAAGGCTTCGTTCTGTTTCTGAGTCTGACGTCCTGCACGTTGTATGTGCAGGACATCAGACTCAGAAACAGAACGAAGCCTTGCGCTGAAAGAGGACCTCGGCTGGCAGGGGTTGGGGTCCTCCGCCAGCAAATGTAGGCGGCGGTGAGGGAGGGTTGTCGGCGGGAGGGGGGGTCAAAAGGGTTGTCGGCGGGGGGGGGGGTCAAAGTTGTTGTTGGTGGTGGTGGTGGTGGTGGTGGCGGCGGCGGCAGCCTGGG
This sequence comes from Microcaecilia unicolor, assembly GCF_901765095.1. Classification (NCBI taxonomy): domain Eukaryota; kingdom Metazoa; phylum Chordata; class Amphibia; order Gymnophiona; family Siphonopidae; genus Microcaecilia; species Microcaecilia unicolor. The sequence continues at coordinate 32,699,193 of NC_044043.1, forward strand.
GGGGTCAGTGGTGCCAGGAAGCGCTAAAATGTGCCCCCTCACCTCGGGCTCTGGACCTCCCTCCCGCTGGAGTCTGGCTATGCCCCTGATTGACCCTGACTAAATTTAGTCACGCAGAGCAGCACTCGGCGTATTCTATAACGTACACCTACATTAAAGTGTACTTTATAGGATACACTTTGATTTCTGTATGGAAATCACAGTGTGATATATAGAATCTAGCCCATAATGTTGAAAATATAAGGCTAAGCAAGTCATGCAGTCACTGCCTGCTTTTTGCAAGTCACCAAAAATTGCATGCATAATTTAATTGAATAATGAGCTAATTAATGCCAATAATTGCCATTTTATCAAGCAATTATTGACACTAGTTAAATTTAATTGGAACTTAAGTGTGTAAAAATTTAAGTGCAGAATCTGCCTATAAATTTTACGCGTGAGTAAAAAAAAGGGATATAGAAATGGGAGGGCCACAGGTGGCATGGGGGCGTTCCTAGCATTTACGCACATTGTTAAAGGCCACGATATTCAGACCACAGATGATAGCTGGGAAGTCTCCCGCGGTCCATGCTGAACCTGGATATTCAATTCCGGGCCGTTGCCAGTGACCACCACTTAATATATGGGGGGGGGGGGGGGGGTTGACTACTTTGAAGATAACCAGCTATGTCAATATTCAAATATAGCTGGTGATCTTTAAACCGGTGAGAGTCTGATAGGTACGGATGGGGAGAGGGATCTTGGGGTGATAGCATCTAAGGATCTGAAGGCGACGATGTGGACAAGGTGGTAGCCGTAGCTAGAAAGTTGCTAGGCTGTATAGAGAGAGGTGTGACCAGCAGTAGAAAGGGGGTGTTGATGCCACTGTATAAGTCGTTGGTGATGCCCCAACTGGAGTATTGTGTTCAGTTTTGGAGGCCGTATCTTGTTAAGGATGTAAAAAGAATTGAAGCGGTGCAAAGAAAAGCTACGAGAATGGTATGGGATTTGCGTTACAAGACGTATGAGGAAAGACTTGCTGACCTGAACATGTATACTCTGGAGGAAAGGAGAAACAGGGGCAGTGCTTTTTTTGTGCCGGTACGCAACGGTACGGCGTACCGGCACCTTTTTCTCCTCCTCCCCTCCCCTCCCATTACTTCCAGCGATTCTCCGCCTCTCTCATGCCCTCCCATCGACATGCAGCGATTTTTCCGTCCCTCCCCTGCCCTCACCTCTCCCATATCCAGCGATTCTTCGTCCCCAAGGGTCCTCCTTCACTGCCTGCCAGCCAGTCGGACTCAGAAGCGAACGGTGCAGGCAGCGATTGGCTGGCAGCGTCGTAGCTTCCCTTTGCAAGTCCCGCCTATGCGTAAACAGGAAGTTGTAGGCGGGACCTGCAGAGGGAAGCTACGATGCTGCCAGCCAATCACTGCCTGCACCGTTCGCTTCTGAGTCCGACGCTGGCTGGCAGGCAGGCAGTGAAGGAGGACCCTTGGGGACGAAGAATCGCTGGATATTGGGAGAGGTGAGGGCAGGGGAGGGACGGAAAAATCGCTGCACGTCGATGGGAGGGCAGGGGAGAGGTGGAGAATCGCTGGAAATAATGGGAGGGAAGGGCAGGGGAGAGAGAATTGCTGGACATGGGATGGGAGGGGAAGGGTAGGGGAGAGAGAATTGCTGGACATGGGATGGGAGGGAAGGGCAAGGGAGAGAGAATTGCTGGACATGGGAAGGGCAGGGGAGAGAGAATTGGACATGGGATGGGAGGGAAGGGCAGGGGAGAGAGAATTGCTGGACATGGGAAGGGCAGGGGAGAAAGAATTGCTGGACATTGGATGGGCTGGGAGGGAAGGGCAAGGGAGAGAGAATTGCTGGACATGGGAAGGGCAGGGGAGAGAGAATTGCTGGACATGGGAGGGAAGGGCAGGGGAGAGAGAATTGCTGGACATGGGATGGGATGGGAGGGAAGGGCAAGGGAGAGAATTGCTGGACATAGGATGGGATGGGAGGGAAGGGCAAGGGAGAGAGAATTGCTGGACATGGGATGGGAGAATTGCTGGACATGGGAGGGAAGGGCAGGGGAGAGAGAATTGCTGGACATGGGATGGGAGGGAAGGGCAAGGGAGAGAGAATTGCAGGACATTGATGGGAGGGCAGGGATGAGATAATTGCTGATCATGGAGGGGAGGGCAGGGAAGATAGAATTGCTGGACATGGAGGGGAGAGAGGAGAATCGCTGGACAGGGAGGGGAGGACAGGGAAGAGAGAATTGCTGGACATGGAGGGGAGAGAGGAGAATCGCTGGACAGGGAAGAGAGAATTGCTGGACATGGATGAGAGGAGAGAGAGGAGAAATGCTAGAAATGGATGGAGAGGAGAGCAGGAGATAGAGAAGAATTGCTGGACATGGATGGAGGAGTTGGCTAGGAGAGAGGAGAAATGCTGACTTGGATGGAGGAGAGGGGAGAGAGAATTATTGCTTTATATGGATATAGAGGAGGGAAGAGAGATGAGAAATGCTGGACATGGATGGAGGGGAAGAGAGAGGAGAAGTGCTGGACATGAATGTAGGGGAGGAAAGAAAAAAGAAGATGCGCATGGATGGAGATGAGGGAAAGGGAAGAGGAGAAAAACTGCACATGGATGGAGAAAATAGGCAAAAGCTGGATCCATGTTATACCTCCTCCAGTCAATTCCATGGAGGAGGACCCAGCTTTTACTTATGGATGCAGGGCAACAAAAGAAGAAGAAAGGAGGAAAGTAAAGAAATAAATGGAAAGGAAACCCTGGAAACGGAGTTAAGAGAACAGATAGAGAGCAGCAGAATCAGAGACTGGGACCAATATGGATAGAAAAACAAAGTCACCAGACAACAAAGGTAGAAAAAAATCATTTTATTTTCATTTTAGTGTTTGGAATTTGTCTTATTTTGCACTGGGTATACTGGAGCTGTAAGAGCTTACAGAAATTATTTATAATGAAAAAAAATCACATTATTTTTTCTCCTATACTAGTATAATATTTTCAATGATGTCTGTTTATATGCGCTATGGCTGGTATAAGGGGTGTGGCTAATGTGGGTGTGGCTATAATAGGGGCGGTGCCATGTGTGGTGACCCCGCCCACAATGAGTACCGGCACCTTTTTTTCTACAAAAAAAGCACTGAACAGGGGTGATATGATACAGACATTCAAATATTTGAAAGGTATTAATCCGCAAACGAACCTTTTCCGGAGATGGGAAGGCAGTAGAACTAGAGGGCATGAAATGAGATTGAAGGGGGGCAGACTCAAGAAAAATGTCAGGAAGTATTTTTTCACGGAGAGAGTGGTGAATGCTTGGAATGCCCTCCCGCGAGAGGTGGTGGAGATGAAAATGGTAACGGATTTCAAACATGCGTGGGATAAACATAAAGGAATCCTGTTCAAAAGGAATGGATCCTCAGGAGCTTAGCCGAGATTGGGTGGCAGAGCCGGTGGGGGGAGGCGGGGCTAGTGCTGGGCAGACTTCTACGGTCTGTGCCCTGAAAATGGCAGATACAAATCAAGGTAAGGTATACACAAAAAGTAGCACATATGAGTTTATCTTGTTGGGCAGACTGGATGGACCATGCAGGTCTTTTTCTGCCGTCATCTACTATGTTACTATATCAGTGTTTGGCACGGCCAAATATGACTGAGAAACCTGGTTTAAAAAAATCAGCGGATAGCCGGTTATATTGTGTAATATAACCGGATATCCGTCAGCTGCTAACAATGGATATTCAGCGAAAGATAGCCAATTATCCCCCTCTCGATATCAGCAGATAGCCAGTTAAGTGCTATTTAACCAGTCAGCATCTGTTCTGACCAGTTAAATAGCACTAAATATCACGGAGAAAGAATACGGGGTATATGCGCCTAATTTAGGCATGTACATTAGTTGGTGCAAATGACTGCACCTAAAGTTATGCGTGATTCCTGCCTGTAATCCCTATTCTATAAACTGTGCTTAATTTAAGCGTGGCTTATAGAATAGTGTTTTTTTTTCGGCATCAATTTTTTAGCACCATCAGGCTTATTTTCGAAAGAGAAGGACGTACATCTTCCGACCCAAATCGGGAGATGGCCGCCCTTCTCTCGCGGGCGCCCAAATCGGTATAATTGAAAGCCAATTTTGGGCGCCCCCAACTGCAGTCTGTCAAGGGGACGAACAAAGTTCCCGGGGGCTTGTCAGAAGGGTAGTGAAGGCGGGACAGGGGCATGCCAGGGTGTGCTTAAGAGACGGGCGCCCTTGGCCGATAATGGAAAAAAGAAGGGCGGCCCTAACGAGAATTTAATCCGCTTATTTTGGACCCTTTTTTTTTAGGTCCAAGTCCCAAAAAAGTGCCCAAACTGCCCAGATGATCACCGGAGGGAATTGGGGATGACCTCCCCTGACTCCCCCAGTGGTCACTAACCTCCTCCCACCAAAAAAACGAACTTTAAAAACATTTTTTTGCCAGCCTCTATGCCAGCCTGAAATGTCATACCCAGCTCCATGACAGCAGTATGCAGATCCCTGGAGCAGTTTTTAGTGGGTGCAGTGCACTTCAGGCAGGTGGACCCAGGCCCATCACCCCCCTACCTGTTCCACTTATGCTGGTAAATGGGAGCCCTGCAAAAAAAAAAACCAAAACCCACTGCACCCACATCTAGGTGCCCCCCTTCACCCATAAGTGCTATGGTAATGGTGTAGAGTTGTGGGAAGTGGGTTTTGGGGGGATTTGGGGGGCTCAGCACCCAAGGTAAGGGAGCTATGCACCTGGGAGGTATTTTAATGGTTTTTTTTTAATTTTTAAAAGTGCCCCCTAGGGTGCCCGGTTGGTGTCCTGGCATGTGAGGGGGACCAGTGCACTACGAATCTTGGCCCTTCCCACGACCAAAGGGCTTGGATTTGCTCATTTTTGAGATGGCCGGCTTCTGTTTCCATTATCGCTGAAAACCGATGCCGACCATCTCAAATCCGCCCAAATCCTAGGCAATCGTATTATCAAAAGAAAAGATGGCCGCCCATCTTTTTATATAATACGGTCTGTCCCGCCTCTTCGCACCCCTGTCCTCGGAGATGGGCGGCCATGGAGATAGGCGTCCCCGTTTGATTATCCCCCTCCATATATAGGATCTAGCCCATAATAGGCTTCGAATATTGGCGCAAAGGTAGGGTTTCTTCACAGCAACACAGCTTGCTCACATATTTTTGAGGTTTATGGACAACATGTGATTGTTTCTTTGTATTTCCAGTGAAAACTATGAGCTTGTTTTTAGAGGAAATGCTTAACTTAAGTAGAAGGTTTAAATACACCTTCTGGCCATTATTTTCTCTTGTTATTCCTGTGAGAAAAACAAACCTCGGTGGCCGCTTCATCTCTTTTCTGTACTTGCCAAGTTTATTCTTCAGGCATCCTCTGAAATTTCAATAGCAAAAGCACTGCCTTGGTCCACCAAAAAAAAACTCAATTACTGAATCAATGCAATTTACACATCTGAAGTGCCGTCTGTGCATGCAACCCAGGGGTGCCGTACCAAGTCAGTAAAAACAAAAAATGCACACCACAATACGATTCAAAGGAAAGCAAAATCAAACAAATGATTTTAGCCTTGAACACAGTTGCAAACTTTTAGTGCACAAAAAAGGAACCCAATTCAATAGCCAAAAGGAGCCGACTGAAGATGCCAACTGTGGCTACATGATGGAGATTTTCTCCTGAAACTTCAAGGAGTGAGGGCAAACAAAAGACATTTGCTATATAACTTTATGTTTCTGTTTTTTAACCTCCAGCTTAGCCAGTTGTTAAGCACTTGCTTTGCTTTGTTTATTATTGAAAGACCTGTAAGGAAAGTCTGATTTGTGACTTCTAATCAGTAGAATCTATTTCTGAGCTGACTTCAATGCAGAGCCGTAGCGAGGGGAGCTGACACCCGGGGCGGGTCGCCGCTGCGCACGGCGCACCCCCCCCCCCCCCCGGAGCGCATACCTCCCCCGCGTAGCGCATACCTGCGGCGAGGGACGGGCGGGAGGGCCAATCCGCTCCGACTGCATGTTGCTGGGGTGTGTCGGCTCCGCGCTGGTTCACTGCTCTCTCTGTCCCAGAACAGGAAGTAATCTGTTCCGGGGCAGAGAGGGCAGTGCACCAGCATGGAGCCATCAACCCCCAGCGGCGTGCACCCGGGGCGGACCGCCCCCCCCCCCTTCCTACGCCACTGCTTCAATGGCTTAACAAACCTGGCTGTTTCCCCCGTAGGAGGACAGAAACTGGTGGGTGGTGAAGGATTCTCCTCTCAACCTTTCAGCTCCTGTAGCTGCTTTCCTTTCATCTGTGCTTTCAGGGCATAGGCTGTGTGGCTCAGTACTGATTACTTCATACAAAGCACTAGATCACAGAACTGGATGGTTTCAAATTCCATTTCAGCTAAGCTATCTTATTCCTCAAGAAGTTACCATTTGCAGCACTGCAGTTAAGTGTGAATAGCAATTCACTTTTAGCTGAAGTACTGTCATACTTTTATTGTTTTAGATTTTGGGGGCCATACAGGGACTAACATTTATTTGCTGTTATACACATAAAATTTTAGAATAATGGCATTTATGCGTATACAAGGTGAGGCGATAAAAAGTAACCCCCTAGAGTTTTTTTGCTGTTTTCTCAGCAACTGCTTGGAATTTCAACGTGAAATTTTACAACTTTCTTTATTGTTACTCTTTACGTTTATGTGCTGAGTGGAATGAGATTATCGTTAAACACAGCAAAGTTACAGACTTTTATGCATGGAAGGCCTCTGTTAAAGCTGGGGGTAGACACTTTGAGCAAATTCACGGTGACTGTGAAATTCTGAAACATTGTTAATTGTATCGTTTGAATGGCATTATTTTACTGTGTTTTAGCTAAAACATTTTTAATTTACAAAAATCGCTAGGTAGTAATGCTAAAATGAAGTAACGTCAACATAGCTGAAGATAATTGAGGAACCCTTTTATTAAGCTGCGTAGGCACCTACGTGCGTCCAAAGTGCGCCAAATTGGAGTTACTGGCTAGTTACCTCATGGCCCTTGCGGTAATTTCAATTTTGGCGCGCGTCCACTACGTGCAGCTGAAAAATATTTTTTATTTTCTGACACGCGGCAGCTACGCGCATCAAGTGGAATTTATTTATTTGTTACATTTGTATCCCACATGTTCCCACTCATTTGTAGGCTCAATGTGGCTTACATAGTTTCAGAGAGGGCAAAGACCATTACCGCCCAGTTACCGTGTGAGACCTTACCGCTAGGTCAATGGCTTGTGGTAAGGTCTCAGACCCAAAATGGACACGCGGCAATTTTCATTTTGCTGCACGTCCATTTTCGGCAAAAAAGGCATTTTTTTTTGTAGGTGTGCTAAAAAGTAATTCTGTGCGTGCACAAAACACGCGTCTACACTACCACAGGCCATTTTTCAGTGCACCTTAGTAAAAGGACCCCTAAATGTTGTTTAATAGTAATACATAAGTACGATGACTAAGTAAGTATGTAAAAAAAGTTTATTGAATTTCAGAGCGGTTGCTGAGAAAACTGCAAAAAACTGTGTGTGTGGGGTGGGGGCGGTTACTTTATTTTTTTCCTCATCCTGTATATGCATATGTAAATGCCAAAATTCCACCTAAACACTATACTGCAAATATCTGCAGTGGATATTTGCATGACGGAGCATAGGTGTAGAATTGTCGTAGTTCACACCAGTGGGTCAACTGGTAGTCTAGTGGGCATTCATTTCCACTCCCTTATCCCTGCCCTGCCTCCTCCATTGCCCTCATTTCCCCCTCACAGCTCCTCCACCTCCCAAACCTTAAAATTAAATACCTTAGCTGGCAGAGACCCCAAGGTCCCACCAGCTGAAGGCTCAGGAGCCCCCTTACCCCCTTCAGAAAACTGCAGCAGTCAAAAGAAGCACTCTGAGCCAACAATGCCAAAACACCCTAAAATGAGCATGCGGGAAACCCAAGCATGCCCATAGTGCAGGCATTGGTGTTGCATCACTGCTGCTGACTGCCAAGGTGTTCTGAAGGGGGTCGGAGGGCTGCCGATTCTTTGCACACAGTTGAGGCAATGCATGCAAATCTCTCTCATGCATATTAATTATGGATGTTCTGGAAACCTGACTGGCTGGGTGTGCTCCAAAGACTAGGCTGAGAATAGGGCTGGCCTAGGGTTACCATATTTGCAAAAAGGAGGACACATGCCCCACCCCCTTTCACGCCCTGCCCCCTTTCACGCCCTGTCACGCCCTCCCCTTACCTTACTACTGTCCTGGTGGTCTAGTGACCTCTTCAGGGCAGGAAAGAGCCCCCCTCTGCCTGGAGCACTGCCCTGCATGCATCCTTCCTGTTCGTAATCTCAGCGCCAATTCAAAATGGCCGAGATCACAAACAGGAAGGATGCATGCAGGGCAGTGCTCCGGGCAGGAAAGAGGGGGCTCTTTCCTGGCCCGAAGGTGGAAGAGGTCATTAGACCACCAGGGCAGTAGTAAGTAAGGGGAGGGGATACTAGCAATCTGCCCGTCTGTCCGGATTTCTGGACAAATGGGCAGGCGGGCGGGCCATCATAGGACGGCCTGCCCACCAGCCTGCCCATTTGTCCAGAAATCCGGACAAACGGGCAGATTGGCAAAACCCGCCCAGTTGCCCGGACATGCACTCAAAAGAGGACATGTCCGGGTAAATTCGGACATATGGTAACCCTAGGCTGGCCTTGCCACTAGGCAGTTTAGGCATCCATCTAGGGAGGCAGAGTTTGGGGGCTGGCTGGGGGGGGGGGCACCAGCAAGACAGCAGCAACGGTAACGGTCTTTTGAGTACCTGCATGTGCTCAAGACCAGCTGCAACCTGGCCCCTCCTACAGGAAGTTTGCTTCAGAGGGAATGGGATGCTGCAGGCACTCAAAGGTCCCATGTAATGTTTTCTGCTCAGGCACTGAGAGTAGAAGTAGGGTGGTGGTGGTAGTGGTGGCAGTGACAAGGGAAAGAAAGAGGAAGAGATATTTGACATGGTGGGGGAGGGAGATGGAGAGATGCTGGACCTGGTAGGGGGAAAAGGGAAAGAGAGATGCTGTTCTATGGGGGGAGATGCATGGCTGAAATGTTGCCTAAGCGTTAGATGCCCTCATTGAGAACCACTGATCTATGAGATACGCATACAATAAATAAATATTAACTTAGATAAGCTGTTGCCTTCAGTCGGAGTGGATGACATTTCTACAGTATGGGAGGCATCCATTGAAAGGGCATTACTTAAACCCTTTACATTTTCTAGTTGCTAACTCTAAGTAAGTTGTAAGCCTTTAAGAATAGCAGTGCCACTGCTATGCACATTAGACATGGATTACACAAGTCATCCAGCTGTTCCAGCAGTTTTACCATCCATTCCCATGACTTGGCTGAGTCTATTAGTAAAGAGAGAGACCACAGTAAGAGCCAGATAGCAACAGGTGCACTACATATTTTTCCAGTACATGTGTTAGGTTCCCAATCAAACTGTCTTATTTTAAGCCTCTAGTTATATACACTACAATCCTTTTTCATGGTTCAAAACTGGGAGGTTTTCATCAGCAAATCAACAGACAACAGAAGTACATTGTTTGCATACAGGAGGTTCAGGGTAAAATATAGCCTGTCCACAAGTTTCTACGATACAGATAAGTCCAGATATAAAGTCTGTACTCTTCCCAAACATATATACTGAGCTCAAAACAGGATACACGCCCTCTTTAGCACAGTTTTACTATATGTAATTTCAATCTTCTAAATAGTTCAGTTCAAAGTCAAGGTATAATCATGTGGGCTTACTCATTCATATTTTGAGGCCAATTCCTTTGAGCTTGCTACAGGTTCCAGGTCAGAGGTCATTGACCAGGTCCAGTTTATAGCAGGGCTCAAGAGGCCCTTTCTTCTATTTTGTTAAAGGCAGCCTGTAGCTAGGGAGTTTCACTTGTGAGGACTTGCTATCCTGCCAAATTGCCCACCACCAAGTAAAGGCCGCTCAAGGTCAGGTGCTTTAGCTTACAGATCCCAGAGAAAAACAAGGATTTAATATTCAGTCAGCGGCAGTCAGCGCTGTTTTTTTACATTGACCACTGCTGCTGACATTAATGCCGGATATTCAAAGTTGGGCCATGTCTGGGTACCGGCATTAAAATACCTAGGTATGTGCAAACAGCTGGCACTTACCAGGGATATGTGCTGATGATATTCAACCATTAACTGACTGCTATTTATATGGTCCGATTTGCCTGGTTAACTTATTTATTTATTTATTTGTTACATTTGTACCCCACATTTCCCCACCTATTTGCAGGCTCAATGTGGCTTACATAATACCGTAAAGGTGTTCGCCAGTCGGTTGATAACAAATACAAGGTGGTATTGTGGTCGAATGAGGTAGGTGTGTGTCACGCACCGTGAAGGTCGAAGGGAATGAAGATTGTATGTTGTCCAGTACGATCATTGGTTGTGCTGTGTTGCTGGGTGTGGGGATTTACGTTGGATCGGTGGGGTAAGCCTTTTTGAAGAGGCTGGATTTTAGTGATTTTCTGAAGTTTAGATGGCCATGGATTATTTTTACAGCTTTTGGAAGTCCATTCCATAGTTGTGCGCTTACGTAGGAGAAGCTGGATGCGTATGTTGTTTCATATTGAAAGTCCTTCGCAATTTGGGTAATATAATGATCTGATTCTGTTTCTGGTTGGTAGATCTATGAGGTCTGTCATGTATCCTGGGACTACGCCGTAGATAATTTTGTGGACAAAGGTGCAGATTTTGTAGCTGATCCGTTCTTTGATTGGGAGCCAGTGCAGCTTTTCTCGGAGGGGTTTAGCACTTTCGAAGCATGATTTACAGTTAAGGGCTAAATATTGGCACTTATCTGGGTAAATGCCTATTCCACCCCCCCTGGACCACCCACACAATAGCTGGTTTTGGCTTTAGCGGTTAGAGGGATATTCAGTGACACTTTCCATTTAGGTGCCACTGAAATTCCCTCAGGGTCCTGTCAGCAAAAGCCGAATCAACTGGTCCCAGTTAATTCACTTTGAATGTTGACCCCCCCCCCCCCAAGTTACTTACTTGCATGGCTTTTTTGAGGGTGTACTTGGGGGTACTGAGTACCGGCACCTTTTCCATTGTCTGCTAAAGTTGACCCATGGTCCCCAAGTTTTAATGAAAGAGCTCATGCTCTACACACAAATTTTGCCTTGTTTTAGATTCTGTGACTAGTTGCAGGGGGCCTGGCTATTGTGGGGTGGGTCCCTCAGTGATCACCCCACCCCTGAAAGGTGGCCTGGCATTTGAGTACTGGCGCCTTTTTTGCTAGAAAAAATGCACTGCTTACTTGTAGCAGGTGTTCTCTTTGGACAGCAAGACAGAAGTCCTCACATAACCCCTCCACCTCCCCTGGAGTTGTATTTCATATAAAGTTGCCGATAGAACCGATTCAGTACCATACAATGATGAGGCACAGGAAGGACTGCAAACGTGCAATCAAAGTCAGAACTTAAGGAGCCAGGGGGAACTTTCCCACATGAGCTCTCTCAGGTTATGTCATCTAGAAATGTGCGTTCATTTGAAATGACATGGGAAGTCATTTTATGTCATTTTTAAAACCGGAAACAACAGGACAAAACCAAATTGTAGATTTTTTTTTCTTGTGTCATAAATATAAATTGCGTCACTAATTCTCAATGATATACCCTATATATCAAAAGGCACACTATTAATGAATAGTGTACAATATCGCACAAAAGGGTGCACTATTGGAACAATAGTGAGGACTGCTGCCTAACAGTGCACACTATTGGCAATGTGGCCCTGTGAAATTTAAAAAAAAAATCCTGTAAACAGCACAGAGGGGCATAATCGAACGACACCGGCCATCTATATGGGTGGCCATCTATATGGCCGGCGCCGCAAAGGGCGGTCCCGAACTGTATTATTGAAAAAGATGGCCAGCCATCTTTTGTTTCGATAATACGGTTGGGGCCAGCCAAATGTCAGAGATGGCCAGGTTTGAGATGGCCGTCATCGGTTTTCGCTGATAATGGAAACTGATGCCGGCCATCTGAAACCCGGCCAAATCCAAGGCATTTGGTCGTGGGAGGGGCCAGCATTTGTAGTGCACTGGTCCCCCTCACATGCCAGGACACCAACCGGGCACCCTAGGGGGCACTGCAGTGGACTTCACAAATTGCTTCCAGGTGCATACCTCCCTTACCTTGAGTGCTCAGCCCCCCAAATCCCCCCCAAAAACCCACTCCCCACCACTACCATAGCCCTTAGGGATGAAGGGGGCAACTACATGTGGGTACAGTGCATTTTGGGGGGTTTGGGAGGGCTTTACAGTTACCACCACAAGTGGAACAGGTAGGGGGGATGGGCCTGGGTCCACCTGGCTGAAGTGCACTGCACCTACTAAAAACTGCTCCAGGGACCTGCATACTGCTGTCATGGAGCTGGGTAAGACATTTGAGGCTGGCAAAATAATGTTTTTTAATTTTTTTTCTTTGGGGTGGGAGGGGGTTGGTGACCACTGGGAGAGTAAGGGGTGGTGATTCCTGATTCCCTCCGGTGGTCATCTGGTCAACTGGGGCACTTTTTTGAGGCTTGGTCCTAAAAATAAATGGACCAAGTAAAGCCAATGAAATGCTTATCAGAGCCGGCCATCTTTTCTCCATTATTGGCCGAAGCCGGCCATCTGATAACCAGTTGGCAGAGGTTCTCCTTTGGTTAAAAGTGCTGCCAACTAGTGTCGTTAAAACGATAAAAGAAAATAATAAGAGAACAAATGGAAAAAGATAAGTGGTTATGCCTATCACATATATGTTTTTGAAATAAGTTGATATTATGCACTGTTTAAAGTAAGGGTGGTCCTATGAGGATTTGCACTACAACCATTTTTCAATGGAGCAAGGAACACTGTGCTCCGATGGTGTTAGATCTGATGACCCCCAGAAAAAGAATTTAAAAATATGTTTTCTTATTGCATGACTAAATTTTGATGCACTGCTACTCCTGTTTAAATTTATTCAAGAATACTGTTTGGTCATTCTAAGAGCTTATATGAGATTTTTTTGTTTGGGACACCTTACAATATTATTATATAACTTTAGTTGAGAGCATTTACACCTGCCAAAAGCTGGTTTAAGATGCAGAAATGGAAGTATTCTATAGCTCTGTGCCTAAATCCTGAGAATGCCCACGACTCGCCCATAACCCTCCCTGCCCACGCCCTCTTTAGAATTGCAGGTGAGATTAATTAGATGTTAAAGAATAGGGGTGCAGAGCAGATACGCACGTAACCAGTAATTAGTGGCAATTAGTACTTGTTAGTTATGGCCAATTAAGTCAATTAGTCTATCTGCATAACTGACCCTATTCTATAACAGAACACCCAATTGCACATCTAACTTTGGGCACAATTTATAAACTTAAAGAGTTAATCTGTCTGATATTCAAAACCATTACTCTGCCAGGAACGACACCTGGCCGGTTAAATGGTGCTTAGCCTGATATCTGCTGATATTCTACGGGAGATAGTTGGCAGTCTCCAGCTAAATATTCCCAGTTAACGCTTAGTGAATAGCCAGTTATATTGTGCAATATAACCGGCTATCTGCCGATTTTCAGTGCATTGCCAGCTAAGTTTGCAAGCCAAATCTGGCCATGTCAATAGTAGGTCTATCTTTGGCCACTATGAACTTAGCCAGTCAGAGCTGAATATCGGCTTGAACGGCTATGTTCTTAGCGGCCAAAAATAAACCAGATGTTCAATGCCGGTCACCAGAAATCATTACAAGAATTCCAAATACAACACAAACATAGAAAATCAACAGGGTGATGCTGCTCTCTTTGCGTACGTGTAAATTTGTAAAATGGCTGCTTCTGCTGTACGTCTTTATATGTATTTTACAAAAGGCTCCATGTTCAGCAGAGCTTTCTGTAAAATACAGTGGGAATTGAGCATGTCCCAACCTGGATGTCTCATTTTGATCCATGACCTAGCTAAAATAAAGGTCTTAAGGTTGGACTATGTTTCAGTCCTATTCCCAGTAAAATCAGTTGTATATAAATATAATTCATAGATATGTACTGCAGGTATAACTACAATTGAAATTGTTTATGACCATATATTTTCTAATTGTTTTAATAATGTTCACATGTGGATGCCCTGATGGTCTAGGGTAGGACAAGCAACCATTTTAAACTCTGAACTGGCACAGTGCTGCAAATGAGTATTGCTGCTGCTTGCCCTACCCTAGACCACCAGGTCCACTGGTCACAACATCTTAAAAAAGATATAGTGGAATTAGAAAAGGTACAGAGAAGGGCAATGAAAATGATAAAGGGGGTGGGACGACTTCCCTATGAGGAAAGGCTAAAGCAGCTAGGGCTCTTCAGTTTGGAGAAAAATAGTAGGACTAGGGAGCATGAAATGAAGCTACAAAGTAGTAAATTTAAAATGAATCAGAGAAAATGTTTCTTCACTCAACATGTAGTTAAACTCTGGAATTTGTTGCCAGAAAATGTAGTAAAAGCAGTTAGCTAAGCAGGGTTTAAAAAAAAGGTTTGGATGGCTTCCTAAAGGAACAGTCCATAGACCATTATTAAAATGGACTTGGTGAAAATCCTCTGCTTATTTCTAGGATAAGCGGCATAATATGCATTGTACTTTTTTCGGATCTTGCCAGGTACTTGTGACCTGGATTGGCCACTGTTGGAAGTAGGATCCTAGGCTAGATGGACCTTTGTTCTGTCCCAGTATGGCAATACTTATATACTTATGTCCTCCATCAGGCTTATTTGTAAGGTGGGTTGGTGCCCTTGGAGGAACCTAGGGAGAGGATTGGGAGATGCTAGGCAAGCAGGGGAGGCAATGGATGGGATGGGTGCAGTTTTGATGCCCTCAACTCCCTTGCATGTGCCCATACATACCTTGCTGTGGCCCTACTTGTGAGGATCTCATGGTCAGAACAAATAACCAGCAATCTAAATCACCATAGAGGATCAGAGATTATAGCAGATCAAAGTCCTTATAAAGATTTTAAGCAACCTTTACACTCGTTGACCTAAAATTCTTCAAACCCTACTGCGGAATATCCACAGGACGTCCAAAAAGATAACGAATATCTGACTGCATGCTTTTCTGAACAATGCACATCAATTCTTCATTGAATATTTCCTTGAGATGTTGATAAAAACATCTTTCTGAACAATCCCTTTTTTCTTTCTATGCTTAGTTCTTTTTCTCTTAATGTCAAGAAGCCAGTTATACAAAACCCTAAAAACAAGCAAGCATACTGCATGTTTTGCCCTTTTTAAGTGGTGTAAGATAAATGCCGTATTTTGTCCAAATAGTCGTTAATTGAAAAACTAGCCTGAAAGACGCCTTGCCCTGGGAAAGGATGTGTGCTCATCTCAGGCATTTTGTCCTATTGATTCAAAATAAAAGTGCCTTCATAAACCACTGGAGGATACAGTAGAAATTCTGCTTCTCTGTAATGCTCTTACAAATCACTGGCTCTTGAAGCCCCTTTCTCTGATACAAGATCTCGTTTTTTTGGCATAAACAAAATATGCAAATGAACCCAGTTCATAGATCGCTTGTGTGTAGAAGTATGATATGAATATTATTAGTTCGTTGTCATATGGGCTGATATTCAAAGCAAATTATAACTTGCCTATCCATGTAACATAGTAACATAGTAGATGACGGCAGAAAAAGACCTGCACGGTCCATCCAGTCTGCCCAACAAGATAACTCATATTTGCTACTTTTTGTGTATACCCTACTTTGATTTGTATCTGTGCTCTGCAGGGCACAGACCGTATAAGTCTGCCCCGCACTATCCCCGCCTCCCAACCACCAGCCCCGCCTCCCAACCACCGGCTCTGGCACAGACCGTATAAGTCTGCCCCGCACTATCCCCGCCTCCCAACCACCAGCCCCGCCTCCCAACCACCGGCTCTGGCACAGACCGTATAAGTCTGCCCAGTACTATCCTCGCCTCCCAACCACCAGCCCTGCCTCCCAACCACCGGCTCTGGCACAGACCGTATAAGTCTGCCCAGCACTATCCCCACCTCCCAACCACCAGCCCCGCCTCCCGATCTTGACTAAGCTCCTGAGGATCCATTCCTTCGGCACAGGATTCCTTTATGCTTATCCCACACATGTTTGAATTCCGTTACCGTTTTCATTTCCACCACCTCCCGCGGGAGGGCATTCCAAGCATCCACTACTCTCTCCGTGAAAAAATACTTCCTGACATTTTTCTTGAGTCTGCCCCCCTTCAATCTCATTTCATGTCCTCTCGTTCTACCATCTTCCCATCTTCCCATGTATTTACAAAAATATATGTGCAGAGATGGCTAACATTCTGTTGAGCAGCAGAACCAGAACCTTCAGCGCTGTATCAGAAAAAGAAACTGTTTTAACCTATATATAAACCCCCAGAGTTTCCAGAACAGAAAGCTGTATCTTTCTCATTGACAGGGTAGGAGGATCCATACCTTGGAAGGAAAACAAGGTTTCTATAAATGCTACTTCTTTGTCATTTCTATAGCGCTACAAGATGTTTGCAGCACTATACACATTATCCCCAAGATTCTATATATAGCGCCGAGATTTCCAAGAGGAAATCAAAGCATATTCTATAATAATGCGCAAAAGCTAATTGATTAACAACCAATTATCAGCACTAATTAGCATTAATTAGAATTTACATGCAGAACTGTCTAACCGTATTCTGTAACGTGGTGCATGTAAATTCTAAGCCATGTAGTTGGACATGGCCACAGACATGGAATGGGCGGGTCATGTGTGTTTCTAAAATCTATGCACGTTGTTATAGAAGAGACCCAGTCTGCACATAATTTAGGAATTGGCATTTACACCAAGTTTTATTTGGCTTAATTGTCCATGACTAAATTTAGATGCATGGAGCAGCACTTGGCATATTCTACATACCGTGTGGAAATTTTGGATTATTCGATCAAGTATGCTTAAATTAAGGAGTACTTTATAGAATATGCTTAGGCAATTTCATTTCAGCACCAATTCTTTTAGGCATGATATGTAGAATCTAGTGCTATATGCAGGTACTTTCTCTGTCCCTAGTGGGCTCACAAGCTAAGGTGTTTTTTGCCCAGGATCACAAGGAGCTGCAGTAGGAACTGAGCCCAGTTCCCAGGATCTCAGCCCACTGCACTAACCATTAGGGAAAGGGAAGGGAAGGGAAATGGGACTTGATATACCTCCTTTCTGAGGTTTTTGCAACTACAGGGGCAGTGACGGGTTAAGTGACTTGCCCAGAGTCACAAGGAGCTGCAGTGGGAATCAAACTCAGTTCCCCAGGATCAAAGTCCATTGCACTAACCACTAGGCTACTCCTCCACTCCACTCCTCCACCCAGCCCAGCAAAGGGTCTTTGTCTTTTTTGTCTTTGGCTTACAGTCCCAGAACCATGCTAGGGGACTAATCATCTATATTAACCTCATAAGAATAGCCATATTGGGGCAGACCGATGGTCCATCTAGCCCAGTATCCTAATTCCAGCAGTGGCCAATCCAGGTCACAAGTACCTGGTAGCATCCCAAATAATATCAAGATTCCATGCTAAAACCTCCAAGCTGTCCCAGCCCCTTTATTAGGGAAAAACTGGTCTAGGATTAGCACAGTTATTGACCTGGAGAAGTCAGGAGTAGTGATCCAGCTAGAGAATGACACGAGGACGGGAAACCACAGTAACCGTGGGGATAGGGACAGGGACAGAGCTCGCGGGGACAGAGCCCACAGGGATGTCATTTTCTAGTTGGAAGGGTAGATAGAGGGTGGTGGTGGGAAGGAGGGTTACCATAGCTGCTCATTGTTCTTACTGTTTTCTATTTGTGAATTATAAACAACAGTTGCACAACATATTGTTCCTTTTTATACTTTAATAAAAAGATTTAAATATAAAATCATAAGTGTTCGAGGCTTCTGTAGATGAGGACAGAACCTGCGGGGACAGGGCAGGGATGGAGACAGGGCCTGGGGATGGGGACGGAGACAGAACCTATGGGGACGGGGTCAAACTTTGTCCCCGTGTCATTCTCTAGATCCAGCCTCAGAGCCTACCAAGTTGCTGCACTGCTTCCACAGAGCACAGGTACAAAGGATCTGTACTCTAACTCTGCCTGAGAGAAAGAGAAGGAAGGGAGAGAGAGAGAGACAAGAGATGTTATACAATCCAGCCAGAGAAGAGCTGTGACCATGGTAAACACATCTCTATCCTTCAGATTTATCTCTGGAAGGACCCATCAATACTTTAAGCTTGTAAATATATAAGGATAATAATGAAAAAGGCTATAAAGAAATTGTAAGTGTTACCCTGTAATTGCATTTGCTGGAAAATATAAAGAGCTGTACATAGTTGCTGGATAATTTACCCTGTTGGCTATCCAAGTTGTAGTAAACACTTCACCGTTCAAAGCAACCCTTACCGTGTGGACTGTCTTTACTGTATCAGAGACAGAAAGTGAAGAGACCAGATGCTGTGTCAGCCAGTCTTCTAGCTATACTAACCCTATATAAATACATTTGTGTAACCCACTGAAGCTCTACCCTTAAAAAGGGTTGCATAACATATGGATAATATAAGGCCCTTTATGTTGCTTAAGGGAATGGGGCAAGGGTGGGCAAAAAAATGATCCAGGGAGCAGTGATATTTGGATAAGAAATTGATTTACTCAGTAAAAAAAATCTGATAGCTTTTCTCCAATATATATGCAGGTTTATTGGCTCCCAATATAAGTGTTTGTCTTATGAGGCTGTGTTTTGTCTAGTTCCTCTGTACTTTGCTAATCATTTTGGGCACCTTAAACCAAGCGGCAGCAGTGGCATCGGCACACATAAGAACATAAGAGTAACCATACTGGGTGAGACCAATGGTCCATCTAGCCCGGTATCCTGTTTTCCAAACAGTGGCCAAGCCAGGTCACAAGTACCTGGCAGAAACCCAAAACGTGGCAACACTCCATAGGTTTGCTGTGCGCTGAGGCCCCCTTTTACCCAGGGGCGTAGCCAGACCTTATGGTGGGAGGGGGGCAGAGCCCGAGGTTGGGGGCACATTTTGAATCCTGCCCCACTGCCCCCCCCCCCACTGCCACGCCTCGCCTCCTTTCCTTGCCGCTTCCCCTCACAAACAAATATCTTTGCTGGTGGGGGTCCCCAACCCCCGCCAGCCAAAGCCTTCTTCAGCACCGGTCTCCCTGCCCTGCCCTTCTTTCTCCTTGTTCCTCTTGTGCATGCTGACACTCGGGAGGAGCAAGAAGAAAGAAGAGCAGGGCAGCGAATGAGGCTGTGCCAGAGACCGGCGCTGAATAAGGCTTCAGCTGGCGGGGGTTGGGGACCCCCGACAGCCAAACCAGGGGCCCGGATGAAATTTGCAGGGGGCCAGGCCCCGTGGTCCCCTGTAGCTACGCCCTTGCTTTTACCACTGCCCGGTAAAAGTTTAAAAAAAATAAACAAAGGGCTGTGCATTAAACACGTCACACAGCCGCACAGCAATTTCCTGGGTAAGCCCTTACTGCCTCCTATTCAGGAGGTGTTAAAGGGCTCCTTAGCTAACCTGGCGGTAACCGGGTAGCACACAGGGCTGCCCAATTACCGCCAGGTAAGTGCGCGGTGTTAAAAAATAAAAATATCTTTTGAGCACCAGAAATGACACACAGCCTACACCGGCACTATCACCAGACTCCTATGGCAGACCGGTGGTAGGGCCAATTTGCCACGTGCCATTGCTGTGGTAGCCTGTCTTTTCAGCTTCAGTGAGAGACACAAGAGCTTGCAACTTGTTCAGTTATCTCTTTTTAAAGGTAGATAGAGCCTCAAGTTATTGGAGAATCTTTTAGGTTTCCAAGCAGCAAGATTAGATAAACTTGAGCTAAGCTTTAGTAAACAAATGACGAAGGTCTATTTTCCGGATTACAATGTTAGAATACTTACGGGACAAATTGTGTTGTTTAAATGTGGACTGTCTGGTGCTTTGGGTTTTTTGTTTTTTTGTTTGCAATTTCTGGCAGTCCTTTTGGCCTCTTGTCATTCCTTTTTGGCCAGATGTGCCATTAATTTTGCTGGATTAGATGCTTCTTAGTCCTGATGGAATACCACCCCTTTCTATTTCCTCTACTTTCAAATTACAAAATTTGGCAAATGTTGGAGAATGGTAGAATAATACATTTTCTATAATGTCTACCTTCCTTTGATGGAGGAGTGGCCTAGTGGCTAGGGTGGTGGACTCTGGTCCTGGGGAACTGAGTTGGATTCCCATTTCGGCACAGGCAGCTCCTTGTGACTCTGGGCAAGTCACTTAACCCTCCATTGCCCCAGGTACAAATAAGTACCTGTATATGTAAGCCGCTTTGAGCCTGCCATGAGTGGGAAAGCGCAGGGTACAAATGTAACAAAAAATAAACACAAGAGTTTCTTGGACTGAGGCCTTCATCATTGTTCAAATACATGCAGGATTCACTCCTGGAACAGTAGTCAGCTGTACCTCCCCCAAAATAGGGATACCAGTACATACATCATATACGCTCTAAGTCTAATAGATTAATGCTTGAATATATCATTACAAAGTGCTCTGCATTCACAGAATCTTAATAGTATATGGCCCAATTTAAATTCTGTGAGAGCTCATTTTCTGTAAACAGGAAATAAATGCATTAGAGAAGACCATGTCAGGCCACAATATCTGTCAATTTAGTTTTTGAAGTGGCTCCTTGGCAAGTCTAAGCCTACAAATTTTTAGATCATCTAAAAACATTTGCCCATTGTGTCCAGAGTTCTTGATATTCCTGTTTGAATTTTCAAGAGTCCTATTACCTGTATATAGTGTCATTACATATCTACTTCGTAGTGTTTGTGGAAGCTTTCAAAATCTGGGCAGTAATGCTAGCTGCTGATTGCTAGAGATTACGTTTGTTTTTGAAGAAGTATCACATTTCCTTTTCTGTTCTCTATCACTTACAAGAGAAAATCACATATTCTCTGGAAGGCAAGACCGATTTTCCTTTTTTCTCTTAACAACCTCTACACAATTCTGAAGGGGGGAGGGGGAGGCTTTTTTCCTATGAGAAATCTCATCTGGAGAGATCTGCCTTAAGTTTGGAATTACTCCTAAGAAAGCTCCTATGAGTTTGTAGGTATTAGTATCTGCTTAATGTTGATGCCATCAGCAAAGCTATTTAAATCTTCAATTAGGAACAGCAATTTTCATGGTTGTCCAGGTCCAATAGTTTAAGTGAGTAATTATGTACTAGTAATCAGTATTACAGAAGTCTCTCTAATGTATTTTATTAAAGCTGAAATTTTGATCAGTAAATTGTACGTGTAAAAATATTTTGACACAGATGTGTGAAATGAACCAAAAAACATCTGAAAATGAACCAGATTTTTTTCTGTGCACTTTCCTTCTTCCAACGATGCCGATAAATAATCCTGTCTTGAGGCTGCCTCCTCTTCCTCCAAATCTTGCTGAAACCTGGCCTTAGCTTTTTAAATCCCCTATTCTATTCTCCATATACCATGCAGATTATTGTTCAGATTAATGAGTCTTTGCTGAATAGTAGCAATGTGCTGTATCACTGTTTCAGCCAATTTATTCTAATCATCTACAGCATACCTAACATCAACTCTTATTAAAAGTTACTCATGACCTTTCAAAACATCTAAGTACCTATCAGATGGCTGATCCCTACTTAAAAAACTGCTGTACTAAATTTTTGTTTAGAACTTGTAACTACATCGTCATTTCGATAAAAAAAAGTAATCAAGCCATGATCCAACCATGCCATGGGTTCTAATTTTCAACACTTAAGGGGGGAAATTATCAATGTATTTGTTCTCAACCGGACTTGGCGACTGGGCGGCTAAATGGCAGATGACGTTTAATGTGAGCAAGTGCAAGGTGATGCATGTGGGGGAAAAAGAACCCGAATTATAGCTACGTAATGCAAGGTTCCACGTTAGGAGTTACGGACCAAGAAAGGGATCTGGGTGTCGTCGTCGTCGATAATACACTGAAACCTTCTGCTCAGTGTGCTGCTGTGGCTTGGAAAGCGAATACAATGTTGGGTATTATTAGGAAAGGTATGGAAAACAGGTGTGAGGATGTTATAATGCCGTTAGATCGCTCCATGGTGTGACCGCACCTTGAGTATTGTGTTTAATTCTGGTCGCCGCATCTCAAGAAAGATATAGTGGAATTGGAAAAGGTGCAGCGAAGGGCGACTAAAATGATAGCTGGGATGGGACGACTTCCCTATGAAGAAAGACTAAGGAGGCTGGGGCTTTTCAGCTTGGAGAAGAGACAGCTGAGGGGAGACATGATAGAGGTATATAAAATAATGAGTGGAGTGGAACAGGTGGATGTGAAGCGTCTGTTCACGCTTTCCAAAAATACTAGGACTAGGGGGCATGCGATGAAACTACAGTGTAGTAAATTTAAAACAAACCGGAGAAAATGTTTCTTCACCCAATGCGTAATTAAACTCTGGAATTCGTTGCCAGAGAACGTGGTGAAAGCGGTTAGCTTGGCAGAGTTTAAAAGGGGGTTAGACGGTTTCCTAAAGGACATGTCCATAAACTGCTACTAAATGGACTTGGGAAAAATCCACAATTCCAGGAATAACATGTATAGAATGTTTGTACGTTTGGGAAGCTTGCCATGTGCGCTTGGCCTGGATTGGCTGCTGTCGTGAATGCTGGGCTCGATGGACCCTTGGTCTTTTCCCAGTGTGGCATTACTTATGTACTTATGCCTTTACGGTACTGTTTAAGCCACATTGAGCCTGCAAATAGGTGGGAAAATGTGGGGTACAAATGTAACAAATAAAAAATAAAAATAAAATAGCATGAGCTGTGGTAAAATAACCCATGTTAAAGAGCTACTGTTAAGACATGTTATTTTACCACTAACACGCTATTTTAGAACAGGTTCCATTTTATGCAATGAGCGCTAGTTACTAATAAAGTAATTAAAGATATCCAAACAATAATTATTCAAGTGATGCGTCATCCTTTATGTTTGAAAGAGGAAAAGCCTCAAATGCTAAGAGGAACTCCGTTGTTGATTTATCTTACAACCTTAGGGAGCCCCCTTTCATTCATCATAGGCTTCAAAAACCTCCTAGGTGTTAAATTTCTAAACCTTGAACCTTGCTTATTTGTATCTTAAGGGTTCTAAGGTGCACTTATCTCTTCAGCCTTGCAGTTGCGTTACACCATCCATGGCTCGACTTTGGCGCAAGTTTCAATGTCTGCCTCAGGGTCCGTGGTGCCTAATGACTGTACTGCAATTCAATCAGTGCCGCAGTTCCTTCTATCTGCTTACTGCTGGCAACATGGCCACGATTAATAAAGCTTGACAACGGAGTTCCTCTTAGTATTTGAGGCTTTTCCTCTTTCAAACATAAAGGACGACGCATCACTTGAATGATTATTGTTTGCATATCTTCAATTACTTTATCCCAGACTGATTCTTTGTGATATTCCAAAGCTCTAGTTACTAATAACCTAGGTTAACAATAAAATAATCCATCTTAACAGTAGCCCACATTAGTAACTTTTCCCCCCAAGGGAGTCTTTTACTAAGGTGCGTTTAGCGCGAGCTAAAAACGCTAGTGCACCTTAGTAAAAGAACCCTTAAATGAGACCCATTTACTAATGAGTGCTTGTCCCTTGGAAATTAGTATAGACATCAGCCTTTAAACTGTAAGTTGAGTTTTCAGTACAGAGTTGAATATACATATGTTTCTGAAGTATTTAAACTGTAAAGAACATTTTGGCCAAAAAAAGAAAAAAAAAACAAAATAAAAAAATATATATAACAGGAAACCATCACTATAGAAACTGAGTCATTTAGTTCCCACAAGAAAGCACCATAAAAAGCTTTTTTTTTTAACAGCTTTTTTTTTGTCTGACTAAAACAATTTCTGCTAACAGAAAGTGCTATGGAATATATCTGGAAAATGTCTTATGAAAGAGAAAAAAAGGGAAGACCCTTCATCGAAAATGGCTTGAGATACAGCACTGCAAGCCATCTGTCCCTGTTTCTCCATACAATGTAGATGTTTATTGTGCCTCGCCAAAGACTGTATTACGATAGGCAGGTTATAAATTAATAATAATATTTACAAATTTACAAAACAATATACTGCAGCTTACAGCAGCATCCTATCTACAGAAAACTCTGACCTATGGCACAAACTAAACATATCCACCTAATACATCATTCCATCATATTTGACCTTTAGAAAGACAACACTCAATACATTTGTTGCCAACGTACTGAATTAGGACTGTCATCTGCAGTAGGCTCCTTTGGTGCCAATTTCATAAAGTATTCAACAGACTCTGCAGAGTGTGCCAGAATTTGGAAAATGCAAACACATTTATTAAGTATAGTGACCCACATTTTTACAGATGTTAAACTCTTTGTTTGTGGAGAAACTAGATACTACAGCTTACTATGCTCTCCCGAAGGAAGAGGGTAGCATAGCAAAATGTACAAAACAGTGGCGTAGCTACATGGGGCCATGGGGGCCTGGGCCCTCATAGATTTGGCTCTAGACCCCCCTGCCGACGACCCTCTCGACCCCCCCTCCTGCCGCCAACCGCCATCGCATACCTTTGCTGGCAGGGGACTCCAACCCCTGCCAGCCGAGGTCCTCTTCTTCCGGCGCAAGGCTTCGTTCTGTTTCTGAGTCAGACAATGCACATACGTACGTGCGGCTGCTGGCTGATCTGCAAGGCTTTGTTCTGTTTCTGCGAGTCTGACGTTGTACGTGCAGGACATCAGACTCAGAAACAGAACGAAGGCTTGTGCCGGAAGAAGAGGACCTCGGCTGGGGGGGGGTTGGGGTCCCCCGCCAGCAAAGGTAGGCGACGGTGGTGGCGGGGGAGGGTTGGCAGCGGGAGGAGGGTTGAGAGGGTTGTCGGCGGGGGGGGTCAAAGTTGTTGGTGGTGGTGGTGGTGGTGGTGGTGGCGGGGGGGGGGGTCGGCGGTGCCAGGGGGACTAAAATGTGCCCCCTCACCTCGGGCTCTGGAGCCCCCCTCCCGCCGAAGTCTGGCTACGCCCCTGGTACAAAATAACCCAGCCATCTAGAAAATTCAGTAACCCTAACTGCAAATGGTCATTCTTATGCTCCTACCAGAAAATCACTGAATAGGTTCATGATCCAAATGGATGCTTCATGTTCAAAAGTTTTAGGGGCCCTTTTACAAAGGTGCGCTGAAAAATGGCCGGCGGAAGTGTTGATGCGTGTTTTGGGCGAGCGCAGAATCATTTTTCAGTGCACCTGTAAAAAATGACTTTTTAAAATTTTTGCCAAAAATGGATGTGCGGCAAAATGAAGACTGCCACATGTCCATTTTGGGTCTGAGACCTTACCACCAGCCATTGGCCTAGCAGTAAAGTCTCACACGGTAACCAAGCAGTAATGACCTATGCACGTCAAATGCCACTTGGTGCGCGCCCAATATGCATGTCCGAAAAATATTTTTTGGACGCGCATATCGGACACGCACCAAAAATGAAATTACCGCAAAAGCTACGTGATAGCCGAGCGGTAACTCCATTTTGGCGCATGTTGGGCACGCGTAGACGCTTATACGGCTTAGTAAAAGGGCTCCTTAGAGTCTGTTGGATTCAGTCTGGCATAGATATGCCATGCAAGCACTTGAGAGATCTCACCTTTAGGCGCAGTGACCTAGAACGTATGGAAATGACAGCCACACGGTCTGCTGGAAAATAACAGCTTTGTGCCTTAGACACTACTGAACTAACATAGTAGCATAGTCACATAGTAAATGACAGCAGATAAAGACCTGTACGGTCCATCCAGTCTGGCCAACTAGATAAACTCATTTTACATTGTGAAAAAAAGATCCCCCATAAGAAACTGACATCTAAAATTCACCAGTTACAATTATAATGTACCTTTTCTAATTTGCTTATTTTAATTTAAACCCTAATTACTGAACATTATATCTTGTCCTGATATCATTATGTTATGTTTTATCTATTTACCCACTTCTTACTATACATAATTTTCTTATGCACCTTAACAGCAATAATGCTGAAATTCTTACTCTGTTAATATGGTTGCCATGATTTTTATGCACCTTATCTGCTATCTATGTTCTGATTTTCTTATTCCATCAATGTGATTGTTGTTGTATGATATTGTAAGCCACATTGAGCCTGCAAAAAGGTGGGAAAATGTGGGATATAAATGCAGCAAATAAATAAAATGTGATACTTTATATTTATACCCGAGTTTGATTTGTCCTTGCCTTTCTCAGGGCACAGACTGCAGAAGTCCGCCCAGCACTGTTCTTGTACTAAAAGTTCTGAAGCTAATGTCGAAGCCCCTTAAAATTTACACTCAAGCCCATCCATATCTATTCAGTCACGATCAGGGTGTAGACTGTAGAAGTCTGCCCAGCGCTGGCTTTGCTTCCCAATTACCTGCGTCGCCACCTAATCTCCGTGGATCCATTCCTTCTAAACAGGATTCCTTTGTGTTTATCCCACACACGTTTGAATTCCATTACCATTTTCATCTCCACCACCTCCCGTGGGAGGGCATTTCACATATCCACCACCCTCTCCGTGATGTTGGAGTACAGGGATCAGACATGGGAAGGGGGGATGAGTGGACATCAGACTTCAGGGGCTGGGATGTGTAGTGAATGGGGGAGATCAGGGAGGTTTGGGACAGGTCTTTTTCTTTAATTTTCTCTCCTTAATTTCTTCCCACATTTCATGGAGTAGCAGATAACATGGGCACTCATGCTATCTGCCTCTGAATACAATGCAGTGTCTGTGTGGTGGGTGCTCTAAATTCGTACATGCTGGGCATGCCCCCTACATTTACCAAACCAGCTTTGCACTTCCTGCATTACAATTTGCCTACTACTGAATGGAAAGTGCAAAACCTTACCATACTTTAGAAAAAGGGCCCCTATGTTTGTACCTGAGGGAAAAGGTTAAGTGACTTGTCCAAGGTTACAAGGAGTGTCGGTAGGTTTGAACTCTCACTTCTCTGGTTCTAAGCACTCAATCACGTCTTGCTCCATGTAGTTATCTTTAACTCACTAGTTAACCAATGTATGTTGTCTTCTTTTTTTGTGTTTTCAGTAACGCCTCCCCTCTGAAACATGTACATACACCCAGCTCCCTGCTCATGTAGATGTTTTGATGAGAGTCTGGATTCCTTCCCAAGAATATTTTCTTGAAAACTGGAGATTGTTTTTTCTAGCCAAGAGCAAGAAAATCTGGAAAATTCTCTGAAGCAAAAGAAAATAGGTATAAATAGCAGAACATACAATTTAATTTCGTCCTGTCATGTGATAGGAACATTTATTCCCAATTGTGAACCACCAGTGACCATTAATTTAGAATAGCTGACATTTAAAAGTGATAGAAAGCTGGCCTGATTTGGATGGACCTTCTCAAAAGAGTCTTAAATATTGGCTGTCTACACTTGATAGTGTCTATCAGTTTTGCATGGCCAGTGGTGTGTAGACTTGCAGTTTTATGCTGTCTTTTCCAACAGATGCAAAGATTGGGTTTTGCCTACTACCTGTTTCTGAGCCACTATTTCTACCCAGTTAACTGCATCCTCTCTTTATAAGAAAGCTGAAGGTTGTCTAGCTTTGTGTTCGACTATCCTTTGGGATGCTTACTTGAAATCCAATGAACAGAACTACAGGATATTGTGTACAGTGCCAGCCTAAGGGTTTCTTTTATAAGGGTGGAGTCAAAAATGGCCTTAGCACACCCTTAGATGGGTCATTCTTGTATACTAAGGCTATTTTTACTGCAGACATAAAATGGCCTATTTTCTACTTTTTGTATTAATGACCATGTGCAACATCACAGAAGAAAAATACTCCACAAATGAATCCAAAATGAGCATAGACAGTGGAGATGACAAAGGACAACTCAATGTTTCAAAAGCCTTTAATGATCAGTCTTCAAACAATGTGACACAGGCCGTGTTTCGGCTATAGGGTCTGCATCAGGAGACATGAATCCAAGTTAACTGGTAGAGGTTATTCCCAGCTAAATATCAGCAGATAGCCGGTTAAGTGCTATTTAACCGGTCATCAGCCATTCTGGCTGGTTAAATAGTGCTGAATTTTGGGGAATAGACTAAGTACCTAAGTACATAAGCACTGCCACGCTGGGAAAAGACCAAAGGTCCATCAAGCCCAGCACTCTGTCTCCGACAGCGGCCAATCCAGGCCACAAGAACCTGGCATAAACCCAATATTTAATAATGATCAATGGACTTTTCCTTCAGGAATCTGTCCAGACCCCCATTTAAACTCAGCAAGGCCAGCTGCCGTCACTACCTTCTCCGGCAATGAGTTCCAGAGTCTAACCACGCGCTGAGTAAAGAAAAACTTTCTCCGATTTGTTTTAAACCTACCACAATATAATTTCATCTTGTGTCCCCTGGTTCTATTATTGTTAGAAAGTGTAAACAAACACTTCACATCTGTCCGCTCCACCCCACTCATTATTTTGTAGACCTCTATCATATCGCCCCTCAGCCGTCTTCTCTCCAGGCTAAAGAGTCCTAGCCGTCTTAACCTCTCCTCATAGAGTAGTCGTCCCATCCCTTTTATCATTTTTGTCGCCCTTCTCTGCACCTTCTCCAATTCCTTTATATCTTTTTTGAGATGAGACGACCAGAACTGAACACAATACTCCAGAGGAAGAGTTGACCATTTTAGCAGCTTCCAGACTGACTCCATTCAGTATGTACACCTTTGAAATGTGATCTCCACAATTGCACACTGTATACCAAAGGGGTCGTTTAGTAAGGCGCTCTAGCGTTTTTAGTGTGCACTAAAAACAGGCGTAGGCTAAACGTTAGAGATGCCCATATATTCCTATGGGCATCTCTAGCGCTTAGTACGTGTGCTAAAAATGCTAGTGACCCTTAGTAAGAGACACCCCGAATGACATCTCACAAAAGAGCTATCACCTATTATACCTGCAGTCCATTCCTCTCCTTATTCCCCCTGTATCCTTTTGACTTTTCCCATCACTTTATCTGCCCAACTGATTGTACCCAGATAGCTGTCTGTGTGTTAAAACTGTGCAGTGACATTCAGCACAGTTCTATATCCAGGGCTTTTTTTGAGGGGGTACTTGGGGGTACTGAGTACCGGCACCTTTTCTATTGTCTGCTAAAATTGACCCATGGACCCCAAGTTTTAATGAAAGAGCTCAAGCTCCATACACCAATTCTGCCTTGTCATAGATTCTGTGACTGATTGCAGGGGGCCTGGCTATTGTGGGACGGGTTCCTCAGTGATCACCCCACTCCTAAAGGGAGGCCTAAATTTGAGTACTGGCACCTTTTTTGCTATAAAAAAAAAAAACACACACTGTCTATAACACATGCATTAAAAAAAAAAACCTAATGGCATGCATCTTACTAATGGAATTCAGATTGCTGTAAATTTTTACATTTTATGGACTATCAAATCTGATAACTCTTCCATTATTTTCTCAAAAGCATAGATAAGCTTAAATTGTTATCATTATTGCTCCTTAATTCCCCACAGTGTGATAACAATGTGATGATTACTGAAGCCACAATTTTGCGAGAGAGATATCAAAATTTGAAAAATATAGGAAAATCTTATACTTAAAACATGCTGATCACATCTCTCACAGTGCACCTACAACACCTGACACGATATCATGTTTCGAGCAAAACGTTCTGCTTCGGGGGGAAATCCTCATATAGGGCTCCTTTTACTAAGCGGCAGTAAGCCCAACGCAGGCTTACCACTCGCTAGACAGGAAGAACCGCCAGGCTACCGAAGCAGCATGGAGGTACTTCCCACCCCTAGCGAGCCTGGCGGTAATTGGGCAGTGCCGCACGCTGCTGATTACTGCTGGGTTAGCATGGGAGCCCTTACCGCAACCTCAATGGGTGGAGATAAGGGCTCCCCCCCACACCGAAACGGCCGTGTGGCAAGTGCATTACTTGCCGCACTGCCATTTCCTGTAGGAAAGTGAGACTTCCCTTTTACTAGCTGTGGTAAAAGGGGACATCAGCACGTGTGAAAAACACACGCTGATGCCAGCGCAAGGGCCCCCTTTTGCCGCAGCTTGGTAAAAGAGGCCCATAATCACTTTATAAAGAGCTTAAAAGCTGAATGAAAAATTGATGGACTGTGAAATGGATAATTTTCTTTGAAGTTCTGTTTAAAGTGATTATATGACGATTTTCTCCTGTGAGAGATGAAATCACCATGTTTTAAGCAAAATATAAGCTTTTCCTATATTTTTCATATTTTCATATTGTAACCAGTGCAGCCAAGGATAGAACAATCTCCTCCAGCCACAGGCTCCCGGTACAGTCAAAAAATAAATGTCCACCAGCAACTTCAATCTTAAGGACTTTATTCCATGCAGGTTTCTAGTAGACCTGATACACAGTTCCAAAGGTAGCATTCACCTTCCATCTTAAGCACATATTAGCCACCTGAAAGTGTGTGGCAAATAGTCCCCTTTAAGCAGTAGGCTATCAGCACATACCAGGATTCAATACAGGCTCACAGTCAGCTCCAGTCTGGGCTCTTTATCCAGTGCACAATAAGCAGTAGTTCAATTCCAAATAGAAGCAGTTCATTCAGTTCATCATCACAGTTAAATCACAAAGCAGCAGTTTCTACCTTCTACTCTCTTTACCTTCAGGAGGGGTTCCATACTTTAGGGATTTCTCCTACCCCTTTACATCGGCTTCACTGGTAGATTCAATACTTTAGGGACCTCTATTACCCAAGGGTTTTCAGCCTGCAAATACTTTTCGGACTTTCTCACACCCAAGAAATTTCACCCTGCATCTGCTTCACTCTACCCTCTTCTCTCCTTCTGCTTCTCTCTCTCTCCCTAGGACTCCTTCCCACCTGTCTAATCAATCCCTGGCTTCTGCTCTAACAACCAATCATTCTCCTTCCATTAGCTTCCCCCACACCCATACCAGCTGAGCTGAGCATTAGACTAATGATGAGCTCCTGCACATAGGGTTTCCCTTCTCTCTTTCCCCCTACTGGTAGCCAATCTACACGTCCTGCCAGCTTACACCCATGACTTCCCCTATTGCAGCTAGGAGTCCAGTCTGTGTTCTTCATCTCACTCCCTGGCTCCTTGCCTGCAATGCCTTCTGGGACTTGTATTTCAGACTGAAACTGCCTTAACCCAACTATCCTGGATATGACTCTATCACAATATTTCTCTCAAAAATTGTGGACTCTGTGATCGTCACATTGTTAACACACTGTGGGGAATTATGGGCCAATAATGATAAAAAGTTAAGCTCATGTGAGCTTTTGAGAAAATAATAGGTGAGTCCCCCAGTGCGTGCCATTTCCAGTGCTACAGAAAATTGTTCTGTATTTGTTACCGCAGCAGTTACCCGGTAGTAATCGGGCAGCCCCCAAAATGGTTGCATGGCAAGGCCGAACTTACCGCACGGCCATTTCATTTTTCCACCTTTCTACCCGCAGCTTGGTAAAAGGGCCTTTAAGCAAGTTGTACATATCATTTGTAGAATAGCCATTATTTCTAAGCTAACATTTACCTACACAAGTGCTGGTATTCTAAAGATTGATATTTAGGCACCATGGTACAGCATGAGGGGGAACTGTGTTTTGTAAAACATTATGAGCAATACCTTCTCAAGTGATTCTATCCTCACAAAACATCCCCCCCCCCCCCCCTTTTGCGAAAGCAGTTAACCAGCCAGGATAGGCACCTGGTCAGTTAAATACCCCGTGGAGGGGCATAATCGAAAGGGATGCCCAAGTTTTACTGAGGACATCCTCGCAAAACATTAGTTAGTGCCACTGAAAATTTCCGGTTAGGCCCTATCTCAAAACTAGCTATTATGGGAGCATTCTGGGGCCGATTCAGAACTTGGCTGGTTAAGTTCCCCATATAAAAGTCAGTTTTAACTTTATATGTGGTGCCACATATACTATTGCACTTAACTGGCAATGCTTTAGCTGGATCTGTAAGAGGCCCTTTTAATAAGCAGCGGCAGCCATTTTTACCGTACGCCAGGGCCCTTTTACCACAGGGGGTAAAAAGCTCAAAAAAAGAAATGGCCTTGCAGCACGGCCATTTTGGAGGGAGCACTTACCGTTACTCATTGAGATAGCAGTAAGGGTTCCTGTGCTAACCTGGTGGTATCTGGGCAGCTCATGGCGCTGCCTGATTACTTCCGGGTAACCCCCTGCAGTAAATATTTTTCAAATATTTCTGTTTGCACCGGAAATGCCTCTCGGTGGAGATGGAATTACCACTAGCACCCACGATGGGCCAGCAGTTGTTCCAGGTTGCCGTGCAGGCAGGGCCGCCGAGAAACTGGGATGGGTCCAGGGCAAGGCCACCCCCGGGGCCCCGCCCCCCCCCCCCCATCCACCACCAGGCCCCCCTGAATTCAAATCATAGCGCCTCACCTCAGTGAAAGAAGCACGGCAGTCTGCAGATCACCTCCCTTCGGGCCTTCCCTCCCTATGTCCCGCCCTCATCTGACGTAATTTGCATGAGGGCGGGACACAGGGAGGGAAGGCCTGAAGGGAGGTGATCTGCAGAATGCCGCTGCTGCGCTTCATTCACACGGAGCAAGGTCGAAGTGAGGCACTATGATTTGAATTCAGAAGGGCTCGGCCTGGTGGTGGACGGAGGGGGGCGGGTGGAGGGGACTTCAGCGCTGGACCCCCCTTAGAGGCCTGGGCCCGGAGAATTTTGTCGTCCCCCCCTGCCCCGCCCCCCCCTCTCGGCGGCCTTGTGTGCAGGAAGCCTATTGCCACGTCCAACCCTTTAGTAAAAGGGCTTCTAAATCAGGAAATTCAATGCTGAAGCCCAAACATGGCCTGTCATTGAATTTCCAAGCATAACACTGGTGGCAGTCATTGAAACGCTGAATGCTGCCAGTGAATATTGAGCCCGTTAGTGTCTAGATGTGACATTTGCAGTATTCTGTAAGTTGCCTGCGCACGTGTTCCACCCTCAGAACATCTTCACGCTATGCAAGTTGAGCACATAATTTTAGGAGAGCAGCTATGCGCACTGCCGCTATTTACACACGAATGTGCACTCTTACCCCACGTGGACGGCAGAACTCGATACAAGTGGTTCCAAAACCCGGTCCTGGAGGCACCCCAGCCAGTCAGGTTTTCAAGATACCCAAAATGAATATCCATGAGAGAGATTTGCATGTTCTGCCTCCACCGCATGCAAATCTCTCTCATGAATATTCATTGCGGATAACCTGACTGCTTGGGGTGCCTCCAGGACCAGGTGTGGGAACCATTGCTCTATATATTTATGTACGCAGTCCGTGAATAAATTTAAGTGACCCGTTACGGAATGAGGAGGCAAATGTTGCTTGGGTGTCAGCTAGTCAGAATGAAATGTTCTTGGACTGAGATGGCAGAAAAAGAAAATGGCAAATAAAACAATACAAGAGCAAGAATTTGATTTATCCAGGTTTGAGGATTCTCATTTTTATTGGCAGAGGAAATGAAATCAAAGTAATAACGCCGCCATTTGAAAGGAAAAAAAAAACATTTCAGGAATGATCTAGCTTTCCCCTTCTTTTTTTTTGTTTGTTTTGAGACTTCAATATTTTCTAAAAGCAGAGAACTTGTATTAAAGTAGAGAGGCCTCGTTATGATTTATTGTTTCAAATAATGCTAGACCAAAACACATTAGCACAGGAAATCATTTTTGTGTAATTACCGTAAACATGCGATTATGCCCTTCACTGAGTGCAAACAATGAAACCAGCAGGCGTTTGTGTTATTTAAACAAAAGTTGGTTAAAACTCCTCTTCTGAAGAATTAAAATGGGTTTCGGGATTGTGGGCTCCAGTCCCTTCTTCCAAAAGGCAAGGAGTGGGGAGAGGGTTACTGCAGCTAATGATGTGTTTCACTTCCTAGAGTTAGGCAAAGATATTCACTCAACTAATTGTACTCTTGGGGAAAAAAAATAAAAACAGAAATTGCATGCAAAAAAAAATTTTTGCAAACTGTATCTCAGACTACTTTGTGACTTGGAAAGAGAAAGTGCAATTACCTTGCAACAGTTTGACAGTCAAATTCTTGCCCTGCACAGAGGAAGAAATGAACTACATTTCACAACGGAGAAATGGAGCCAGATTTAAGCCATATGCAGAACAGATTCTTTTTGTATATTCTGCCAACAGAAAAGGTTGCTCCACTAGATTTTCGAGCTGATGGTTCCCCCAGCCCTCTACCACAGACATGCCTAGCTGGTCAGGTTTTCAGGGTATCTATAATGAGGGAACAGAAACTTGATATTATACCTAAAGACTGTGGTCTTCTCAGGGTGCAGCAATTCGGATTTCCAAGGGGAGTATCAACCCACCTGTTTCAGCACAAAGGACGCAATGAAGGACATTGTTTGGAGGATTGGACATCTCGTTAGAACAACATAAAACAAGAGCCTAGTTTCGGCTGAAGAGAGGAACTTTTTTTGTAAGGAACAGATTTAGCATAACAGGTGCCAGTGACCTTTTGCGGGACTTTGAAATTTAAACAGAAGAGGTGTTATTGTAATATTTATTTATTTGTGACATTTATATCCCACATTATCTCAAATAGGATTCAAGTTCAATGTGACTCACAATATAACAAAAGTATATTTGTTTCAATCATTTTTATTCAAAATTAAAGAAGAAGAAAAGTTAACATCATCATGTATGAACGTCTGATATTTCCCCCCATGTGGCTAAACTAACACACAGTACTTCTACCCCAACAAATAGAACTTAACCTTCCCTTCCCTCCCCTTCCCTTCCCTTCCCCTCCCCTCCCACCCCCCCCCCTTTTTCCCTTGCTATGGCATCAAATGAACATAATAACGCAGGGTACAAGGTAATATCTAGAAGTTTAACAGTCTACTCCTGGCTGTTGGAGTCAGAGTATTCCAAAAGGGAGTCCAAGTGAGTTGGAAACGCACTCCAGTCTTCGTTTTAAAGTCTGTAATTCCCACCCTCTCTACCCGCAGTAACGTTATCATACGCACACGCCACTGCGATACTGTAGGGTAGTTGTATGTAAGCCATTCTGAGAGTATTGCTTGTTTAGCCACTACAATAGCTTTGCGTACAAAAGCGGTAAATCCTGATGGGACAGAGTGTATGAGAACAGGATGGCCCAGGAGCAGCGCCGAGTCATACTTCCAGCCCGCCTTCCACATCTCAGAAACATATTGTACTAGCTCCTTCCAAAATCGGACTATGCCCTTGCAGGACCAAAACATGTGCCCGAGGGTGGCCCCCGGATCCCTGCATTTGAGGCACTCTCCCCAGGGCGCAAATATATATACATATATATATATATATATATATATATATATATATATATACAAAATTACTACAGCATAACATGAAATCCTGATCATATAACATGTTTGTAATACATAGGATAGAATGTGAATATGGACAGAGTTGTTGTTGTTGCAAGTTTAGTTAGTGGGTTAGTTATTTCTATTGATCTGTATCTAAATTTGCTATCGGTAATTTTGTCAACAATGGATGAGGATAAACTACTCTAAAGATGCCCAATTCTTAAGATCTACAAGCAGTTGAATAAAACATGGAGGGGAATAATCGAACGAGGCCAGCGAAATAGATTGCCAGCGATCTATTTTGGCAGCGCCGCAAACAGCTGGCCAGAACTGTATTATCGAAAAAGATTGGCGGCCATCTTTTGTTTCAATAATACGGTTTGGACTGGCCAAATGCCAGAGTTCGCCGGGTTTGAGATGGTCGCTTTTGTTTTTCAGCAATAATGGAAACTAAAAGTGGCCATCTCAACCCCGGCTAAATCCAAGGCATTTGGTCATGGGAGAAGCCAGCATTTTTACTGCACTGGTCCCCCTCACATGCCAGGACATCAACCTGGCACCCTAGGGGGCACTTCTAAAAAATTTTTAAAAATATACAAATAGCTCCCAGGTTCATAGCTCCCTTACCTTGGGTGCTGATCCCCCCAAATCCCCCCCAAACCCACTCCCCACAACTCTACACCATTACCATAGCCCTTATGGGTGAAGGAGGGCACCTACATGTGGGTACAGTGGGTTTTGGGGGGGGTTGGAGGGCTCAACACTTATCACCAGAAGTGTAACAGGTAGGGGGGATGGGCCTGGGTCCGCCTGCCTGAAGTCCACTGCAAACAACAAAAACTGTTCCAGGGACCTGCATACTGCTGTCAGGGAGCTGGGTATGACATTTGAAGCTGGCATACAGGCTGGCAAAAAAGGTTTTTATTTTTATTTTTTTTAGTGTGGGAGGGGGTTGGGGGAGTACAGGGAAGTCATCCCCCATTCCCTCCGGTGGTCATCTGGTGAGTTGGGGCACCTTTTTGAGGCTTGGTCATGAAAATAAAAGGACCAAGTAAAACCGGCGAAATACTCATTAACGCCACTTTTGTTTTCTCCATTATGCGCTGAAGCCTGCCATCTGTTAGCCACGCCCATGCCTGCCCATGTCCCGCCTTCGCTATGCCGCTGACACGCCCCCTTGAGCTTTCGCCGGCTCGGCGACAGGAAAGCGGCAATGGTGTCAAAAAAGGGGGGTTCGATTATACCGATTTGGCCGCTTTTGAGAGATCGCCGGCCATCTCCCGATTTATGTCGGAAGATGGCCGGCGATCACTTTCGAAAATGAGCTGGATGGTGTCACAGATTTCATAGCCACCCTACAAAAGACAGCTGAAATGTTATTTGAAAGAAAGCTATAAAGGCTGCCCCTATCAGCTGTAGTGTTTTTATAGTGTTATAAACACTCTCTTGTCTTGTTATGGTTAGTAATTCAGGTTTGAAAATAGTGATACTGTTCAACCTTTAAAATCTGAAAAGTGTTACACTGTGGAAAGTTTGAAGAATGCAATAGTATGAATGTATGAATGATTGTTTTGATTGTGTGGTGAGGATAATTAGCATATGATATTGACATGAGGATATTATTTTGTACACAAAAAGTTGAAATTTAAGGAAAATAAAAGCATAGAGAAATATATGATAACATTATAGTGGTTACTAAAGGGTAAATATAATGAATATGTATGAGATAGATTTGCATATAGTGGAGACTCAAACTATGCAAATCTGACTCATGCATATTCAGTGCCGTAGCGAGGGCAGTTCGCCGCTGCGCACCCTCCCCCCCGGGTGCAGCTCGGTGCACCCCCCCCCCTCGGCGCACCCCTCCCCCCAGAGTGCATTCTTACCAGTTGCGCATGTAGGAAAGGGAGCGGGCGGGAGAGCCGGGCCGCCCCGAGTGTACGTCGCTGGGAGCTGCGTCGGCTCTGCTGGTTCCCTGCTCTCTCTGCCCCAGAACAGGAAGTAACCTGTCCCGGGGCAGAGGGGAACCAGCAGAGCCGACACCCCCAAGCGGCATGCACCCGGGGTGGATCGCCCCCCCCCCCCCTTCCTAAACCACTGTGCATATTCAATATGAAAATCCTGAAAAACCTGACTGGCTAGACGTGCCTCCAGGGAATAGCTAAAAGACACTGTCTTAGTATGCCAACATCAGCTCTGTCATGCACAGAAAATGGTTTAGTTGGGTTATCAGTATTGGGGGAATAAGCAGTTTGTTCAGTCAAATTGTAGTATTATATTTTTTGTGTACGTTAGTGATATGCACTGCTTGGCTGTAGTTTGTGTAAGATTGCAATAAACTTAAACATAAAAATTAGTTTCTGTGTTTTATGTGGATAGAATCACATGGGAAGATATTGTTGAGAATCTTTTGCAATACTCATTCCCCCTCATTCTGTACCATGGTGCCTAAATGTAAATTTATAGGGCCCGATAATCAGACCATAGGAGTGGCACTGTGCCTGGATATTCAATGCCAGACCATTTCTGGTGACCGGCATTAACTATTCGATTTACTTTTGGCCAGTTCAACTTAACCGGTCAAGCCAATGTTCAGCACTGGTCAGTTAAGTTTGAACCAGCCAAAGATAGGCCTGGTATTCAAGCAGCCAAAATTGGATGCCAGACCTGCACTGAAAATTGGCAGATAGCCGGTTATATTGCCTGTCTATCCGCTAACCGCAAATTTTCAGCAGGTCATAGCCAGCCATGTCCCGCTGAAAATTTGTAGATAGCCAGTTATGGGGCATTGAACTGGCCAGGTGTCAATCCTGGCTGGTTAAATGCTTTGATATATTGGAGGCGGTGGGGGGGATGTTTTATGAGGATAGACTAAAAAAAGGAGGCCACACGGGGTGTGGAGGTGCACTAATTCCCCACGAAACAAATGTAGTATAAAAAGAGAAGAGTGAGGGACTCAACACAGCTGTGTTTCGGCGCCGTAGCACCTTCTTCAGGAGTCTACAAAACCAAATATAAAACATGAATAAATATAGCTATAAACTATAAGCAACAATAATCGTAAAAGATTATAAATAAGTGTAATAACATCTCTCTATATAAAAGGCAACACCAACGTTCTATGAAGCCTCCAGCCGGAAGTGTGAAGGGGGCGAGATATCCGGTTTCCCTATGAGTGTCTGCCCCGCCCTCTCTGTAACACAGTCAGTGAAGGAAAACAGCAGAGCAGGAAATCAAATCACTGGCTCTGTAACAGTGAAGGACTCAGAGGGGGGAGGGGAGAGAAGCCAGAGGGCAGGGACACACACACTCCCACATGCACACAGACGAAAACCTTGCTAGCCCTCCTCCCCCCCCCCCCCCCCCGTTTCATTTGCATCAGAAACAGGGCTTTTTTACTGAAGGACTCAGAGGGGGGAGGGGACAGAGGGCAGGGACACACACACTCCCACATGCACACAGAAGAAAACATTGCTAGCCCCCGTTTCATTTGCATCAGAAACGGGGCTTTTTTACTAGTAAAAACAATAAATCATAATCAAAAATAAGCATCAATAAAATTATGGATACCAACATACTTGAAATGGTTTCTCAAAAGCTTTGTAAAAAAACAAAAACAAGAAACATGTGTGAAACCCAAAGAAATACTAAAAAGAAAGAGGAAGTGACGTCACCGATGTGTTTGGTAGCCTGAATATCAAGCTCCTCGGGGACGCGACGATAATAGTGTAAAAACCCCCGAATAAGCCCGCATTCTAATTTTTTAATGTTTATAATGTTTTTAAGTTTTATTAATCTGTATATTATACTGTGTTCTCTTTTCTCATTACTCTGTGACTTCTAAAGGTTTTAAGTCTCTATTTGCAACACCACACAGTACTATTTTTTAGTATTTCTTTGGGTTTCACACATTTTGTTTTTTACAAAGCTTTTGAGAAACCATTTCAAGTATGTTGGTATCCATAATTTTATTGATGTTTATTTTTGATTATGATGGCCAGGAGATGGCCGCCCATCTCTCAAGGCCGGCAAAATCGGCATAATCGAAAGCCGATTTTCGCCGGCCTCAACCGCAGTCCATCGCAGGGGCGGCTAAAGTGTTAGGGGGCATGTTGGAGGTGTAGCAAAGGCGGGACAGGGCGTGCTTAACACATGGCCACCCTCGGCCGATAATGCAAAAAAAAAAAGGCTGGCTCGGACGAGCATTTGGCCGACTTTACTTGGTCCATTTATTTTTAGGACCAAGTCACAAAAAGGTGCCCTAAATGACCAGACGACCACCGGAAGGAATCGGGGATGACCTCCCCGTACTCCCCCAGTGGTCACCAACCCCCTCCCACCCTAAAAAAACAAAACATTTTTTGCCAGCCTGTATGCCAGCCTTAGATGTCATACCCAGGTCCCTGACAGCAGTATGCAGGTCCCTGGAACAGTTTTAGGGGGTACTGCAGTGCACTTCAGGCAGGCAGACCCAGGCCCATCCCCCTTACCTGTTATACTTGTGGTGGTAAATGTGAGACCTCCAAAACCCACCCGAAACCCACTGTACCCACATGTAGGTGCCCCCCTTCACCCATAAGGGCTATGGTAGTAGTGGTGTACATTTGTGGGTAGTGGGTTTTGGGTGGGGATTTGGGGGGCTCAGCACCCAAGGGAAGGGAGCTATGTACCTGGGAGCAATTAATGAAATCCACTGCAGGGTTGGTGTCCTGGCATGTCAGTGCACTACGAATGTTGGCCCCTCCCACGACCAAATAAATTGGATTTGGCCGGGTTTGAGATGGCCGGCTTCAGTTTCCATTATTGCCGAAAATCGATGCTGGCCATCTCAAACCCGGCCAAATCCAATGCATTTGGCCGGCCCCAACCATATTATCGAAACGAAAGATGGCCGCCCATCTTTTTCAATAATACGGTTCGGGACTGCTCTTTACGGCACCGGCCAAATAGATGGCTGCCCATATAGATGGCCAGCGCCGATCGATTATGCCCCTCCACATCCCAGAGAGGTCCAGGGCAGTTTGCAATTAAAAAAAATGAACACCACTTGATAAGATAAGCAAAATAAATAGCTGATCAAAAATTTTTGAAACACATAAGTCTTAAGGCATTTACTAAAAGCACCATAAGAGGAAG
Organism: Microcaecilia unicolor; assembly: GCF_901765095.1. Taxonomy (NCBI): domain Eukaryota; kingdom Metazoa; phylum Chordata; class Amphibia; order Gymnophiona; family Siphonopidae; genus Microcaecilia; species Microcaecilia unicolor. Next base: position 32,739,805 of record NC_044043.1, read on the forward strand.
CTCATTACAAGTCTCAACAGCTTTGTAAGAAAACAATGATTCTAAAATCTTTTTATATCGGATAGCCTTAAAAGATGGAAAAATAAAAATATAGGAGTCTCTGCCCGAGTGAAGGAGTGGCCTAGTGGTTAGGGTGGTGGACTTTGGTCCTGAGGAGCTGAGTTCGATTCCCACTTCAGGCACAGGCAGCTCCTTGTGACTCTGGGCAAGTCACTTAACCCTCCATTGCCGCATTGAGCCTGCCATGAGTGGGAAAGCGCAGGGTACAAATGTAACTAAAATAAAAATGTTACTGGCTGGGGTATACTTTCTGGGGCCAAGCCATTTAAAATTTTGTACACAAAACAAATTAATTAAACATTATTTGTGCTTTGACGGGAAGCCAATGGACAGAAGCCAACAACAGGGAGGCGTGAAAAAACCTTTTTCTTCTGAAAATCAGTCTGACTGCAGTATTTTGCAAGAACTGTAACTTTTTCATGAGAGAATCTGAAATCCCTGAAAATAGGGAGTTAGAATAGTCTAGCTGAGAAATAACTAGAACCTGGACTAACACATAAAATTGATTTTCATAGAAGTAATGTGCACAGTCCTCAGCTGTTTCAATTTAGAAAATAAACACTTCTTATAGAAGCTGGAAATCTGTTTCACCCATCAAAGCGGAATCTAATATGAAGCCCACAACTTTGGAAGAATTTACAATAATCAACCATTGTTCAAAATAGGGCAGTTGGAAAACTATTGCCCAGCCATAAGATGTTAAAATTAAATTCTGCAAAAATGGACATCGTATGGCCGGCTAATACTACTACTACTAATTGTTTCTATAGTGCTACTAGATGTATGCAGCCCTGTATACATTACTAAAAGGTACTTTTTCTGTTCCTAGAGGGCTCACAATCAAAGTTTTTGTACCTGGGGCAATAGGGGGTTAAGGGGTCCTTTTACTAAGGTGCACTGAAAAATGGCTTGCGGTAGTATAGGCATGGGTTTTGGGCACACGCCAATCCATTTTTCAGTGCGCCTATAAAAAAGCCCTTTTTGAGATACTGCCCTTGCGGTAATTTCATTTTTGACGCGTGTCCACAATTTTATTTTCTGACATGCAGGCGCTAATCGAACAGTAATCGTCATTGTACGCGAGTAGACCATTACCAACCGGTTACCACGTGAGACCTTACCGCTAGGCCAATAGCTGGCGGTAAGGTCTCAGACCCAAAATGGACGCGCAGCAATTTCCAGTTTGCTGCACGTCCATTGTCAGCAAAAATTTTAAAAAGGCATTTTTTACAGGTGCGCGCCCAAGACATGCGTCTACACTACCGCAGGTCATTTTTCAGCACACCTTTCTAAAAGGGCCCCTCAGTTTCTGAGGACTAGACAAATAACAGTCTTAACTTAAACAGATAAGTTGCCCATTTAAATTTAAGGCCACCTAAATGGATAGAGCCCTGTATATCAGGTATAAGATAAGCGGATAAATCATTCACTTACATTTATGTGGCAGCTGCAGCTCTGAATAATGCTCCCTTCATTCGCTTTGATAATACATGGGAAAATATTTTTGGTTCTCAGACTACACAGAAAGGTCAAACCAGGAAGGACGCAATGAGATTAGCATATCTAAATTTTACATGCAGATACTGCAGTACAGCAAGCTCAATATTTATGTGAAAACAGAGAACTGGCAAATTTTCATCCCCCAGGTGCTAGAAGATGTTCTCTGCGCTGTAATCCACAGGGTGCTGAATCTGCACACCTAATTTTCCAGCGAGATGCATTTAGGTTAAAAATAGATTTAGATTATTACTTTGAAATTGTCCCACTTTGCTCTTTGAAAGACTCTTCCTGAACATAGGGTGGCCTTCAAAATGGTACCTGGGAGCCAAAGGAACAAGACCATTAATAAAATCTAATTTCAGTGAAGCAATGAAATAGATTTCCCCTTCCTGCAAACATTTGAGTGTGATTAACATTCTCCAAAGTCATCTACTCAACCTTCTCCGGGTCTGGGAACTCTTTTCCACTGTCTGTTTCACTTCAGCTAGGGTTCTCTTTCTTGGAAACAGAGGCAGCCTATTGTTGGGGGGGGGGGGGGGGGGCAGGACCATATAAGTACATAAGTAATGCCATACTGGGAAAAGACCAAGGGTCCATCGAGCCCAGCATCTTGTCCACGACAGCGGCCAATCCAGGCCAAGGGCACCTGGCAAGCTTCCAAGTCCGTTTAGTAGCGGTTTATGGACTTGTCCTTTAGGAAACCGTCCAACCCCTTTTTAAACTCTGCTAAGCTAACCGCCTTCACCACATTTTCCGGCAATGAATTCCAGAGTTTAATTACACGTTGGGTGAAGAAAAATTTTCTCCGATTTGTTTTAAATTTACTACACTGTAGTTTAATCGCATGCCCCCTAGTCCTAGTATTTTTGGAAAGCGTGAACAGACGCTTCACATCCACCTGTTCCACTCCACTCATTATTTTATATACCTCTATCATGTCTCCCCTCAGCCGTCTCTTCTCCAAGCTGAATAGCCCTAGCCTCCTTAGTCTTTCTTCATAGGGAAGTCGTCCCATCCCCGCTATCATTTTAGTCGCCCTTCGCTGCACCTTTTCCAATTCTACTATATCTTTCTTGAGATGCGGCGACCAGAATTGAACACAATACTCAAGGTGCGGTCGCACCATGGAGCGATACAACGGCATTATAACATCCTCACACCTGTTTTCCATACCTTTCCTAATAATACCCAACATTCTATTCACTTTCCTAGCCGCAGCAGCACACTGAGCAGAAGGTTTCAGTGTGTTATCAACGACGACACCCAGATCCCTTTCTTGGTCCGTAACTCCTAACGTGGAACCTTGCATGACGTAGCTATAATTTGGGTTCTTTTTTCCCACATGCATCACCTTGCACTTGCTCACATTAAACGACATCTGCCATTTAGCCGCCCAGTCTCCCAGTCTCGTAAGTGTCATACTACCGGGTCTTATATGCATAAATATTCGCATAAGGCCAGATAAGGGGAGCGTCTGACGTCATAAACCATATAAGAAGGAGGCCATGTTTGATCATTCTTTTGCTAAGAGAGGCACTGAAGAGTTAACCAGAGCCGGTTTCGAGTACTGTAGTTATTTGATTGTTTGATATTCGTTGCTATTAAGGTACCATTTGAGAGTGGTTTTGCCCTTATTCTCCATCTGCAGAGGCAGCCCCGCCACCAAGACCCTGAAGCAGCAGTACGAAACGCTGACCATCGTCGGCTTGGGGTGAGGGGGAGAAGGAACTAGCTCCAGTAGAAGAATTTTTTTTACGCAGATAGATCTGTTGAGCACTTGATGTAGAGACATCTAATTGAAAATATATTGATTTGAATTGAAGACACTTTAGCACAGTGGCGTTCCTAGGGGCGCTGACACCCGGGGCGGGTCGCCGATGCGCCCCGCCCCACCGGGTGCAGCACCCCCCCCCCCCCCCCCGGAACAGCGCGACCCCCCCGGCGAAAGAACCCCCACGGGTGCACGCCGCTGGGGGGGGGGTGCCGCGCGCCTGTCGGCTCTTCATTTCCATGCTCCCTCTGTCCCGGAACAGGAAGTAACCTGTTCCGGGGCAGAGGGAGCATGAAAACAAAGAGCCGACAGGCGCGCGGCACCCCCCCAGCGGCGTGCATCCAGGGTGGACCGCCCCCACCGCCCCCCCCCCCCCCCCCCTTGGTACGCCACTGCTGTAGCAATTAAAGATATTGCAGCAATTAGTGATATAATACCAATATTGAAGGTTTTTTTTGGCAATGATGAACAGAGGATCATACAAGATCCATTTAAGCTCTAGCAGATTGTGACAATCTAGGAGCTCTGTGAGGCCTTTTTTCCCTTCGATATACAGACATAGTAGTACATAGATTATTCAGGTACATTTTCACCATGTGAGAAGTAATTGACGTATTATATCTTACATTGCTAAGGGGCAGGGCTTCAAGGAAGATTGGGGATTAAAAACATTTTAGCCCCATGTTGGTGCTTCGGAGGGGGGGCCATTGAACCCAGTAAGCTAACAGAAAGTTGAGGACCCCTGGGGAAGAGGGTCCTGGGGGACCTCCAGTTTGGGCCAGTGGTCCGTTTAATGTTACTGCATCACCATTAGAAGGGCACATTTTTTGGCAGCTATTGAGCTGTAATTATATTTTCAGCAAAATGGGCTTCTGAAGCCTTTCTTGCATGCTTGTTTTTATGCTTTATGCATTAATGAGCTGCTTTCCATGATTTTGCATCACAGCAGCTCATTACTGCCAAATGCACATAAACGTACCTGCAAAAATTTACTACTGCAATGTGTACTATTGTGATGTGACTTTGCAAAAGCAAAAATAGCATACAGTTGAATTTTGGTGTTTTGTGTATTTCCACCCAATTTGCAATGTTTTCATGTGAATTGCACGTTAGTACGTAGCGCACCCTATGTGAAACTTTAAAGGTAATGCTATAACTGAGCACATGCAGTTACATGTGCCTTGCATACCAACTTACACACGTAATGTATAGAATACTACAAGGTATATGCATCACTAGGTATGCCAACTTATACCATACACGTGACATAAGTGATCGCACTAAATGTAGACTCGATGATGTTGATTTGCACTAGTATTCTATATTCTAAACAAAGACAAAATAGTGGCATGTTGGTTCACTGGTGGCCCTTCCACACCTACCATCATTTTAAATCTCTTTGGTATTCCTATATGCCCAATGGAGTCATTTCACTACTTGGGAATTATTTTAGATTCCAGCCTCACTTTCCCTGCACAGGTCTCTAGCCTGTGCAAGTCCAGCTTCTACGTCCTCGGTCAAATGTGTCCAGTTTGCAGATATTTTGATCAAGCCACCTTCCACTCTCTTCTACTGTCCTTACCAATGACTAGTCTTGGCTACTGCAACATTGTCTATTTAGGATGTTCCCTCGTTCAAATTTGAAGAAGCTTCAATCAATGCAAAACATGGCTATTAATCTTATTTGTCACGCACGTAACTTTAACCATGTTTCTCCCCTGTTTCAAAAACGTCACTGACTTCCAGTAGAAAATCGCATTCAATTTAAACTCTTCGCACTTGTTTTCAAGGCTCATAGACTTGCCCTTCCTATCTCTCCAACTAACAATTCTGTATGCTCCTGCATGGCTCCTCCGCTCAATTAACAACCATCGTCTTGTCCTTCCAAATCCTAAACTGCTCAACTTAAATTCTCCCGCTATCGCGCTTTTTTTTTTGCAGCCCCTTTTCAATGGAATTCCCTCCCGTTGCTTATACTGTCTGAACATGGGCATAGTTTGGGGAGGCGGGGGGCATTGCCCCCCCCCCCAAATGACTTAGTCTTACCTTGCAATAAACAGCCTGCGCCCTGCGCTGCTGCATCATCGGAATAAATTCAGCATCGGAGGAAGGCTTGCAGTTGCAGAGGGTCGGGTCACCTTTTTTTTTTTTCTTTGGTTGCTACTTTCAGCTCCTCCCCCAACTCTCGAGTTCCACCCCCACCTTACCCCCTACTGGCTGCTGCTGCTGCCGCCTATCCATGTTAAAGACCAGTGCACCCATCTACCTCCCGCCAGCCCGCCCTTAACTATGTGTGGAACAAGAATGTCCTGACTGGTCCTCTAAACTGTTACATTTTGTGCCTCTCCCAGCACACAGATAAATGTGCCATGAGCAGCAGGTGCTATTTTGTGGGTTAAAGTTAGGCAACGAGAGAGGACTGGCTATCGATAGTGACTGTGATTGAGCGAGATAAATGGTGCGTTTGAGTTCTTTTTTTTTTTGTTCCTGGCTGGAGCAAATTAAAAAAATCAAATTAAAAGGATCACATCCATCCCAGCGTCGTCCGTCGGAGAAGAAGTAAGGTTGTGAATGTTCTGCCAACTTCTGCCTTCTCTAAACTTGCTTAGCACCCGCCCGCCCCCCTCCTCCTCCTCCTCCTCCTCAAGTACCAACCAAAGCCTTACCAGACTAGGGACCCACTGATTGATGCTGCCTGCGTGTGCCTTGCCGTCGTGTTCCTCCTTTCTTGTGCTGTTTCCTCTCTGTCTCACTCATGTACCGCACGCCACGGAGAAAGAGTCAAATTGGGTGGGCTTATTAACTACATAAGGCAGTTGAGCCCACTCAATTTGACTCTCCCATGCTGCATCTTCCCATCTTATTTTCTCATCTGCGCGCCCAATTCACTATGCCTCACAGTCCCTCCTCCCACCCTCCCTTTCACAACACCAGTTCACCCGCAGAGCCTTGCAAGGCTAAAAGGCTCCTCCTCTCTCTGGTGCCGCCTGCCAGCCTTAGTCCACTCCCACTCCAACTAGCGTGAAGTGTGCATCACCACGGCAGTGCGTACCCACGTCGATGAGGCTCCACTGTCATAGGTGCTCCGCCCCGCCTCCCCAACAGCGTCGGCAATAATGGTGGAGCGGAAGAGGGAGTGCTGGGTAAGGAGGAAGGAAGGGAGAAACAGCTGGCTTGATATCTCATACATATTCATTATGGTTATTGCCAGAAAAAGCCAGCTCTTTCTCCCTCCCTTCTCCCTCCATATTAGCATATTCATTTGCATATATATTTGCAAATGAATATGCTAATAAGCTCCACCCATCCTTTGCCCCCCCCCAAATGAAACAATCAAACTACACCCATGGGTCTGAACTATCCTTTAAGAATTTTTAAAAAGCTCTAAAAATCTGTTTTTTCAACAAGCTTTCAGTTAAGTTAACAAAAAGGTTTGAAGAGTTATGCTATCATGTCTCACTGTTAAATCCTCCCCTCCCCCACCCCGGTCCTTACTCTGTATTCTATCCACCTCTCCTCCCCATCACCTCTGTCCAACTTCCGTGAACTTAGAGTGATTGTGTTATTGCTGAGTGAGAACCACATTTTCTGTACAGAGAAGTCAAGGTAGTATGCAAAATAAAATATACTTAGAAAGAAAATTCATAAAGGGGGGATTTCTATATATGGGGCCTAAAAGTTGGCACCATAAAACCACGCAGTTAGTGTGATTCTATAAATTATGCCTAAAGTTAGGTGTAGTTTATAGAGTACCATTCTTGCAACTAAAATTTAGGTGCATTCATTTAGGCCACCTAAAACCAGGTCTAAATACCTGTGCCTAAGTTAGGTGCAGATCCATTCCACGCCCATAGCCACGCCTCCTTTTTGACTGGGTGCATTAGAATTTATGCGCATTGAATTATAGAATACACCTAGAAACTTGTGCGTGTTAATTCTAATTAAAACCAATCAGTGCCGATAATTGGTAATTTGGTGGAAAATAAATAGGAAAATGCAAGCATTGAATAAGTAAGTATTGCCATACTGGAACATACCGTAGGTCCATCAAGCCCAGCATTCTGTTTCCAACAGTGGCCAATCCAGGTCACAAGTATCTGGCAAGATCCCAAAAAAGTACAATACATTTAATGCTGCTTATCCTAGAAATACCTCACAAAAACTCAGTAGAGTTTTTGTGAGGTATATGTACTAAGTTATAGTAGAATAAGTGCCATCGCTAGTTGACAGTATCCTAGAAATAAGCTGTGGATTTTCCCCAAGTCCATTTTAATAATGGTCTATGGACTTTTCCTTTAGGAAGCCATCCAAACCTTTTTTAAACCCCGCTAAGCTAACTGCTTTTACTACAAACAAAAATCAAATAATCTAAATCTAAAATCAGGAAATATTTTAAAAATCAAAAGTACAAAACTTCAAAAAGCCATCTTTAACCTGGCACAGTGAGCCTAGATTGACCAAATCCAAGAACCGAGGGGGTAAAAGAATAACATATTAAAATAATGGATTTTTAGAGTCGTTTTAAAGGCTTTAAGTTAGAATTCTGAGTGAAGGGATAGAGGTAATCATTCCAGAGATATGGTGCTGTGAAAAAGAAAGCACTGCTGCGGGTCAATTCCCACTTAACACAAGATGGACTGGGGAGTACTAATCTATGGTCATTTAAGGACCAAAGGGAACGCGAAGGAACATACAGAACAGTGAAGGAGAAAAAATAAACAGGGGTGCCTGTATGTAGTGCCTTGAAAGCTAAGATTAATTGAATGATGTGTTAAATGTGAGCATAAAGTCACCACCAGCTGACCATGGAGTCAACAGATTTCAGCTGTGGTTCAATTTTATTTTAACAATTCAAGACAGATTCAACAATTTTGCTAGCATTCAGAACAAGCCAATTTGGCTTTGATTATCAAGTTACTGATTACATAATAAACTGGATTACTGTAATTCATTGTACCAGGGTTCAAAGCAAACCGGTATTGAGAGGCTGCAGCTGTTGAAAAATACAGCTGCTTGACTTGTGACAGGAAAGAAAAAATATAATCACATTGCACTAGTGGTCTGTGGTCTTTTTTGGTTATTGGTAGAGATAAGATCTAGATTTAAACAGGGGTCTGCAAGCCAGAAATGTTCATTTTGATTAGTTTCCCATGTTACTTATACAACCTTAATTTTTGTTCTGTTTGTTTTGTTTTCATTTTTTTTGTTACCTTTGTACCCCGCGCTTTCCCACTCATGGCAGGCTCAATGCGGCTTACATATTGAATACAGGTTCTTACTTGTACCTAGGATAATGAAGGGTTAAGTGACTTGCCCAGAGTCACAAGGAGCTGCCTGTGCCTGAAGTGGGAATCAAACTCAGTTCCTCAGCTCCCCAGGACCAAAGTCCACCACCCTAACCACTAGGCCACTCCTCCATGGTGTGCATTATCCACAAAATTGTGTGTATGGCCCAGAAATGTGGATGTTTTCCTTCTTTCTGTTTTAAAAACAACACAAAAATACATTATTATTTATTATTTGTTGCATTTGTATCCCACATTTTCCCACCTATTTGCAGTCTCAATGTGGCTTACATTATTCCGTAACGGCAATCGCCATTTCCGGAATGAGAAATATTTTATTTTTATTTATTGTTTGCATTTGTATCCCACATTTTCCCACCTCTTTGCGGGCTCAGTGTGGCTTACAATAAGATATGAATACAGAGAATACAGTTGATACAATTTGGTTATGGGTTACATTGTACAAGTTATGCGAGATAATCAAATTATCATTAGGAATATCACAATGGGACATCAACAGGGAGACTTTGGGAGGAGATAATAGGAAGTTTAATGGTAGTGTTAAGACATTTAGGCACATGGTTTACCTATTCCTGTAAGTGTATGTATGAGTAATGTGGAATTGGGGGGAATGAGAGATCTTGAGTGGATGTGTGATGCATTGATGTAAGTGAGTGTAGACTCTATGTGTTTTGGTTTTTTCCGTAGATTGACTCAAACAAGTGGGTCTTCAGTAATCTGCGGAAGGATGCTTGTTCGTGGATCGCTCTTAAGTTGCATGGCAGTGAGTTCCAAAGCTGCGTGCTCGTGTGAGAAAAGGTTGACGCGTGTAGCGTCTTGTATTTCACGCCCTTGAAAGTAGGGAAATGGAGGTTGAGGTATGTTCGGGAAGATCTCCTAGCATTTCTGGGTGGTAGGTCAATCAACTCGGACATGTAGGCTGGGGCTTCGCCGTAGATGATCTTGTGGACTAGTGTGCATACCTTGAAGGTGATGCGTTCCTTCAGTGGAAGCCAGTGTAGTTTCTCTCGTAGTGGTGTTGCCCTTTCATATTTTGGTTTTCCGAAGATGAGTCTGGCTGCTGTGTTCTGGGCTGTTTGGAGTTTCCTTAGTGTTTGCTCTTTGCCGCCTGCGTATAATGAGTTGCAGTAATCCAGATGGCTGAGGACGAGGGATTGCACTAGGTTACGAAAGACGAATCTTGGGAAGAGTGGTCTTATCCTTTTCAGTTTCCACATGCAGTAGAACATCTTCTTAGTTGTGTTGTTTGCGTGGGTTTCCAGTGTTATGTGGCGGTCGATAGTGACTCCAAGGATTTTTAGCGTTTCTGAGATTGGAAGGTTTAGGTTTGGTGTGTTTATCGCGTTGAATTCGTTGGTGTTGTGTTGGGAGGTGAGTACCAGGCATTGAGTTTTTTCTGCATTTAATTTCAGACGGAATGTGTCTGCCCATGTGTTCATGATGTGTAGGCTTTGATTGATTTCGTTGGAGATTTCTTTGATGTCATGTTTGAAGGGGATATATATTGTCACATCATCAGCGTATATATGTGGATTGAGGTTATGGTTTGATAGGAGTTTTGCTAGGGGGATCATCATTAGGTTGAAAATAGTTGGTGAGAGGGGTGATCCTTGTGGAACTCCACATTCCGGTATCCATGCCTTGGACGTGGTTGAGTGTGATGTAACTTGATACGAGCGCAGGGTTAGGAACCCCTTGAACCAGCTTAGGACATTTCCTCCAATGCCGAAGTATTCAAGTATGTGTAGTAGGATTTCATGGTCGACCATGTCAAAGGCGCTTGACATGTCAAATTGTAGGAGGAGTATATTGTTCCCGGTTGCTATTATTTGCTTAAATTTGTTCATAAGGGTGACTAGTACTGTTTCTGTGCTATGGTTCGACCGGAATCCGGATTGGGCATCATGTAGTATTGAGTGTTTGTTTAGATAGTTTGTGAGTTGTTTGGTTACCATCCCTTCGGTTATCTTGGTTATTAGTGGTATGGATGCTACTGGTCTGTAGTTGGTAATTTCGCTCAGGTTTTTCTTTGTATCTTTTGGAATTGGGGTGAGTAAGATTTTTCCTTTTTCTTTTGGGAAGAGTCCATTTTGTAGCATGTAATTTACATGATTCGTTAGGTCAGTTGTGAATTGTTGAGGGGCTGATTTCATGAGGCTGTTTGGGCATGCGTCTAGTTTGCAGTTGGATTTGGCATATTTTTTGAGAGCTTTAGAGATGAGGTCTTCTGGTAGTGGTTCGAACTCGGTCCAGGTTCTGTCTGCTGGGTGTGCTCCTTCTTCTGGGTCCAGACAGTCTAGAAGAGTGGCGTATTCTATGGGACTGGCGGGTATTTTGTGTCGTAATAGTATGATTTTCTCCTTGAAGTACTTCGCAAGGTTGTCGACGTCTGGTATATTTTCACCGTTATTTGTAACTGGTGTGGTATCTAGCAATTTGTTCACAAGGCTGAAGAGTTTATGTGTGTCTTTGTAATTTGGTCCTATTATTGTTTTGTAGTGTTGTCTTTTTGTTTGTTTTATGGCGTATTTGTATTTTCTCCGAAGTATTTTCCAGTCGTTTAGTGTTTGTTCGTCTTTCTTTTTGTTCCAAGCTCGTTCTAGTTTCCTGACTTGTGTTTTAAGTTTTTTCAGCTCTTCGGTGAACCATGGGTTTGTTTTTTTCCTGTGTGATGTTCTAGTTTGGGTTGGGGCGATTTTGTCTAATGTTGTTGTACATAGCTCATCCCATTCTTGGAGGAATTCGATGGTGTCAGCGTTTGTTGTCCACTCGTACTGATAGATCTGTTGCCAGAATGTCGCAGAGTCTATTTTTCCTCTTGTTGTGTATGTTGTTCGCTCGGGTTTATTGGTCGTGTTTAAGTGTGTTTTTCGCCAGCAGAGAGTGACATTTGCTTTATGGTGGTCTGACCATAGTGTAGGTGTCCAATTTGTGTCCGTGATCATGATGGTTGAATCCGATTCGAATTTGTTCGTTATGATATCTAGTGTGTGTCCTTTTTTGTGAGTCGGTTGCATGTAAGGTGCTTGTAGATCCCAGAGTTTTAGGAATTCTTTGAACTCTCGTGTGCTTAATGAGGTGTCATCTTCTAGGTGTAAGTTGATGTCTCCTAGTATGAGGATGTTTGAGGAAGATACGCAGGAATTTGAGATGAAATCCATGAGTTGTGTTTGGGAGTCTTGCCATTTCCCTGGGGGTCTGTAGAATAGGATTGTGTTGAGGTGGCCTGTTAGATTTGGATGGTTTATTCTTGTCGATGCAATTTCGAGTTGTGGGGAGGTAGATTCACCCGTGATTGTGATGGTGAATTCGGGTTTGTAAATTATAGCTATTCCACCTCCTCTTTTTATTCCATTCCTTGTCCAGTGGGTGATTTTGTATTCTGGTGGGCATATTTCTAAGATGGCTGGATCTGTAGGACTATGGAGCCAGGTTTCTGTGATAAATAGGAGGTCTAGTTTATCTGCGATGATCCAGTCTAGTATGTCTACTGAGTTCCTTACTGCTGATCTTGCATTGATGTATCCTAGATGAATTGAGCGATATGGTTCCAAGGGAGGGTTTGACGTGTTTATTTTTATTAGTTGTCTGTTCCTTCGGTGGTTGAATTTGTTGCTGTTATTGTTTTCCTCATTTTGTCGATTGTGTTCGTTTCCGGAGGCTATTGCTCTTGATTGGTTGTTGTGTCTTTGGTTTGGTGGGTTGTTACAGGGTTGTGCATATGATTGGTGGGTTGGTGGTGAGTTATTATGGGTGCTGTTTGGGGCGTACATTGTGTCTGTGTGAGTGTTGTATGATTTGTGAGTAATGGGGTTGTTGTTGTCTGTGTTGTTTTGGTTTATTAAGTTGTTCATAGGCTGTGCATGGAATTGGTGTGTTGTGGTTGGCTTGTTATCGATGCTCTTCAGGGTGGGCATTGTGTGTGTGTGAGTGCTGTGCAATTTGTGGGTTATGGTGTTATTGTTGTCTGGGTCATAGGTAATGTTTGCGTGAGAAAGTAGGGTGATGCAGAAAATGGTTAGGAGTGTTTTACTGGTATTCATATCAGTGTTTAAGGCGCTGTAGCAAGCAATCTGCAAGTTTACATTCAAAGCAGAGCAGGCCTGTAATTGCATTTAAGCTTGGCAACATTTCATGCTAATCATGCTTGGTTAATCAGAGCAAGCACGCCTGTATTTACAGTTAAAGCATAGCAGTGAGCGTTATATATGTTGATCCAATTATCTCATTGTGCAAGGTGGCTCATTTGTCTGGAGGTCTTAAGCAAGCAGAGTGAGATAATTACATCTAGGTTAAAGCTGTAGCAGTGCAAGTTACAATTTTTTTTTCTTTGTTTTACAGTTGAACAAGGCTGTTCGCTTACCTTGTATTTAGATCGAGGTAGGCAATAGCAATTAAATTATAGAAGGTAGTATTATTTGGCTAGGCAGTTTAGTTGCCTTCTATATACAATATTTAAGATAGTTAAAGCATCTGCATTAAATACTACTATTACTTAACATTCCCAGAGCGCCATAGAAGGTAGTATTATTTGGCTAGGTAGTTTAGTTGCCTTCTATATACAATATTTAAGATAATTAAAGCATCTGCATTAAATACTACTACTACTTAGCATTCCCAGAGCGCCACCGGGGTCTCGCAGCGCTGCACAAAACAAGCAAAGAAGGGCATAGCAGAAAGTGGTGCTTTTGTGGCATAGCAGCTCTTTACCTTCTATTTAGTGCTAGCAAGCAGAGTATAAGCTGTAAATCCTAGCTGACATCGTTGCATGCAGTGAGGCAAAGCAAGCAATTAGTTTTAGTAGTTTTTAGGTAGTTTTTTTGCCTTTACCACGTGGTCCTGGGTTCCCATGTGGTTCGTCTACTGTGAGAGGCAGTTAGTCTCCGTGAGTGTCTCCAATCGGCAGTCGTCCGTTGTGGCGTTCCCCAGCCGGTTAATTCTGCAGCGCTCGGCGTGTAGGGGGGGTAAGCGCGCCTCACGCCGCCTCGGAAATCTGTGGGTGCCTCGGTCGGGGCGATCGTCCGCTGCAGCGTTCTCCAATTCACCAGCCGGCTAGTGGGCCCCGCCGCGGCTCGGTGTCTGGCCGGAAGGAGAGTTCGGCGTGCTCTCGGTGATCCTCTGATCCCTCTCGTCTTGCGTTCCAGCTGGCCGTCGGCGCCGCGCGGCCTCAAGGCTGCTGGTCAATCGGCTCCTACGCCCGTGTTGGGACCCAGTGGGTCTGGGCTTGCGGTCCTGCGCCCGGCAGCCTCGCTCTCCAGAAGCTGCTCGGGGTCGCCAAACCAGACGCGACCCACCCCGCCGTCTCTCCGACGTTGGTCGCCTCCCGAGTCGCGGCTCGGGAGATCAGGTCCGGCGTCCGCCTCCGGTTCGGGCCCCCCGAATCGGTGAATCTGGGCACTTCGGAGCTAGGGTCTCAGCTCAGGTGCTGTCTGGACTCTTCCAGTCCGGTCAGGGGTGTCCGCTGGTGTCTGGATGACCTGGTAGGCTCGCTCGCTCCAGGCCTCGGTTGTCAGCGGGCAGACGGACCGCGTGGCGCGGTCAGCTCGTCCGGAACTCGCCGAAAGAGGTATTGCATTAAAGTTCATAAGTGACAGAGTAGATTAAGCAGTCAAGAGTAGAGAATTCATATTCGGAATGAGAAATAGGGTGGTATCATTTCAAACAAGTGCACAGCCATAGATTTAAGGTTCTTTGGGCTCTTTTCACTAAGCTGCATAAGGTTAATCAATAGAAATAAAACATGGAAAAGAAAATAAGATGATACCTTTTTTATTGGACATAACTTAATACATTTCTTGATTAGTTTTTGAAGGTTGCCTTTCTTCGTCAGATCGGAAATAAGCAAATGTTGGTAGATGACAGCATATATAAGAGAAACATCAAAGCATTTCAGTGACAGTCTACCAGGATGGGGGTGGATAGATGAGAGACAGGAAGAGGGACAGGGAGATATGCATGGAGACAGGAGGGTGACAAAGCAGTACAATTTTATGGTTTGTAATGGGCTAGAAAACCCAGATCTTTGTTAAGTCCTGTCTGGTGGGTGTCAAAATACTTAATCATTCTGACTTCAAAGGTTTTACGTTCTTGTATTGTTTTAAAGTTCCCTTTTAAGATTCTTACCATGAAGTCACTGGTACAGTGTTCTGGTTTTGTAAAGTGCTGCCCCACAGGCGTGACATCTTTATTGGTACTAGCATTTTTCATATGGTGTCAATGTAAATTAAATCTCTTCTTTAGCATCTGACTTGTTTCTCCAATGTAGCAGCCTTCGTTGCATTTTTTACACTGAATGATATATACCACATTGGAAGATGAGCACGTGAAAGATTCCTTAATGTTGAATATATTTCCTTTGTGAATGACCGTGGGGTCCTGCGAAATGTTTTGGCCTAGTTTGCAGCTGGATATATTGCAAGGATGTGTGCCATTCTTTTCTTTTTGAGTCTGTGTTGGCAGCTTACTTCTAATTAGCTTGTGCTTTAAGTTGGGTGGCTGTCGGAAGGCCGTGCTGGCCGTGGTGGGGATGGGAATCTCTCTTTCAGTAACTCACTAAGCTCCAGTAAGCACTAACATCACCCACAATAAGATTCAAATGTGTCGAGCGATATTCGCGCGCTAAAAAATATTTTGAATTTTTTGGCGAGGGAGCGTGTCTGGGAGTGGAGAGTGGGCGCAGCATCTATGCTAATCAGCACATCGGCATTGCTGGCACTAACTGATTAATGCATGAGCCCTTACAAAATAGGTGCCACTGACATCAGACTCGCCAGTCTATAATTTCCCAAGTCACATCTGGAACCCTTATTAAAAGCTGTAGTTACACTGGCCACCCTCCAATCTTCTGCTCCCAAGTTCAATTTTAAAATAAATTACCTATTACTAATAATAGCTCTGCAAGTTCATTTTTAATTGCCCCATTACATCCTCCAGAGATTTGTTTCCATTCTTCAGACTCATCAATATGCAGGACTTTTTTTGAGGAGGTACTTGGGGTACTGAGTACCGGCACCTTTTCCATTGTCTGCTAAAATTGACCCATGGTCCCCAAGTTTTAATGTAAGAGCTCAGGCTCTACACACCAATTCTGCCTTGTCATGAATTCTGTGACTGGTTATTGTGGGGTAGGTTCCTCAGTGATACCCCACCCCAGAAGGGTGGCCAGGCATTTGAGTACCGGCACCTTTTTCGCTGGAAAAAACGCACTGTCAATATTAACTACTATTTCTGGCACAGGTACCTCCCCCGCTTCTTCCTCAGTGAAGACTGAAGCAAAGAATCCATTGAGTCTCTCTGCTATGGCCTTGCCATCCCTGAGTGCCTCTTTTACCCCTTGGTCATCTAGGAGTATAACTGATTCTTATACTGGTTCCTTGCTCCTAATATACCTAAAAAAGTTTTTACTCTGTGCTTTTGCTTCCAATGCAATCTTCTTTTCAAAGTCTCTCTTTGTCTTCTTTATCAACACTTTGCATTTGAATTGCCATTCCTTCTGTTGTTTTCTATTATCTCCACTCAGATCCTTCTTCCATTTTCTGAAGGATGTTCTTTTAGCTCTAACAGCATCCTTCACCTCCCTTTTTAACTGGCTGTCATTTAGCCTCACTTTCACCTTTATTAATATGTGGAATACACCTGGTCTGGGTTTGCAGGATGGCATTTTTGAACAATATCCACGCCTGATGTAAATTAATGACCTTTGCATCTGCTCCGCTAAGTTTTTTCTAGACAGTTCTCCACATTTTATCATAGTCTCCTTTTTAAAAATTAAATGCTGTCGCATCCCTCACCTGTTCGACGCTCCTCCCGGATAGTCCGCTCCCCAGTTCCTCGTAGGGGTGGACAAGTGTCAACCAGCGTGGTATCACACTCCTTCCTCTCTGCTCTTGGCGGTGGCCATCTTGGGAGGCTCAGTCGGAGCAGTGCCTGAGCAGCGGCCATCTTGGATGGCTCATGACGGTGGCCATCTTGGATGGTGCATGGAAGGCGGCCATCTTGATAGGCTTTTTCATGCTAGTTCTTGGAGAACAGCCAATGAGGTTCCTCGCCGTTCAACTGTGCCTAGGTTTCTCTGATGGGAGGACTATTTAAGGCTGTTTTCCCCCTCAGTAGTTGCTTCGACTTCTACCTTGGTGGATTCTGTGGCGATTCTCCTGATAACGTCTTTCCGGACCTGACCTCTGCTGGAATCTGAGTTATCTCTGCTCGCTGCCTGCCCTGATCTTTGTTGGAACTTGACTACTCTTTGTTTGCTGCCGGACCTGACCTCTGCTGGATCCTGACTTCTCTGGTCTGTCGCCTGCCCTACTGTTGCCGGAGTCCTGCCACTCTCCGCTTCTGGCCCCGCAATCCCTGTAGATTCCCGAAGCCCTGTAGGCTGCCCGCACCTGGGGGTTCAACCCCTGGGGAACGGTGGCCTTGTTTTGAACCATGTGCAATATATTCTAACTCTCCCATCTTATCTCTTAAGCTTCTGGTATTTGCATATATACATTTCAAACTATGTTTGTTCTTATTTATATCTTGCTCAGCAGTTGACAGTGTTAATTTGCAATCTTTTGTCTGCTTTTTATTTAAAGACACCTGGTGGGGCATTTTTGATAGAACATCTAAATCTGAATTTCGACTTTTTACAAAAACGTCCAAATTCTCAACAGGAAAGAAGGTCATTTTCGAAAAAGATAGGCATCTATCTTTTGTGTTCGAAAATGCTATGGACATCTTGTGATTTGGACGGTTTGTGATTTGGATGTCCTTTATTTTGGTCCATTTTTTGAACAAAAGACGTTGAAATGCAAGATGTCCAAAACAGAGGAGTGACTTACTGGTTAGTGCGGCGGGCTTTGATCCTGGCAACATGGGTTCAAGTCCCACTGCTGCTCCTTGTGACTTTGGGCAAGTCAAATACACAAGGGGCATTTTTGGATATGACATCTAAGTCTGAATTTGGATGTTTTTTGTAAAACGTCCAAAATCAGAACAGGACAGGTCATTTTCTACAAAAAAAAAAAAAAATGTCTATCTATTGAAAATACTGTTTGGAAAAATGTTTTGTGATTTGGGGGAGTAAGGTATGGTGATCACCGATTCCCTCCAGTGGTCATCTAATCATTTGGGGCACCTCTTGTGTGGAGTAGAAGAGTAGCCTAGTGGTCAGTGCAACAAACCTTGATCCCAGGGAAGTGGGTTCAATTCCCACTACAGCTATTTTTTAAATAAAAACAGGTCTAGCTCAAAACATCTTGGACGTCTTTGTTTTGTTCCATTATGGCTGAAAGACGTCTAAGTCTTAGGAACACCCAAGTCCCACCTTGAATACACCCCTGGCACACCCCCTTGAGATTTAGACGTCCTTCTGACAGACTTCAGAGAAAGACGTCTAAAAATAGGTTTCGAAAATACTGATTTGGATGTCTTTGTAAGATAAAGGTCCAAATGCAGACTTATGTCACTTTTTGGATGTTTTTCTCTTTTGAAAATGAACTTGCTGGTCTACTATGATCTCTATTGCAACCTCACTATCGGGATACCCTCTCTTCCCTGTTTTGGTGATATCTTTGAAAGATACCTTGTTTCGAATCATGCGCTTTTGAGCGACTGTTGGCCTTTCCCCAGTTTCTAGTTTAAAAGCTGCTCTATTTCCTGCTCTGGTTCTCGCTTGGGTCTCTCAGGGTTGAGTCGCAGGATCACCGCGTGGATTCTCGGTCCTCGGACCTCCGTTTGGCTATCCCGATCGCCGTTATCCGCTGTTTTCCGTCGATGCTGATCCTTCCTGGAGGAGGTATTCCACCTCTCTGATAACAGCGGGACAGTTCAGCTCGTGGTCCTCAACGGGGGTAGTAGTAGTAGTAGTAGTTTTTAAATGTTAAAGTGGAGCCCAACTTTCAGGTATAGGTTTCCCTTTCCCCAGAGTGTTACCCAGTTCCTAACAGATCTCATACCCTCATCCCTGCACCTTTGTCTCTTCCACACATTAATGTTCCAGAGCTCTGCCTCTCTCTTGAATCCTGTATGCTCCATTAGGTTTCACCTAAGTTTCCGTTATTCAATGGGCTCTTACCACACATCCTCAGCAATGCCTAAATGGTGGTGCTCAGTTATAGAATTGCCTCTTAAGTGTCATATAAAATACAAAACTCTCCCTGAGATTGGCACTCTCTACACCAGACATTTATTTATTTATTGGTTACATTTGTATCCCACATTTTCCCACCTATTTGCAGGCTCAATGTGGCTTACATAGTACCGTAAAGGCATTCACCAAGTCCGGTAGGGGACAAGTACAAAAGATGTTATGGTGGGATAGGGAAGATAAGATTCAGGCACATGGGGTTAAAGGTAAGGAGGGTTTGATAATGTCCAATACGATCTTTGGTAGTGAAGTGTTGCAGAGTTGAAGCATTTAAGTTGGGTCAGTCGGGTATGCCTTTCCGAATAGATGAGTCTTTAATGACTTTCTGAATTTTAGGTGATCGTAGATTGTTTTCACAGCTTGTGGCAGTGCGACATGAAGACAGCGTACATATCAGCAATCTATAACAAGGCCCTGACAGCTAGCAATATGAATACTGATCATTTAGTACAAAGAGAGCTCCGAGGACAGCACCTCTTCGCCTCCAGCTTTTTGCAGTTTTTGGTTCTGGGACATCGGGATCAAACTTGACAAGAGCCAAGCAGCAATCCAAACAATTAACTCTTCAATCTGAATAGATGTTTTGTTCCCCCCCCCCCAGGTAGGTCACTTTCCTCAAAAGGGAATGGAAAACAACTTCTTTTTAAATTGGGCCATTGTTCTCTGGCACAATCTGGTTAATGCAGGAACAGCACGTTCTGCATGGTAAATGCAGAATCACTATCAGACTACATTAAAAAAATTATAAAAGTGCAGCCATATTTGTCTATTTATTTAGTTAGAAAGCCCTCTTCAACACTAATTAACACTCCAAGCAAGAAACAAATCAATACTTGTTTAAGAACTGTCATTTTCACAGTTTGCTGTCCTGTGCCCAGCAGAAGACAACAGAACTATGCAATAAAAGAATGATTATTTTCTATTTGCAATTATTGTATGTTCTACTTCATTCACCAACCAAACTGAAGTACTTTAGATTTATGTAGTAATATTTACATAATAACACGGTACAATACATGCCAACAGCTCACTTTTTCCTGCCTGTGCTACTTTAGCTAAAGATATCTACCACCTGTCAATTATGTGTTCGATTACCTGCAAGATGTCGCTTCTTATCTAGTGAGTTTTATTGTCTTCTCTCTTTGGTCCTGTATCACAGGAATTCTCAATCCAGTCCCTGGGACAAGATCCACAGCCACTGGAGACAGTGCATACAGATCTCTCTCATGCATATTCATTGGGGATATCCTGAAAACCAGACTAGCACCGAGGACTGGGTTGAAAACCCTTGCTCTATCATTATCTGTCCTAAACAGTGCATTTTTTCCAGCAAAAAAGGTGCCGGTACTCAAATGCCGGGCCACCCTTCAGGGGTGGGGTGATCCCTGAGGGAACCACTCCACAATAGCCAGGCCGCCTGCAACCAGTCACAGAGTCTATGACAAGGCAGAATTGTTGTGTAGAGCCTGAGCTCTTTCATTAAAACTTGGGGGCCATGGGTCAATTTTAGCAGTGGCCTAGTGGTTAGGGTGGTGGACTTTGGTCCTGGGGAACTGAGGAACTGAGTTTGATTCCCACTTCAGGCACAGGCAGCTCCTTGTGACTCTGGGCAAGTCACTTAACCCTCCATTGCCCCAGGTAAGCCGCATTGAGCCTGCCATGAGTAGGAAAGGGTGGGGTACAAATGTAACAAAAAAAAAAAAAGGTGCTGGTACTCAGTACCCCCTCAAAAAAAAAAGCCCTGGTCCTAAGCATACTTAAATTGTCTCAGTTTCGGTTTCCATTTCTTCTGGTAAGTGATTGGATGCTCCCTGGATTTAGCTCACACCTTTTTCAGTAAAAGTCCAAGAAAAGTTCCATTCGGGTACAGTAGGTATTTTCTTTTCCCTGGATGGCTCACAATCTTGAATTTGTAACTGAGACAATGGAGAGCACTGTTCCCTCTAAGCTGAGCGGGAGTCCTCCAAATGTATTGTTGTCGGTGGGAGGTGGTGCTTCAATATTATGCTTTCAATAGCTGGGGACAGGCAGGTTCCCTGAAGTCCTGCAGAGCATGCATGTCCTTCACTATTGATAGTGAAACAGCACCACCTACTGGCAGGGCTGTAGGTGGAGGACTCCCGCTCAGCTTAGAGGAAACAGTGATGGAGAGTGAAGTGGCTTGTCCAAGACCGCAGAAAGCCACAGTGGGATCTGAAGTCTGGCTTGCCTGATTCTCAGTCCTCTGATTTAGCCATTTACCTACTCCTCCACTCCTCTATTTAATATCTGTACAACAGAGAACTTTCCCACTTTTCTGCTTTTTTTCCCTTCAAAATTATTTTTCATCAGCACTAAAATCAATTTTTATTGAATAACCAATCCTCCTAATTGCATCTATGTAGAATAAAGCACAGCCAAGATAGCTAGCAACAAAAACATAAGTGAATGATGTCACTGAGGAGAAAGCTACCCAGGTGGATAGAGGTCTTTCAATGTGCATTGTATCCTGTGAACAGAGCCTCAAAGTAACTGATAAAAGTATATGGTAAGGATGTGCATTCATTTGAAATGGTATGAGAAATGCCAACAACATGTCCCCTGCTGTTTCATGTCTTTTTTTTACCCCAAAATGACAGGAATGAAACTGAGATTCCATTTTTTCCAGTGTCGGAAAGAATATGCCTTCTTTCTGATACTGCCCCAGAAATTAAAAAGCAATAACAACAAAAGGCCATTATTACTCTTCCTAAACTTATTTTTAAATCAAGCTCACTGGTTCATATCAAAGTGAGCATATTCCTAAAAAAAAAGGGGGGGGGTAGCTGAGGTGAGCTCAGAACCAACCGTCAACAGTTACGGCAACCTGCTCTGCCCCTTTTGTCATCCTTACTCACCTCAAAAATATTTGGGACAACAGCGGGAACTGTAACAGCCTTAGAAAAGTCATCACCGCACAGTACCACAGCAGACCACGAATTTTTCAAAGGTTACAGAAAAATGAATGTTATCTATATTTACACCCAAGCAATCTCCAAGTGGTTTCAAAACTTGCCCCACCATAGTTTTCCATTGCTGCTTTCAGAAATATGCTTTTAGTAATAAGTTACATTTAATATGTTCCAGTGAGGTTGATTGAAAAACATTAGGCAGAGTAATACAGTGTTATGATTAAGGGGAATTATATAGCACGAATGGTAGAATCATTGAAAAATATTTGAGAATACTTTGAAAGTCAATTGCTATAAACATTTCTGGTAGCAGTTAATTATCTTAGATTAATAGATTGTTAGAAAATACTGTTTTAGTTCCAATATTTTTATTGTGTTTTATAAATGATAACAAATGGCTAAAATAAAGCAATTAGCCAGCTTAACAGGTTAACAGTAACAAGCATCAGCATACATGTTCAAGTTAGGGCAAGGCAGGGATTATTTCAATAACAGATCATAAGTCACAGGAGTAATACATAATTTCAATTCTGACAAAGGTTATTACGTAGTGAGTTTAGTAAAGGAGACCATATTTTGTGGTACTTAACAAGTGAGTTATGTTTTTCAGCCGCAGCATATTCATATTTAGCTAAAATACACACAGAATTCCACCATGATAAATAAGTTACTTTGTCAAGATCTTTCCAACAAAAGAAAAGTGTTCTAAGGGCTTGATGTAACATTAAATCCAGTAATTGTGCTCGATATTTGTCTATTGATGATTGTAACATTAGTGATCCACATATAACTATATTATATGATAAAACATCTTGAATATTCAAGGTGGAAGATATTGTGTCCCATACAGAATTCCAATATTCTTGAATATATGGGCAAGAATAGATGATATGTTTAAGATTTCCAACATCTTTTTCACAGGTCCAGCATTTATTCGCACTGTTTTTTGGTTTTATTGTGTTCAATTTGGCGAGTTTAGCAGGAGTCCATAGGGCTCTGTGTGCTAAGTAGAACATAGATTGTGAAATGGACGCTGATTTGGTGGTATGAGTAATTTTAAACCAAAAGTTTTCCCAAGTTTTTTCATCTAGTTGGGCATTTAGATCGCATTCCCATGATTGCATGGTATTAGTAGGTTCTTTGAATTTAGCTAACTGTAGTATTTTGTACCATTTAGATGCGACTTTTTTGGAAGTCATAAAAGACTTGCAAAGTTGCCAATAAGAAGGGTAATCAGTAGTTATTTTTTTATATCTACGGAGTTAGTTACACAGTGTTTGAGTTGAACCCATTTATAGTATTGAGAACTTTTAAGACCATATTTTATACTTATTTGGGCAGAAAATACAGTTTTATTTTTGTACCCTTGGATGAAAAAGTGTGCCAGGAGGAGGAAGGAAGAGTACTGGGGAATGCGAACAAAGGAACAAACGCCTGCCGCTCTGCGTCTAATTTAAAGGAGCTGGAGCGATGGAGAAGGGGGATGATGCTGCGAGTAGGGCAGGGAAGAAGGGGCTGATGCTGATGTTTGGTTCAGGGGCTGATATGAGGGCTGGAGGTGACAGAAAAGGACTGACACAGCAGCTGGGACTGGGCAAAGGAAGAAGGAGGCTTGGGACTGACACAGGGGCTGGGGTTGGGAGAAGAGTGCTGGGGGTGAAAGAAGGGGTCTGGGGATTGCCACATGGCTGGAGATGGCAGAGAGGGGGTGAAGGCAGATGGTGGGGATGACAGAAGAGGGTTGATACTAGTGCTGGGAAAAAGATCTGTTGCTGGGACTAACAAAGAAGGAGAAGGGGGCTTGGAAAAGGGAGAGAAGGGGGCTAGAGCCTGGAGATAGATCTGATGCTGGGGCTGGGAGGAAGAGTCTAGGTGCAGATGCAGAGACTGGGGATTAGTGATGGGAGATGGCAGAAGGCAAGAAAGAGGGAGGAATAAAGAGATGGTGTGAAAGATCTGGAGGGGCTGAAAAAGGGTGGGATATTCTGCTAGTGTTATTTCTGTGTAGGGATCTACAGCAATGTACTCTGTTTTTGCAGCAGAAGGTATATCGGTAATCTAGGTTGCTGCCTTTATAGGTAGGGTTGTTGCTATTTGAGTCCTGGATGTTACTGCTGTACCCCCTGCCCAGCATACCAAAACTCCATCTCCATACACACTCTACTCAGATACCCATCAGTCTCTACACATACTTCTACCCCTCATCTCCCCAGTCCCCACTATCTTGGGACATATGGCTTTACAGGGACCCATCTTACTTTTTCCACCTAGGGCTCATTCAATTCAGGCTATGCCCTTGTTTTCCCCTATCTCCAGGCACACAGTCCCAGTCTTTCCTCATCCCAGGCATATAACTCCAGCTTTTTTCCTCTCCGTTTCCGATCGCACACGCCATGCTCTCTCTCCCTCACCTTCCTCAGGCACATTCTGAACAAGTGAAATAAGCACCAGAGCACAGACTTACTGTTAATTTTTGGCTGGCTGGTTTTAAGCACTGAAAACCAAACACTCTGTGCTTTTAATTATGGGAACTTTTCCCCTGAGTGCCATAATAATTTACTTGATCTGTTACAGAGTTGGTACTGTGGGCTAGGAGGCAGTGAGTCTCTTGGTTGTGCCTGTTGATTTTGTCTGAGGGTCATCAACTGATTTCTGTAATTGTACAGTCGCCTTCCCACTGTTAAATGCAAGATCACATGACATAACTGATCTAGTGCCTCCTTAGGCAATCACTCATTCAGGAAAGAAGCAGCAATAAATATTAACAATGACATCACACTCAGTAGTGTAGCTAGGGGGGGTATCAGGGGAGTGGTTGCTCCCCCAAACAGACTTCTACTGGTGCCAGTGTCTATTTTTTACTCAATGTGTTGCTTTTTTTTTTTTTAAATACCTAGCTCACACCTTTTTCAGTTGTAGCTCGAGGTGAGTTACATTCAGGTGCACTGGATATTGGGCTCACAATCTGAGTTTGTACCTGAGGCAATGGAGGGTTAAGTGGCTTGCCCAAGATCACAAGGAGCAGCAGTGGGATTTGAACCAGCCACCTCTGGATATCAAGACCAGTGCTCTAACCACTAGGCCACTCCTCCACTCCACTTCACTCCACTCCCTTGAAATTTGGCCATCCCTGTAGAGGGGGGGCAGTTGAGGACATCCAAAATGTTTGAAAGAAGGACATCCACGCCCTCGTTATGCCTCCGCTGACACACACATACCTCCCCCCTCCCAGGGACCTGCATACTGCCACACACACACACACACACACACCTAATAAGGTCATCCCCAAACGCTTCATAACAGACCTTACGTTACACCTGAACTACATGCTACAACACGGATTTTTCCCCAAAGACAAAGGAAATATACTACTTACACCTATACCCAAAGACTTAAAGAAAAAATTAGATGACACATCCAACTACCGACCAGTAGCATCCATCCCCCTGATAGTCAAACTAATGGAAAGCATGGTAACCAAACAACTTACCAACTACCTAAACAAATTCACAATACTACATGAATCACAGTGAGGATTTCGATGCAACCACAGCACTGAAACAGTGATAACCACCCTCATAACCAAATTCAAACAATTGATTGCAAAAGGGAACAATGTACTGCTCTTACAATTTGGCATGTCCAGCGCATTCGACATGGTGAGCCACCAGATACTCACAAACATCCTAGACTACTTCGGGATTGGAGGTAACTTACTAAGCTGGTTTAAAGGCTTCCTAACAGCAAGAACATATCAAGTGATTGCGAACTCAAAAACGTCAACACTATGGAAACCTGAATGTGGAGTACCACAAGGATCACCGCTCTCACCAACCCTTTTTAACTTAATGATGACACCTCTAGCCAAATCGCTATCCAACCAAGGACTTAACCCGTACATCTATGCAGATGATGTCACGATATACATCCCGTTCAAACAAGACATATCCGAAATCACAAATGAAATTGAACACAGCCTACAAATAATGAACTCATGGGCGGATGCATTCCAACTAAAACTAAATGCAGAAAAAACACAATGCCTCATCTTATCCTCACAATATAACACAAACAAACCCAATACAATAAACACCCCAGACTACAACCTTCCGGTCTCAGACAGCCTGAAAATTCTGGGAGTCACAATTGACCGAAATCTTACATTTGAAGACCACGTGAAAAATACAGCAAAGAAAATGTTCTACTCAATGTGGAAACTTAAAAGGATCAAACCTTTCTTCCCAAGGGAAGTATTCCGAAGCCTAGTACAATCAATGGTACTAAGCCATCTAGATTACTGTAATGCCATCTATGCCGGATGCAAAGAACAAATCATCAAGAAGCTTCAAACCGCTCAAAATACAGCAGCCAGACTCATATTTGGAAAAGCGAAATACGAAAGTGCCAAACCCCTAAGAGAAAAACTGCACTGGCTCCCATTAAAAGAAAGTATTGCGTTCAAAGTCTGCACCGTGATCCACAAAATCGTTCACGGGGAAGCACCGGCCTACATGTCAGATCTTATAGACTTGCCTACTAGGAACGCAAAAAGATCAGCACGCTCATTCCTCAATCTCCACTACTCCAACTGTAAAGGATTAAAATATAAATCCACATACGCAACCAGTTTCTCCTACATTTGCACGCAATTATGGAACGCATTACCGAAGGCCATAAAAACAACGCAAGATTTAACTATTTTCCGAAGGCTACTGAAAACTGACCTATTCAAGAAGGCATACCAATAACATTCAATCTCAATATTAATAATGAGACTACACATGAACTAGAAAAAGCGAACTCTTATCACTGGACTGACTAACCTCTTTCACTTTAACCCTTACGTTGATTATGGTTTCTCTACAGTCGATGACCTAATGTATGCTACAATCCTATCTATCACGCGGGAATCAATACGCACTACCACAATGTATTCTTCTTTACCAAGTATGTATGCAAAAGGAATGGATCCTCAGAAGCTTAGCCAAAATTGGGTGGCGGAGCCGGTGGGGGGAAGAGGGGTTGGTGGTTGGGAGGCGAAGATAGTGGTGGGCAGACTTATACGGTCTGTGCCTGATCCGGTGGTGGGAGGCGGGACTGGTGGTTGGGAGGCGGGGAATAGTGCTGGGCAGACTTATACGGTCTGCGCCAGAGCCGGTGGTGGGAGGCGGGACGGGTGGTTGGGAAGAGGGGATAGTGCTGGGCAGACTTATACGGTCTGTGCCCTGAAAAAGACAGGTACAAATCAAGATCAGGTATACACTTGAGTTCATCTTGTTGGGCAGACTGGATGGACTGTGCAGGTCTTTTTCTGCCGTCATCTACTATGTTACTATGCACCTTATTGCAACGACTTTTGTACTCTGTTACCCTGAAATGGCAACAGCCATTACAGCAAATGTAAGCCACATGAGCCTGCAAATCGGTGGGAAAATGTGGGATACAAATGCTACAAATAAATAAATAAATAAATTAAATTTTGTACACCATTGCAATCTGTGAGTTAGTAGTGGAATAGCAAATTTTAATAAACTATAAACTGCCATTGATTGCACGGAAGTGTGAGTTTTAGCTGCCGTGGAGGGGGCATAATCGAATGGCACACCCAAGTTTTCCTGAGGATGTCCTCGCAGGATATCCCAGCGAAGGGGCGGAGAAACCCGTATTATCGAAACAAGATGGGCGGCCATCTTTCATTTCAATAATACGGTCGGGGACGCCCAAATCTCCACATTTAGGTCGACTTTACAGATGGTCGTCCCGGTTTCCGGCGATAATGGAAACCAAGGACGCCCATCTCAGAAACGACCAAATCCAAGCCCTTTGGTCGTGGGAGGAGCCAGCATTCATAGTGCACTGGTGCCCCTGACATGCCAGGACACCAACCGGGCACCCTAAGGGGCACTGCAGTGGACTTCAGAAATTGCTCCCAAGTGCATAGCTCCCTTACCTTGGGTGCTGAGCCCCCCAAAACCCAATCCCCACAACTGTACAACACTACCATAGCCCTAAGGGGTGAAGGGGGCACCTACATGTGGGTACAGTGGGTTTCTGGTGGGTTTTGAAGGCTCACATTTACCACCACAAGTGTAACAGGTAGGGGGGGGTAGGCCTGGGTCCGCCTGCCTGAAGTGCACTGCACCCACTAAAACTGCTCTAGGGACCTGCATACTGCTGTCATGGAGCTGGGTATGACATTTGAGGCTGGCAAAAAATATTTTTAAATTTTTTTTGAGGGTGGGAGGGGGTTAGTGACCACTGGAGGAGTAAGTGGTCATCTGGTCAGTTTGGGCACCTTTTTGAGGCTTGGTCGCAAAAAAATGGACCAAGTAAAGTCAGCCAAGTGCTCATCAGGGACGCCCTTCTTTTTTCCATTATCGGCCGAGGACACCCATGTGTTAAGCACGCCCCAGTCCCGCCTTCGCTATGCTTCTGACACGCCCCGGGAACTTTGGTCGTCCTCGCGACAGAAAGCAGTTGAGGGTGCCCAAAATCGGCTTTCGATTATGCCGATTTGGGCGACCCTAGGAGAAGGATGCCCATCTCCCGATTTGTGTGGAAAGATGGGCGCCCTTCTCTTTCGAAAATGAGCCCAATAGTGTTTCTACAAACAGTTCCACAAAAAAACTTGCGGTCCATGAGCTTTTGAGACTATAATGGTTCCTTCTTCAAATATAATTTTAGTGCAGCACGAAGAAAGCTTTTCTATCTTGCAAGCATTTGCAACAGTTCAACTTCTCTAATGATCAAGGGGAGGGGTTTTCAAGGCATTTAGGCTCCTAACTTTAAGAGTTATGGTAATGGACAACTAGGCTAATTGGGCAGGGAGGGGCCTATTCTTGCCTAATTTTATACAAACACGTGATAGGTACCTATTCTTTTTTTTTCTTAAATCTTTTTATTAACAAGTAGTTTAAAACAGAGCTTGAAACACAAATCAGTACTGCAGAAAATAAGCAACACAATGAAACAATAAACCATCATAACTGACTGTTACATCAAAGCTCTGTTAAGTGTCCCAACTGTATTTTATCTTTTTTTTTTTTCCTTTGTAACATAAAATACAGGTGGGGCATCTATTTTGGTCATTTACACACATCTGCCACAGAAATGTTAACACTTTATTTATAGAATTACCCCCTTTAAGGGCAGTTCTGTAACGGTGCAGCCACATTTTAGTGCCTAGAAGACACTTGTAATGATATTCCATAAAGGAAAGTAGGTGCCTGATTTCTTTATAGTACAGGTACTCAATGTGGGTCCTCGAGGTCCGCAACCCAGTCAGGTTGTAGGAGTTCCCCCAATGAATATGCATTAATTTGCTTGGATTTGGTCTTCCGCTCAGCCATCTCTCTCCTCTCCAGTCTGTCCAAAATTCTGCGGCATGACTTATTTTCCGCCAAAATCGTTATACCCACACTAGCCCACTCCTCAAGTCACTTCACTGGCTCCCTGTCCGCTTCCGCGTACAGTTCAAACTTCTCTTACTGACCTTTAAAATGCATCCATTCTGCAGCCCCCCATTACCTCTCCTCTCTCATCTCTCCCTACATTCCTCCCTGTAATCTCCGCTCACTAGACAAATCTCTCTTGTCGCCCCCCCTTCTCCTCCACTGCTAATTCCAGGCTTTGTTCCTTTTCCCTTGCGGCACCTTATGCCTGGAATGGACTTCCTGAGCCTGTACGCCTAGCTCCATCTCTGTTTTCAAATCTATGCTGAAAACCCACCTTTTCACCACTGCTTTTGGCTCCTAACCACTACTCAATTCCCCTACCCTTGTTCCTTCTCACCCAGTACTTTCCTCGCCCTTAATTGTCTTGTCTGTCTGTATTTTTAGATTGTAAGCTCTATCGAGCAGGGACTGTCTCTCTGTGTCAGGTGTTCAGCGCTGCATGCGTCTGGTAGCGCTATACAAATGTTAATAATAATAATAATAATAATTCTCTCCTCTAATTGGGCTAATCAATTGCCAACAGATATTATTATTAATCAAGCTTATTTTGTTAACTCCTATATGTTTTATTCATTCATAATACAAAACTTATACAAAATGCTTATTCAATACAAATTAGTGCTCAGTACATCTCCAAAATTGACCCAGGGTACCCTGTCATACTTCTGCATCACAAACAACATCAAATACAGTACTTATCTCAAACAATTGTATTGCTGAAGTCTTTCTCTCTGTGACAAGTTTCTCAGGTACAACAGGAAAATCTTCTTTCATGATGTATAAATATAAAATCCACCACTACTGGAAAAGGATGATTAAAAGTCTATACTGTTGCTTTCATGCAGGTTCGATAACCAATCAAAAAATCCTCAAAAACAGAAGAAATATATATTAGTGGAAATGTCAAAACATCTTCATTACAAAAAATCTCAATGACGAATGAAGTGCTCAGCCTGCCTATGGCAAATAAACAATCCCTTGTCCTCCTGGAACCTCTGATAAATCGTCCTAATCCAGTTTATGTTTCGGTTCTAGTTAAACCCTTGATCTCTCAAACACTTTCTATTTAAGATCTTGTAGCTAGCAGTCCATGCTCATAGTCCCGGTCTCAACATAGACCATGTTTCGCTTAAAGCTTCATCGGGAGATCAAATGGCAGCTATACCCGAATGAGACTCAACGCTGCTCCCACTATGGCGCCTGATGCAAAAAGATACTAACACAGATAAGCACTGTATTTGGTATTGTTTGTGATTCAGAAATGTGACAGGTTGCCCAGAGTCAATTTTGAAGATGTACTGAGCACTAATTTGTATTTAATAAGCATTTTGTATAAGTTTTGTATTATAAATGAATAAAACATGTAGGAACTAACAAAATAAATTGATTAATGACTATGGAGTGGGGGAGTGGCCTAATGGTGAGTGCAACAGGCTTTGATCCTGACAGCCTGGGTTTGATTCTCACTGCAGCACCCCGTGACCTTGGGCAAGTCACCCAACCCTCCACTGCCCCAGGTGCAAAAACTTAGATTGTGAGCCCTCTAGGGACAGAGAAAGTACCTGCTTATAATGTGTACCGCGCTGCATACATCTAGTAATGCCCCCTAGTCCTAGTATTTCCAAAAATACTAGGACTAGGGGGCATGCGATGAAGCTACAATGTAGTAAATTTAAAACGAATTGGAGAAACGTTTTCTTCACTCAACGTGTAATTAAACTCTGGAATTCGTTGCCAGAGAATGTGGTAAAGGCGGTTAGTTTAGAAGAGTTTTAAAAAGGTTTGGACGGCTTCCTAAAGGAAAAGTCCATAGACCATTATTAAATGGACTTGGGGAAAATCCACTATTCCTGGGGTAAGCAGTATAGAATGTTTTGTACTTTTTTGGGATCTTGCCAAGTATATTGTGACCTGGATTGGACACTGTTGGAAACAGGATGCTGGGCTTGATGGACCTTTGGTCTTTCCCAGTATGGCAATACTCATGTACTTATATGTACATGAGATTGATTTTGCACACACTGCCTCCATTGTATGTAGATTGATTTCATGCATATTCATTGTGGAAATCCTGAGAACTTAACTGGGTTGCAGACCTCAAGGACCAACATTGAGCACCCCTACTTTATGAAATACTAGCAAAGCAGGTGGTGTATGCATCACAGAGCCTGCGTAAATGCTACTGACACATCTATAATTTATAGCATTCTATAACAACAAGGCAACCAGCTAACAAGATCCAATGCGGAAAAGGACAATAGTAAGCTGTTAAAAAAAAAAAGTTAATTTATTATCCACTACGCTTGCTACAAATGTTAAAAAGAGATGCTTGAGATGGCCATTTTTTCACCAAGGGCTGCTTCAGGGCATAAATTCTAAAATCCAACCTTAACCAACCGGTAAATCAATATCTCCAAATCAAGCTGATTCACTACACTGCAGCTCAAGTTGGATTTTACCGGTTGGATTTTAGAACCAATTGGTATTTTGTATGCCACTGAAGCAGCCTTTGACAAAGCATGGCCGTGTCGGGCATCTGTGCTTAACAACCTGGAGCAATCATACTGGATAAATAATGAACTTTTCTATTTATCAGCTTACTGCTCTTTTTCATGTTTGTAATCTATAAGTACACACCATGAGGCCCACCCACCCTCAGCCCAAACTTCACCCATGTCTATGCT
Organism: Microcaecilia unicolor; assembly: GCF_901765095.1. Classification (NCBI taxonomy): domain Eukaryota; kingdom Metazoa; phylum Chordata; class Amphibia; order Gymnophiona; family Siphonopidae; genus Microcaecilia; species Microcaecilia unicolor. The sequence continues at coordinate 32,771,642 of NC_044043.1, forward strand.
TATCTTTCAAATTATGCACTATGGACAATATGCGTGTGTGTACAGACTTTTTGATACAATTGATCATTTATTTCAGAAGACCAATTACTCCTGAAGCAGGCAAGCAAAACATGATTCACGTGGGCAGGTCTTCCTCAGCTTTTTTCTAAAGATATGTGTATTAATTATGTAGTTTACAGAATCACGCTAACCTCGTGGTTTTTCAGCGCTGATTTTTAAGGTGCTATTTAGATAATTTACCCCAAGCCCATATTTAGGGTGCCTATATTTTAAGGGTTTTTTTTAAAGGTCCCACATTAATTTTTCTATTAGCATGCAGGCTTTGAAAAAAATTAATCAAGAGGCGATAAATGCTCCCACATGAAGTCCACGCATTAGGACTTAATGCCCTTTAATAAAAGGACCCAGTAGGTTATAAGCTCCCCCCCTCCCCCCCAGAGACAAGGAAATACTTAGTGTAGCTAACTCACCTTGAACTACAACTGAAAAAAGTGTGAGCTAAATCCCAAATAAATAATCTTCACTGGGTACTACTTGATAGCTCCCACTGGGAATTTCCATAACACAACATCCTCTACTTCCACTTCCATTGATTATTTGATATGTGACCCTTCCTCTTGGATATCAGAGCAGTTTACCACCTCTCAAAGAACACGTTTCTTCATTCAGCCCTACAGTCACATTGAAAATACAGGGGGTTGAGTGGTCTCAGAAGCACTTATATTCCAAAACATTTTCTTGGGCCTTTAAAAATGATCAAAGCCTACTAAGGGGCCCTTTTACAAAATGGCCTGTGGTAGTGTAGATGCGTGTTTTCGGTGCACGCAGAAGCATTTTTCAGTGCACCTGTAAAAAATGCCTTTATTAGAAGCCCTTTTACTAAGCCCTATCAGCACCTACTTGCGCCAACGCGTGTCAGTTTTGAGTTACTGCCCAGCTACCACGTGGCCCTTGTGGTAACTTTATATTTGACAGCGCGTCCTCTAGGCATGCCGGAAAATATTTTATTTTCTGGCGGTAATCGTCATTCTATGTGTGTAAACCATAACCGCCCAGATAAGGGCGGTAAGGTCTCAGACCCCAAATAGGCATGCAGCAATTTCATTTTGCCACACGTCCATTTTCGGCAAAACTTTTTTAAAGGCATTTTTTACAGGTGCACTGAAAAATGATTCTACACGCATCGAAAACATGCGTCTACACTACTGCAGGCCATTTTTCAGCATGCCTTTGAAAAAGGGCCCCTTAAAGTTTTGCCGAAAATTGCCACACATCCATTTTGGGTCTGAAACCTTACTGCCAGCCATTGACCTAGCAGTAAGGTCTCACGCGGTAACCAGGCAGTAATGGTCTATACACATAGAATGATGAATATCACCTGTTTACTGCCCGCGCGCCAGAAAATAAAAATATATATTTTCCGGCGCACCTAGCGGACGCACGTTGGGTGTGCATAAGTACCTAAGCGGCTCAGTAAAAGGCCCCTAAGACTCTTGCACATAAATGAAAAAAATTCCTGTATTTCATCAGACTGCTGACTTGGTTAGAATTCCATATTTTCTACTTATGATTCCCAATACATCATTTATATAAAGTAGCAGTGTGATGAAAATAAAATGATTTGAATTGTCGACTTTATTCTGGTTAGTGTACGTTTAAATCTCAACACACAGTGATGAGCTACCACACTTAAAATGCCTTCAATTGTTGAATTATTCAGGAGTGAAATCAAGGGTAATCAAATAATAAGATGTGCTATTCTATGTCTGACAGACACTATGCAGTTGGTTCTATAAAAGAGAAACAGGGAGTGGAAGCTAAATAGGACAAAGCAGGAAAAAAAAAAACAGAAAAAGACAGGCTGCTGTTGAAACAGCCAAAGATAGCCTGGACTGCCAGTGTGCTGAAGGTGCTGTCGCTTGCCATCCAATGGACCTGCTTTTGATTCCAGGGCTGGGTTTTCCCCTGCCTGGTTTTGCAGGGACTGGAAATGCTGCAGAGATACTATTCATATCCCCTGTGCTTTTCACCTCCACAAGGACACGTCCACCTCAATAACCAACATAGCAAGAACATCCATATGGGATTTATGTTATTTGTCTTTTTTTTGTTGTTGTTGAAAACAAATTGGCACAAACATGACTGCTTTAAGTTAAAAATTGAGCAGGGCAAAGGACCAGTGAAAAATGCTAACAGCTCTTTCTAAAAAAATTAGTATGAGCTTTTTCTTCTTAAAATCTTTGTGAAATTGCCAACTCTGACAGCATCTGGTTGCACTGATTGCAGAGTGTCTTATAAGCAGATTAGACCTAAAAATTGGCCTTAAAAAAATAAATATAGTCCAGCGAGGCTAGGTTACTCAGCTTCATAGATTTCTCTTTATTGGCCCTATGCATAATTTCACATCGATCACTGCTGTCTTCTCGCTCATTGTTGCTGTCAGTAATCATTGTTTTCCTCCCATGCATGACAGGCGAGGGGGCTGTCTGTGAACCACCATCATGGGTTGGGTGGATGGGTAGAGGGCGCTGCAGGACATGGCCTCAATGAAGTAAATCATGGAGGGCCAGAAGGAGCGTGAGAAAGGGGAGGACCGTGCATCTTGGAAATGTCTGCGCTTTACAGCAGCAGTACGATGTTGGTAGCATAGCTCTCCCCATTCCTCAGGAAAGGAAAGCTCAGACTCTGAACTAGAATGGCACTAGAAAATACCATTTAATGACATTTGCAGAGCAATGTCCACGGGGGAATTCTATAACTGGGCACCTCATGTTAGGTATGCCGATCTCACATGGTAAGGGCCAATTCTTTAACAGCATCTGTATTTCAAGATGCCTGTGAATGAGTGTTATAGCAGAAGGTTTCCTTGTGAATACTCCTTACTAGTAATGAAGTTGAGCCAACTTATATGCAGGTGGCACTAACCTGCTGAGTCACAGGGGCAGCACACAGGCAGGGAGGTGGTTACGTGCCCTGGGGCAGAGCAGAGCAGACAGGCCCCGAGGGAGGAGGTCTCCTGGTGGAATATTCCAATGCAAGAGGTCTCCTGGAGGAAGGTCCTGAGTGAAGGGGTGTTGGCTGGCTGCAGTACCTGTGGGGAGTCCCAGGGAAAGGAGCAGTGGCCCTAGCTCAGAGGTCTGCACCCCGTGTTAAGAAGTAGATGCCCCTGGACTGTGTGAGAAGAAACAGAAGACTGCCAAAATAAAAGGCTGCCTTTATTATTTGTGAACACACTGGTCCTGGTTGTCTGGAACTGGAACCTTTGACTGGATTTATGTGTGAGTAATTTAAACATGCTGAAGAAGCAAGGCAAGGCAGAAATGTTAAGAGATGTAGAAATAATTGCTAATGTGGTTGTTGCCCAGGTTTGAGCCTGAGTCGGTAACAGGAACAAACTGTCCTACTTTGATTGATAGTTCAACCATAAAGCTCCTCTTTTGACTTACTCTACATCCTGCCTGTGTCTGTGAGAGTTCCATGCCTGTCTATCAGCCACATAGAAACAGAGAAAAATGAAGGCAGATAAAGACCGAATGGCCTATTAAGTCTGCCTATTCATGCCATCTACTCTCCCTTTCATTCCTTTAGAGACCCCATGTACTTGTCTCAAGCTTTCTTGAATTCATGTACAGTTTTTGTCTCCATCATCTCCACCAGGAGGTCATTCCACAAATTCACCACCCTTTCCATGAAGGAGTATTTCCTCGGGTTACTTCTAAGTCTGACCCTTTCATCTTCATTCTATGCGCCCTCATTCCAGAGCTTCCTTTCAATTGAAAGAGACTTGCCTCCTGTGCATTTACGCCACAAAGATATACAAACATCTCTATCATATCTCTCCCTCTTCCGCCTTTCTTCCAAAGTATACATATTGAGATCTTTAAGTCCATAGGAGCCGAATCTGTGGGTGCTGTGGGTGCTTGAGCACCCCTAATATTGAGAAAATTCCTTGCATGTGTCCAGGGAGGGGTTATTTCCACTGGGCTTAGCACCCCCAATAATTTTGAAAAGTTGCTCCTATGTTTAAGTCTGTCTCCATATACTTTATAGTGAAGACCACTGACCATTTTTGTAGCCACCCTATGGACTGACTCCATCCTGTTTATATTTTTTGAAGGTACAGTCTTCAGAATTGTACTCAATATTCTAAATGAGTTCTCACCAGTTTTACACAGTTGCATCATCACCTCCTTTTTCCTACTGGTCATTACTTTCCCAAGGCACCCAAACATCCTTCTAGTTTTCGCCATCACCTTTTCTAGCTGTTTGGCCACATATGATCATACCCAAGTCCCACTCTTTTTTTTGTGCAGAAAAGTTCTTCACCCCTTAGTTATACTATACATTCCTTCTGGGTTTTGCAGCTCAAATTAATGACCCTGCATTTTTTAGCATTAAATCTTAGCTGCCAATTTCCAGATGATTCTTCAAGCTTCGCTAGATCCTTACTCGTGTTTTCCACACCATCAGGGGGTGTCCACCTATTGCAGATTTTTATGTCATAGCAATGAAAGAACCCTTACCAGACAGTCCTTCAGCAATATTGTATACAAAAATCTTAAAGTAACCAGCCCAAGGAACTGAAACCTTGCAGCACACCACTGATAGCATCCTTTTCCTCAAGTAAGCTCCATTTACCACAACCCTCTGTCACTTTCCACTCAACCAGTTCCTAACCCATTCAGTCACTTTAGGGCCCATACTGAGGGCTGCTATAATGCCAATAGAGAATACTAGTGTAAATGGGCAGCAATGTACCTACATTTAGGCACTAACATACTTTCTGCACAAAAATGTGACACTGATGCACGCAATTTACTATATTCTATAGTGAAGCACTTCTGCCCATCTACATTCACTATGCCATTGCTCCACTGACATCATTCAGCACTCAGAATGTAACGGAATTCAAAAATGCGTGGGATAAACATAAAGGAATCCTGCTCGGAAGTATGGATCCTCAGAAGCTTAGTGGAGATTGGGTGGCAGAGCCGGTGGTGGGAGGTGGGCTGATGGTTGGGAGGCGGAGCTAGTGCTGGGCAGACTTCTAACGGTCGGTGCCCTAAAAATGGCAGATACAAATCAAGGTCAGGTATACACAAAAGTAGCACATATGAGTTTATCTTGTTGGGCAGACTGGATGGACCATGCAGGTTTTTCTCTGCCATCATCTACTATGTTACTATCATGCTTATTTTCGAAAGAGAAGGGCACCCATCTTCCGACACAAATCGGAAGATGGGCGTCCTCTCAGGTTTGCCCAAATCGGCATAATCGAAAGCCGATTTGGGCGCCCTCAACTGCTTTCTGTCAAGGGGATGAACAAAATTCAAGGGGGCGTATCAGCAGTGTACCGAAGGCGGGACTGGGGAGTGGTTAAGAGATGGGCATCCTCGGCCGATAATGGAAAAAAGAAGGGCATCCCTGACGAGCATTTGGCCGACTTTACTTGGTCCCTTTTTTTTTTACGACCAAGTCTCAAAAGGTGCCCAACTGACCAGATGACCACCGGAGGATATCAGGGATGACCTCCCCTTACTCCCCCGGTGGTCACTAACCCCCTCCACCCATAAAAAACAAGTTTAAAAATACTTTGCCAGCCTCAAATGCCATACTCAGGTCCATCGCAGCAGTATACAGGTCCCTGGAGCAGTTGTAGTGGGTGCAGTGTACTTCAGGCAGGCAGACCTGGGGGGGGGGGGGGGTTGGGGGCTCAGCACCCCAAGGTAAGGGAGTTATGCACTTGGGAACAATTTCTGAAGTCCACTGCAGTGCCCCCTGGGGGGCCCAGTTGGTGTCCTGGCATGTCAGGGGGACCAGTGCACTACAATTGCTGGCTCCTCCCACAACCAAAGGGCTTGGATTTGGTCGTTTTTGAGATAGACGTCTTTGGTTTCCATTATGGCCAAAAAACCAGGGCCAACCATCTCTAAGGGCACCCATCTCTAAGGTCGACCTAAATGTTGAGATTTGGGCGTCCTAAATCGTATTATTGAAATGAAAGATGGATGCCCATCTTGTTTCGATAATACGGGTTTCCCCGCCCCTTCGCTGGGACGTCCTTAGAGATGGGCGCCCTTAGAGATGGGGGCCACCATTTGATTATGCCCCATATGTTACATCTTTGATGATTCATGAATATCGGCGCATCACTAAAGACGGACATTTGAAGAAATCCAATATGCCTCCATAGGTGAGAGCAAGTAAACAATAAGTTGGGCCGGTATGATAAAATTTATTCCTGTGTCTCTCCTCCAGTTGCAGATCTATATGGCCCGTGATCCTGAAGCAGAAGCAGAGATTCAAAACGCTGGCCATCGTTGATCACAGTCAAGATTCAGAGAAATACACAGAGATCGACTGACTGAAGCTAAGTTTATTAGAATAAGCCCTTCATCGAGATATTAACAAGTGTAGTAAGCAAAACGCTGCACAGAGGTTTTTGCCGATGATGAGGAAGTCCTGCTCCTTGAAGACAATCCCAAAAGTTTAGGAGCTTCTTAAGGCTTTTCCTACTTTAACAGTTAGTGTGTTCACAGTTTCTTTAGAGAACCCTTCATATTAAATGTGTATGCTTTCATTAAGACATGAAGATAAGTGAAGATAAGTGACAAGTTACACATTTTATTAAAGTTTTGTATGAGAAGTTAAGGTTCACCACTGAAGTCGTATCAGAGCTGACGAGTTGGGTAAGATACAAGGCTGTGGTCCTTATGTGAAATGAGTTACCACCAAGGTTCTACCAGTGCCTGTAGTGAATTTCCTGCATATCATATATACAAGTTCGTATTTTGTGCATTGGAATTTTACAACATTGTATATTTATTGCCCCTCTCTTTAATAGTTTCCTGAGATATACAATCTACTTCATGCCTCTGGCAAGTTTGGAATGAAGACACCTGGTGATGACACTGAGGATTCTGAATCTGAGGCATGGAAGTCTGTGGAGACTGACAAAGCAATCTGCAACAACGAGGAAGATCATGGCATTGACAGAGGTGGGAAAAAAGCCCCTAGAGGTGCTGATTCCCAGAGGAGGGGAGATTGTTAATGGGAATCAGGAACTTTGTTCTGCTCATCATCTGGGGACACAAGGGTTATTTCATCCTGAGAGACTGGAGATCTTTACACTGGAAGAAATACAAAAGGCTGTAGTGGGGCTGCCTTATCAGTCCAATTATCTAGTATATAAGTACATAAGTACATAAGTAATGCCACACTGGGAAAAGACCAAGGGTCCATCGAGCCCAGCATCCTGTCCACGACAGCGGCCAATCCAGGCCAAGGGCACCTGGCAAGCTTCCCAAACGTACAAACACTCTATACATGTTATTCCTGGATTTTGGATTTTCCAAGTCCGTTTAGTAGCGGTTTATGGACTTGTCCTTTAGGAAACCGTCCAACCCCTTTTTAAACTCTGCTAAGCTAACCGCCTTCACCACATTTTCCGGCAATGAATCCAGAGTTTAATTACACGTTGGGTGAAGAAAAATTTTCTCCGATTTGTTTTAAATTTACTACACTTTAGTTTAATCGCATGCCCCCTAGTCCTAGTATTTTTGGAAAGCGTGAACAGACGCTTCACATCCACCTGTTCCACTCCACTCATTATTTTATATTCCAGGAATAACATGTATAGAATGTTTGTACGTTTGGGAAGCTTGCCAGGTGCCCTTGGCCTGGATTGGCCGCTGTCGTGGACAGGATGCTGGGCTCGATGGACCCTTGGTCTTTTCCCAGTATGGCATTACTTATGTACTTATGTACTCTATCATGTCTCCCCTCAGCCGTCTCTTCTCCAAGCTGAATAGCCCTAGCCTCCTTAGTCTTTCTTCATAGGGAAGTCGTCCCATCCCCACTATCATTATAGTCGCCCTTCGCTGCACCTTTTCCAATTCTACTATATCTTTCTTGAGATGCGGCGACCAGAATTGAACACAATACTCAAGGTGCGGTCGCACCATGGAGCGATACAACGGCATTATAACATCCTCACACCTGTTTTCCATACCTTTCCTAATAATACCCAACATTCTATTCGCTTTCCTAGCTGCAGCAGCACACTGAGCAGAAGGTTTCAGTGTGTTATTGACGACGACACCCAGATCCCTTTCTTGGTCCGTAACTCCTAACGTATAATCAAGAAGAGCTTAGATGTGGAAATTGATTTGCAGCAGCAGACGTCTTGTTTATAGGATTCAAGTAGTATGGACATTAGAGTCCAACACCAAGCAGTGTCAGGCAGTTCAAGAGGTTATGATACAGGATGATGGGAATTAACATTCTAAGGTGGAGAAAACAGAGACTCTTATTAAATAGCGTGGCCTCTACTTTATTAATTTTCCTTGTGTTCATCTGTCTCCACCTTAGCTGAGATTTCTGACCTTACATATTATTCACTCTCTTCATGGTCTCTTAGGCTCTCTCCCATTCCTTCCTAACCTCAAGGATGGATTATTATAATTCTTTCTACACAGGTATCACCAAACATCATCTCAAGTGTCTCCAAACATTGCAAAAACATGGCTGTTGGGTGTACAACCAGCTACTCTGATAGTGGACTTTGTGTTGCAACCAGAACGGGACTGGATCTTAAAAACCTTTTTCTCTCATAGAGATGAAATCTTTCTGAATTGCAAAGTAAAAATATTTCCTGATATTTCTAGGCAAACACAGAAAAGGCGCCAGGCATTTTTGAAACTCCGTCTTCGAGTCCTCCAATTAGGAGGAATTTTTTGGCTCAATTTTCCTTGTAAATGTGTGATAAAACTTCACTCAGTTAAGTATGTTTTTTATGAAAGTGAGAATTTGCAGAATTTCCTGGATTCTAAACAGGTTTTGGCCACTACCCCATCGTTAGTAATCCCTGTAACATCTACTCCGTAAGAGAAATAAGCTCGGTCTATACTCCTACTAATTATCCTGAAATTATTGAATTATTGTTTGATGATAAATTTTTAAAGTGTGTTTTTTTCCTTTATATAAATGCTTGATGATAAATCTTTGAATTGTGCCTTGCCCGAATTGTGGACTTGAGATGTAATTGTCGTGGATAGATATATTTACTTAATAACTATTTCTTTAAGATGGTGACATTACTCTTTCTGTACAAGAAATTTCTTGTTAATTATTTTGAAATTAATAAATAAAATATTTAAAAAAAACATGGCTTCCCGCATATATTTCAGTGCCCGTAGACATGACTCTGTGACCCCATCCTTGATTGGCTTGCACTAGCTCCCATTCGATACTGTATCTGGTTTAATATACTTTTGTCTTCCCTCAAGGCCTACTACTTAGGTGTCCTATCCTACATCTATGTTTTAACCATCCCTTATACACCTTCCTGGTCTCTCAGATCTTTAGATGCACACCATTTGGTTCTTCCTTCTCCCAAGCAAACTCACTATGAATCCAACAGAAATTCAGCTTTCTTCTTTGCCCCTAAACTCTGGAATGGTCTGCACTATTCCTCCACAATAAGCCATCATGTCCTAAGTTTAAATCTTTGCTCAAAATGTACTACTTTGAATTAGCTTTTTACCCCTACCTGCAGGTAATTAGTGGAGTTACAGGTAGCTGGGCATTCTGGGCAATGCCCTTCTAAACGTTCCTTTTCTCTGAATCCTCCTCATAATGTATTGTGTGAACATGGATATCCTTTCCTATCATTTGTTTGTTGTTCCTTTCTCTCAATTTTGATTTTGATTGTACGCCACTTTCACCTGTGTACCAGAGTAAGCTGTATATCAAGCATCAATAAACAAAACATATAAGCCTGTGATTTGAAAGAGCCACTCAGTCCGTTACCCTTTTCAGTGGACAGCCCAAATTTATCTAATTTTTTAGAAGCCTCAGATTTGATTTTGGTGGTAACCTCTACCTTGATAGTCACCATTGCAATAGATCCAGATAGAGATTGAGCACTGAAATTATTTTACAAATATCTAGAGACCTTAATTCTGTATTTCTAAATATATGCTTTTCCTGATGTATCTAAGGCCATTCGAAAGAAGCATAAATTGATTTTGTTAATGGGGCCTTGAGTTTTACAGTTGGGTTCTTTTCCTTTCTGCAGTTTCAATGTAAATATTGAACTAAAAATTGTAATGTGTCATGTTTTCTTTGATCCCTTTCAGTAGACCTTAGTTCTAAGTGATAAAATTGCCCAGGCAGGTTAGACTTTAACCTCTCTGCCTGGAAGATCTCCCTGATGTTATGAAATGCTTGCTAAAGAATGTATTTTTCTAACCTCTCCTTGAGCATATTTTCCACTTATAAATGCTATTTTATTTTCCTTGGATTGTGTTCTTGGATGGATCTCTCCTCTTATAGAAGACTTGATATATTGAATTGAATGTGCTTTTCTTCAATTATTTTTTCTTTTTGCATTTGTTTCTTTCATATTGAATCTTTTGTTTCCTCTCAAGTTATATTGCATGAAATGTTATGGTAAAATGTGATAAATATAAAAGGTAAAACAAAATGGACATTTGAGGCTTTGAATGATGTCAGGAGCTATCGTGAGGAACACTGGTGCACTTCCATCCTACTTCTCCTGTCAGCAGTGGCAACAGCACCAACAGGGGGTGGTCACACTGAAGTTCAAAGGGATTGAGGGGCTGGGGCTCGGTTCAATTTAAATTTGAATTCCTAACCTGCTCCCCCCTTCTTCTTCTTCAAAAAAAAAAAAAGCTCAGTTTTCATCAATAACAGTTTCCTCTTTGCAAGATGATTTTCTATATCTGGGGTTCCTAAGCACTTGAATGGAAGAAAGTTGCCAGTGTCCGGCAGACTTCTATGGTTTGATAGGGAAAGACAGAGATTGTGGAACTGGAAAAGTTAGAGTTAACATTTATGTCTTTAAAATGTTAGAAATTATCTTAAGTGAGTTATTTACAAATGCTAGCTTAGCAGATTCCACTGACTTTAAGAGAAGGCCAGAATGTACAAATAGAAGTCATTGTGCATTGTTACTGAAGACCTCTATCTATATTGACAAAGAAAGGCCTTTAGATACAAGAGGTTAAAGAAGGTCTGAAACTGACCAGTATTTGTGATAGGTGTCTTCTTTTGAAAATGTAAATCATACTCTGTGTTTAACTAATGAGAGCAGGTTATAAATGTTAGTCTATTATTAAAAGTAGTTGAGAAATGCTATGTAACAGGTTTTCTCCAAAGTACTATGCCCTTATACTTTAGACTGTTAGCATATTTGCTTAGATTAAGTTCAATATTCTAAAAGGATGTTTTGCTGATGCTATGGAATTCTGTGTAGATGGATTAATTACATCACATGTGGTTGAGGGTATAAATGAAAGCATTTGAGATTGATGAACTTTGGGGGAACTTGGAAGAAGAAAGATTTCTCTCCCAGTCTTCCCTCCTTGTTGCCAACAAGAAATATTATGAAGCTCTAATAAAGGACCAGTTTTACTGATCTCTTGTGATACAATGAATTTATTTTTCAAAAATTATGAACACTCCTCCACAAGATTAAGTATGCATATATAATATCACATTCAAAGCATATGCTATGATTGCAGGGGCGGGAGAGCTAGAATCATAAAATTGATATTAGCAAATACATTATGCTAGTTAGTGGAGGAGGGGGGGAGACATTCTTAGGGTTAAAAGCAATGATATTTATTTATTTATTATTTGTTACATTTGTACCCCGCACTTTCCCACTCATAGCAGATTCAATGCGGCTTACATAGTAGTAGGATTACAAAGTATAGTACAGAGAGAGCAGGCTAAGCTTGGCAGAGTAATGGGGATGTGTACATGGGTAATATTATAAGGGAGAGGGGGAAAGGAGATAGGAGGAGGTGTAGTTTTAGGCTAGATTAAGATAATCAGGGGATAGGGTCAGGGTAAGCATAGGGAAAAGTTAGAGGAGGCGTGGTCTGAGTCATTGCCGTTGTCACAGGATCAGGTGATGAATAGGTGGGGTTTGTAGGGTTAGGTCGTGGCATTTGGATAAGCTTCCTTGAATAGATGGGTTTTCAGCAATTTTCTGGAGGGTAGGTAGTCTTTTATAGAACGAATGGGTGTGGGTAAGGCGTTCCAGAGTTGACTGCCTTTGAAGCAGAAGTTGGAATCATACGAGGATTTATACTTGAGTCCTTTGCATATGTTCCAAGACTGCATCATATAACCACCTATATGGGGATTTCAAGGTGGAAAGTTGCCGACTGCCTTGTTTATGATGCTAGTGTTTAATCATGAAGAAATGTAACCTGTGCCAAGTGCCAGACACAACTCTAGCCACCTTGTTGAGCAGACTGGATGGATCACACAGGTCTTTATCTGCCGATAATTACTATGTTACTAAGGAACTCGTTTTCGAAAGAGAAAAACGTCTAAAAAAGTGGCATAGAGCAGCATTTGGACGTTTTTCCCACAAAAAGTGGGAGTGGCCTATTGGTTAGGGTAGTAGACTTTTGTCCTGGGAAACTGAGGAACTGAGTTCGATTCCCACTTCAGGTACAGGCAGCTCCTTGTGACTCTGGGCAAGTCACTTAACCCTCCATTGCCCCAGGTACAAATAAGTATCTGTATACAATATGTAAGCTGCACTGAGCCTGCCATGAGTGGGAAAGTGCTGAGTACAAATGTAATAAAAATCAATTTTAAAAAAGCAATATTTTCAAAACAAATTTGTAGATGTTTCTCTATGAAGTCCGTCAGAAGTGCGTTCAAAACACAAGGGGATGTGTTGGGGGTCTGTTAAGGATAGGATTTAGGCGTTCCTAAGACTTGGACATTTTACAGCCATAATGGAACAAAACAAAACTGTCCAGGACTAAAACTAAGACATTTTGAGCTAGACCTGTTTTTATTTTATTTCTTTATTTATTGTACATTTATACCCCACGTTTTCCCCACAGTTTTGCAGGCTCAAAGTGGCTTACAATGCACTGATAGGCTATCGCCAGATCAGAGGTGGTACATTACAAGTGAATTGGTTAGAATAGAAGGAACAGGGAAAGAAGAAAATAGGGAAAGGATAAGAGAGTCCAAAACGGTCCGTAGATATATGTTGGCAGGAAGGACTTCAGGCCATACGTGAAATCCTTGGAGTTGGCTGAACCTCAACTGGCTAGAAGAGATGTAAATCAACCAGACACATCAAGATGACCTTGCATGATGGAAATGACGAAAAATGCACAAAAGGGTGCCCTAAATGACAGAGGACCACTGGAAGGAATCAGCGGTGACCCCCCAATACCCCCCAGTGGTCACTGACCCCCTCCCACCCCTCAAAAATGTGAATAAAATATGACTTCCCAGCCTCTATGACAGCCTCAGATGTTAGAGCCAGGTCTATCACAGCACACACAGGTCCCTGGAGTAAGTGTAGTGGTCAGTGCAGTGCACCATGACTTGGGGGACTCAGGTCTCTATCTCCCTCTACCTGTCACATTTGTGGCAGAAACTCTGAGCCCTCCAAAACTCACCAGAAACCCACTGTATCCACATATAGGTATCCCCTTCACCCACAAGGGCTACTGTAGTGGTGTACAGTTGGGGTTGTGGGTTTTGGATAGGTTTTGGGTGGCTCAGCAGACAAAATAAGGGAGCAACAGTGAGATATGTATCTGGGAGCATAGTCTACTAAAAATGCTGGCTCCTCCTACATCCCAATGGCTTGATTTTGTGCATTTTTAACTTGGACTTTTTTTTTTTTTATTATTTTAATGGACCAAAAAACAAAACTTCCAAATCACAAAACCGTGTTCAAAACAGCATTTTTGAAAAAAAAAAAAAAAGATAGACTTTTTTTTTTTTTTTGAAAATGACTTTCTTTCTATTCAGATTTTGGACATTTTTTGCAAATGTCGAAAGTCGGACTTAGATGTCATATCGAAAATGCCCCTCTATGTTAACATATATGGAAATGTTCCTGGCATTTCATTTGCCCAACCCTTTTACCCCTTTAATATTCCCTTATCTCTTGTTTGTCCTGTTTGTCCTAATTAGATTGTAAGCTCTGTCGAGCAGGGACTGTCTCTTCATGTTCAAGTGCACAGCGCTGCATATGCCTTGTAGCGCTATAGAAATGATAAGTAGTAGTAGTAGTAGGTGTTCCAATCTAGCTGTATCCTTTCATTACAAGCCTTACCCAGTTTTTACCCTCTCTGTATTTACATTTTAATTCCTGACTTGTTCTTCTTCCTTTAAGTCCCAGCTCATTGCCTTGAACTAAAAAGACAGAATGAAGAGCTTACTGCATTCTGTGGTGACTGACTTGAAACATCACACTTGAAGTGTCTCCATTTAGGTAACCCAGGGAGGTAGGAGGTTATTTTCTAATGGCACAACGGAGTTTGTGAAGATTTTTTCTCTCACTGCCATTTTGTATTTTATCAGATTGACTGATTACATGAGAGGATGATGCAGGCACTTGCCGAAACACAGCATGTCAGACCAACAATAAAATTTATAACCAGAGTGTGGTTCCAATGACATCATTATCTTCCTAGCCGTCTCTACTTTTTGCTGTTTCTGTGGAACATTTTTGTTCTATCTCCTGTTTCTTTATATTAATTCTCTCTCATTACGACCCTATAGTTATGTGCATAAGTAGCAGTAGCCCCACCTAACAGCTTTTTAAAAAAGAGACATTGGAACTAGCTCATGAAGAAAGAGTTGGTTACAATGAGTTACTTATATGGGAGGCAGATGTGAATGAAACTGGGACTCTACCAGAAGACATACATCAGGGATCTTGGCAGTACTTGAAGACACGCAGATGAGAGGAAAAACAGAGATGCCAAGTCTCGTTCATTAGGAATGTGTCACATTCAATTGAAGGCTATCTCATGCTCCCATTCTGTAAGCCTCACCATTCATTTATCAGTGCACTGAATCTGATCACTACAAAGCCTAAGAGGACATAAACCAGATGGCCTCACCAATAGGAAGAACTCTTAAGTACAGCTTTCTGCTTCCAGTAGCTGTACCGAGAACCAAGTAGTACTGTAATGGTATCAGTTAACAGTACCTGCTTTTAGCACACAGATATAGTAACAGTTAACCTGGCGGCTTAACATCTAGGGAGCAATTCTATAACTGGGTGCGATTGGCTGGGTTATTTTACCATCATTTTCTGCCCATAATGCAACTTGGGCTGTATCATCGCAAGTTGCATCATGTGTTTTTCATAGTGATGCGCTGCTCTACATGCATTTGCATGTTTTGCATTTCCTTAATACTTAAACAGTGGCAGTAGTGTAACCAGATCTCAGTTTTTGGATGGGCCCGAGGGTGAACTGTGTATATATGACCCACGCATTTCCACTCTGCCTGCTACTCCCCCACCCCCGAAGCAGTAAAAATGAATACCTTGGCTGGCGGGGATCCTTGGTTCCCACCAGCTGAACAGTCCTCTCTGGAGTCCCCCCTCCCCCCCAAGCAATCTCATCCCCATGGCAGTCAGCAGTTCATTCAAGCCACCAACACCGGCACTGCCCCCCTCCCCCAGACATGCTCAGTTGAACCAGCATCCCCCACCTCTGTGCACAGGGGGCGTCAATTGAACTGAGAATGCATGGGAGGGGGGACTGATGGCATCGGCAGCTGGAACCGCACTGCTAATTGCCCCGGGAATGAGGACTCTTCAGCTGGCAGCCCCCCACCAGCTACATTAACGATGTGTGCCACTACTGGGTGGGCTTGAAGCAAAACAGGGTGGGCCCCTGCCTAACCATAGCTATAACACTGATCTATGGTGACTTGAGTATCATTGCTGTAAATTTCGTCATGCTGTGTTATGGCACTTAAAGCCCTAACGTAGCTTGATAATTTCTCCCCTCCACCGCCCCTTAACTCTCTATTACCTTAGGTACAGATTTGCAAGTCCTCAGAGGAAAGAGAAATACTATTGCACCAGCAGATAATTCACCTTGAACTACTACTGAAAAAGATGTGAGTTAAATCCCAAATTCTTTCCCTTCTCTACCGTCCCTGCTTAATTTCTGAATGTCAGTCCGCAGAGGATAGCATATTTCTGAGTGAGGTGGTAGAAAGGCAGAGGAGTATAGAAGGAAAGTATTTCTGAACGGAAATGAACGAAGACACATTGAATAGCCTCCAAAAGAGCTGTGGGTGACACAAATGGTATCGGAGCTCAAAAGCATAAAGCCAGCGGAGTTAGTGATAAACCAGGAGTGGAACTACTCATTATAAGAAGAATCTGTGGTATCATATTAAGGGACAAATAAACATGGACTCTCCAGTCATAATCACCTAATATTCTCTCATTTTATGTCCACGTGTTTGCTTTCTGCAATGACAATATACTCTCAGAAGGGGAAAAAGGGGAGGGGGCAGGGGGATATCAACTGTGCAACCAAACTGAGCAAGAAAGGATCAAAACAGTATCTGTTCTCAATCAGTTTGGTCATTTCTTTTTAAATTAGGAAGATCGAGGAATGGTGCTGAAACTTGTACTCAATACAAAAATAAAAGCTTTAAATGAATTACTGTTTCAATACAAAGTAATAACATAATACACTAATTATAAATTTATTTCAATACAAATTAATTTTATTACACAACAAAAAACATATTTAATTAAAAAAGTGCACTATACCCTCTTAAATTTACACAAACATTTCTAGAGACCATTATAGGATATTCTGAAAAATCTTCTTAGTAATAGTTGCTGTATATATCCACTAGTTATTCATCATTCAGGTATATACCATCTGATTCCATATATACCTGAATGATGAATAACTAGTGTGCTGCTGCGGCTAGGAAAGCGAATAGAATGTTGGGTGTTATTAGGAAGGGTATGGAGTCCAGGTGTGCGGATGTTATAATGCCGTTGTATCGCTCCATGGTGCGACCGCACCTGGAGTATTGTGTTCAGTACTGGTCTCCGTATCTCAAAAAAGATATAGTAGAATTGGAAAAGGTACAGCGAAGGGCGACGAAAATGATAGTGGGGATGGGACGACTTTCCTATGAAGAGAGGCTGAGAAGGCTAGGGCTTTTTAGCTTGGAGAAGAGACGGCTGAGGGGAGATATGATAGAAGTGTATAAAATAATGAGTGGAATGGATCGGGTGGATGTGAAGCGACTGTTCACGCTATCCAAAAATACTAGGACTAGAGGGCATGAGTTGAAGCTACAGTGTGGTAAATTTAAAACGAATCGGAGAAAAGTTTCTTCACCCAACGTGTAATTAGACTCTGGAATTCATTGCCGGAGAACGTGGTACGGGCGGTTAGCTTGACGGAGTTTAAAAAGGGGTTAGATAGATTCCTAAAGGACAAGTCCATAGACCGCTATTAAATGGACTGGAAAAATTCCTCATTTTTAGGTATAACTTGTCTGGAATGTTTTTACGTTTGGGGAGCGTGCCAGGTGCCCTTGACCTGGATTGGCCACTGTCGGTGACAGGATGCTGGGCTAGATGGACCTTTGGTCTTTCCCAGTATGGCACTACTTATGTACTTATGTACTTATGTAAGAAGATTTTTCAGAATATCCTATAATGGTCTCTAGAAATGTTTGTGTAAATTTAAGAGGGTATAGTGCACTTTTTTAATTAAATATGTTTTTTGTTGTGTAATAAAATTAATTTGTATTGAAATAAATTTATAATTTGTGTATTATATGTTACTAGTAAAAAAAAGGCCCGTTTCTGACACCTATGAAACGGGCGCTAGCAAGGTTTTCCTCGGAGTGTGTATGTGAGAGTGACTGTGTGAGAGACAGAGTGAAAGTGTGAGTGTGTGTGTGTGCGAGAGAGAGTGAGTCTGGGTGTGAGTGTGTTTGTGAGAGAGTGTGTGTGTGAGAATGAGAGTGTGTGCAAGTGTGTATGTGAGACACAGTGTGAGAGAGAGTGTGTGTGTGTGTGTGTGTGTGTGCGAGAGAGAGAGTGTGTGTGAGACACAGATTCTCTGTGAGAGTGAGTGTATAAGACCAAGCGAGTGTGTGAGTGACTGTGTGGCACATAGAGAGTGAATGTGATACACTGTGAGACAGAGTGTGTGAGAGTGAGAGTCAGAAAGACATTGTATATGAGAGAGAGAGTGTGTGTGTGACAGAGATACCTCCCTTCCTGTGTCTCTCTGGTGTCAGGCCCCCTCCCCTCTGTCTGTGGTGTCTGAGATTCCCGCCACTGCACCCAAGCAATTGGTGTGCTGGAGGAGGGGGAGGGGGGATGTGTTGGGGGGGGTTCAGGTTGGAAGAAGAGGGGTGCGGGGGGTTCAGGAAGCGCTACCAGATGCGAGTGAGAGAGTGTGTGGGGGGGGGGGGTTCAGGAAGCGATGCCAGATGACTGAGTGTGGGGGGGGAGGGCAGTGGGTTCAGGAAGCGCTGGCAGATGAGAGAGAGAGTGAGTGTGTGTGTATGGGGTTTCAGGAAGCGCTGCGAGATGAGTGAGAGTGTATGTGTGAGGGGGGGGGGGGTTCAGGAAGCGCTGCCAGATGAGAGACAGTGAGTGTCTGTGTGTGTGTGTACGGGGTTTCCGGAAGCGCTGGCAGATGAGAGAGAGAGTGTATGTGGGGGGAGGGGGGTTCAGGAAGCGCTGGCAGATGAGAGTGAGAAAGAGTGTGTGTGTGTGTGTGTTGGAGGGGTGTGTGTGTGGGGGGGGTGTGTTGGGGGTTTCAGCTTGGAAGAGGAGGGGTGTGTGGGGGTGTCTGTAAGTGCTGCGAGATGAGTGAGTGTGTGTGTGGGGGGGCGGTTTATCAAGTGTTTCCACATGAGTGTGTGTGTGTGTGGTGGGGGGCTTCAGGAAGCGCTGCCAGATGAGCGAGAGTATGTGTGTGTGTGTGGGGGGGGGGGGGTTCAGGAAGCGGTGCGATATGAGAGACTGAGTGTGTGTGTGTGTGTGTGTGTGTGTGGTGGGGGGGGGTTGCCACATGAGTGAGTGAGTGTGTATGTGGGGGGCAGGGATTTCAGGAAGCACTGCCAGATGAGAGAGAGAGAGAGAGACTGAGTGTGTGTGTGTGTTGGGGGGGGGGTGTTGAAGTGTGGCCAAATGAGAGTGAGTGTGTGTGTTTGGGGGGGGGGGGGTCAGGAAACACAGCCAGATGAGTGAGTGTGGGGGGCAGGGGTTTCTGGAAGCGCTGGCAGATGAGAGTGTGTGTGTGTTGGGGGGGGGGCGTTGAGGAAGTGTGGCCAAATGAGAGTGAGTGAGTAAGTGTGGGGGGGGGGGGGGGTAAGGAAGCGGTGCCAGATGAGGATGAGAGTGTGTGTGTGTGTGTTGTATGGTTCAGTTTTTGGGGGGGAGGGAGGATCCTGCTTTTTAGAAGAAGAAGTAATGAAGCGTGTCCTCCGCGCGATGCCCCCCCTCCCGCCGCCATCCCACCCACAGCGATGCACCCGGTCGCCGCCATCCCACCCACCGTGGCCATCGCACCCACCATCGCGTAGTTTTGCTGGCGGGGTTCTTTGCGTCTGACGTCCTGCACGTGCAGGACGTCAGATGCACAGAAGCACTGGCTGCCTGCACAGGCTAGCAACGCCGAAGATGACGCCGTAGTCAGCAGACAGGACTTGTGCTGGTGGGGTTTTGGTCCCCTGCCGGCAAAGCAACGCGAAGGTGGGTGGCTTAGTAGGGGGTTGTTGTGGGGGGGGGTGTTGGACCTCCTTCTTTTGACCTGCAGCTTTGGAGGGGGGGTCGGGTCGGGGCGGAGGTGGGCGGATCTACCATTATGTGGGTGGGGCTTCTAGTTTTTGACGTTTGGCGTGCGGGCGGGGGGTGTTGGATGTCGGGACTGTGGACTCCGGAGCTTTGGAGGTGTTTTCCCTTTCCGCGGGTGGGTCGGCAGGGGGAGGAGTAGGGAAACACGCTCTGCATGTTTCCCTACTCCTCCCCATGCGTGGGTGCGATCCGTTTGTTTTTTTTTTTTCTGCCCTCAACATCATGACGTTTGACGCGGCTGGCTGGCTTCACCACATGAATCCACGAACCCTTCAGGGAGTGTTTGAGTGACTTCAGAACGTTGTCTTCAGAACGTTCACAGTGCGTTTTATTATATTAGATTATTTTGTGTTGAAACAGTAATTTATTATTTTGTTACATTTGTACTCCACATTTTCCCACCTACTTGCAGGCTCAATGTGGCTTACACAGTACCGTAAAGGCGTTTGCCAAGTCCGGTAGAGAACAAATACAAGGTTATGTTGTGTTCGAATAAGGTAGGTGTATTTCAGGCACCATGAGGGTCAGAAGGAGGGCGGTTGTATATTGTCCAGTATGATCATTGGTTTTGTTGTGTAGCCGGGTGTAAGGGATTTATGTGGGATTTAGGGTAGGCCTTTTTGAAGAGCTTGGTTTTTAATGATTTTCTGAAGTTTAGGTGGTCGTGAATTGTTTTCACAACTTTTGAGAGTGTGTTCCATATTTGTGTGCTTATATAGGAGAAACTAGATGCATAGGCTGTTTTGTATTTGAGTCCTTTGCAAGTTGGGTAATGGAGGTTTAGGTATGTACGAGATGATCTGGTTCTGTTTCTGGTTGGTAGGTCTATGAAGTCATGTATCCTGGGACTACACCGCAGATAAGTTTGTGGACCAGGATGCAGATTTTGAAGATGATCCGTTCTTTGATTGGAAGCCAGTGTAGCTTTTCTCGGAGGGGTTTGGCACTTTCGAATCGTGTTTTACCAAATATCAGCCTGGCTGCTGTGTTTTGGGTGGTCTGGAGTTTTTTTTCTGAGGTGTTCTTTACATCCCGCATAGATTCCGTTGCAATAATCTGCATGGCTTAGAACCATTGATTGTATTAGGTTTCGAAATATTTCCCTCGGGAAGTAAGGTTTTACGCGTTTAAGTTTACACATTGAGTAGAACATTTTCTTTGTTACGGAGTTTACTTGGCTCTCAAGAGTAAGGTTGCAGTCAATTGTGACGCCCAGTATTTTTAGGCTGTCTGAGATAGGGAGGGTGTGTTCTGGGGTGTTTATGGTTGTGGGTTTGATCTTGTTGTGTTGAGATGAGAGGGTGAGGCAGTGTGTTGTTTCAGTGTTCAGTATCAATTGGAATGAGTTTGCCCATGAGTCCATGATGTTCAGGCCTGCCTTGATTTCATTGGTTATTTCTGACAAATCATGTTTGAAGGGAATGTAGATTGTAACATCGTCTGAATAAACTTTCTACTTTTGTATTGAGTACTATGTGAGAAAGTTATTAGTATTGCTTAGAATCCTATTTTTGTATTTCTGAGACTTGTACTGCCAGAAAAGCCAGAGTGCAGTGAAAGAATACTCTTGATGTGATTGGCCAGAACCCTGATTCACCTGATACAGTCACACACTTGTAAACTGTACAGAATGATGAAAATTTGACTTCATAGCTTTGAAGGTGGTGGAAATTCCAACCTATATAAGTACATAAGTATTGCGATACTGGGACAGACCAAAAGTTCCATCAAGCCCAGCATCCTGTTTCCAACAGTGGCCAATCCAGGTCACAAATACCTGGCAAGATCCCAAAATAGTACAAAACATGTTATACTGCTTATCCCAGAAATAGTGGATTTTCCTCAAGTCCAATTTAATAATGGTCTATGAACTCTTCCTTTAGGAAGCCGTCCAAACCTTTCCTAAACTCTGCTAAGCTAACCGCCTTTACCACATTCTCTGGCAACGAATTCCAGAGTTTAATTACACGTCGTTAAGTGAAGAAAAATTTTCTCTGATTCGTTTTTAATTTATATTTTGTAGCTTCATCACATGCCCCCTAGTCCTAGTATTTTTGGAAAGCGTAAACAGATACTTCACGTCTACTTCACGTTCAATTCCATTCATTATTTTATAGACCTGTATCATATCTCCCCTCAGTCACCTTTTCTCCAAGCAGAAGAGCCCTAGCCGCTTTAGCCTTTCCTCATAGGGAAGTCATCTCATCACCTTTATCATTTTTGTCGCCCTTCTCTGCACCTTTTCTAATTCCACTATATCTTTTTTGAAATGCGGCAACCAGAATTGAACACAATATTCGAGGTACGGCCGCACCATGGAGCGATGCAACTTGTGTAATGTGATAACATTGTCTGATTGTACATGGATGGCAATAGTTCTCCTCTTCGGAATCAAATGGAATATTTTTCTTTCACCAACAGTATTTCTTTTTTCTTACAGACGGAAGGGCAGTCTTTTTATGTTTCTATATAGTACAATTTGATAGTGGGCGGGGGGAGGAGGGGGAGAGACAAAAGTGGAATTACAATGTGGATAACTGAGAACTGGTAACATTAAGACCAGCTTTACCCCAATGTGACTTTGCTCGGCACTATCTAGCACATTATAGAAGCTGAAATGCGTGTGATACTGTCGAAGGGAGCTGTTCATGTGAGAAGTAAATCTAGGCCAGGTACATAGGGTATTTATAAATGGTTTTGAGGATGGAGGAGTCGGGTAGAGGAGAGACCATTTAGAGGTCTGTCCTAGTAAATATGACACTGTATTCTTGTAGTTTGCTATCGTTTCTCGATTGAAGATCCCTATTTAACATGTCTGTCATAAAGGGATCCTAGGGTGTTTACTTACACAAATTCATGAATATTGGATAGTTGCATAAAGAAGGAGATTGGGGAGTTTGGAGTAGAGGGGAATATGGATACATTGATGAGGGTAGAACTATTATATTGTTCTTGATATGTTAGTTATAAGACAAATGGTTGTACACTGAACTTGCTGATTGTTTAGTATGTAGGCTTTACTATTTCATCAGTAAAAATTGTTGAAAGATAAAACATACAATAGAGGGGTGGGGTGGGGTAAAATGTTAAAAGGATTGATGACGGACTGTATCATTTGGGTTTTTTTTTCTTTTTTCTTTTTAGAGACATGCTCATATATACATCTTGTATATTCAACTTGTTGGTTGTGTTTTCTTTGAAATGTCATCAATAAAAATGTTGAAATATAGTACAATTCGATTCTTCTTTTTTTGTTTGTTTTCCTCAGTTGAAACACAGCCAAGCAGCCGGCACATTTCAAGAGCCTTGGGGAGATTTACATAACAATACAATACACTATTTTTACTTCTACCAATAACCTAGGGTAAGTACCTGAGGTAACTGGAGTGGCTGTGGATATTCTATGATCCTACCAGATTATAGTAAAATACACTTCAGCAGCTCCATCTAACCCATAGCCCTCTGGCCACTGCAGGATATAAAATTTTGATGCCCATAGGCAACACCAAACAGTGGATTCTGGGGGGGGGGGGGAGGGGGGTTAGAGATCCCAAGGTCTGGAGAGCCAGAAGAGGAGCAGTGGTGTCCTGGGGGCCCTAAAACAAGCGGGAATAGGCTCCTCATTGCCCTGATTATTTGGAGGTAGATGTTAACTTTTACATGCCAGTTATCTGCGTAAATATTCAGATTACTAGCACATATATGCATATCTGTGCACATACATGTGTACATGCTAGATATGCACCTATGCACTGTTCTGTAAATATGCATATATCTGTGACAGCGGGGGCAAACTGACCATTCGGGCAACCGGGCAGTGCCTGAGGGCCCAGAGGCTCTACCCAGATGCTTGAATGCCCGGTGTGCCGCTGGTGATCTAGTGGCCTCAGCTGGGGGGGGGGGGGGGGAGATACATGTTCTTTCCTGCCCAGCCCGCTGGGCTGCCGCTATTCCCCCCCCCCCCCCCCCCCCCATCCACAGCACCACTCTATTTTAAAAATGGCGGGCAAGATCTGCTGTGATTTCTGCAGAACATTTTGTTACTGATTTGCAATAAGGGCATAAGGAGGACTCTAAGCCTTCCATTTAAAGTTGATAATGCACTACAGAAAGGTGGTATAGTCTAATAGCGATGGACATTCGTTAATGACGGAAGAAATGTCACTGTCATTCACAAATGAAAAAGGGAAGAGTTTGTTTGCTAATGACTCCCCTCCACTGCAGTCCGTCCCACCCCCCTTACCAGACTCCCTTCCCACAAGCCTCTAAGGCATACCTGAATATCTATGGTGGTCTAGTGATGCCCACTTGCTCCTTCACATGGCCACACCCAATATTGTCACTGTGATCTTTCACCACAGTCTTGTGGTACCACTGGAGTTTGCAGTACTATGGTGAAAGGTCATAGCTGGATGTGATGCAGCAAGGGCAGGAGTGAATGGCATAGCCGCCGAGAGGGGGGGGGGCAGGGGGGACAAAATTCCCCAGGCCCGGGCCTTCAAGGGGGGCCCGGCGCCGCAGTCCCACCTGCCCTCCGTCGTTGACCGTCTGCCCCCTGCATTGTAATCGCAGTCTCACCTCCATGAAAGCAGCACTGCAGGCAGCAGAACACCTCCCTTCGGCCCGCCTTCCCTCCCTGTGTCCCGCCCTCGTCTGACGTAAATGGCCGCCCTTCTCCTTCGAAAATAAGCAGGTTAGGGTAGCAACCTCCACATTAAGAAACAATCTCCTTCTGTAATCTGCCCAAAAATGCTGTTTTCTGTTTTAGCTGTTTAACATGACAATTAGCATGAACTAACAGCTTTTGGCTGTTAGTGACCACCTGCTGGCACGTGACAATTCCTGCATTATATAGCTAATGCTGCCTAATACACAGATCCTTTGGTTGAGCTGTCTGATTTTTGCACATCCCATCCTATATAATAATGTTCCGGAACTACATGTCGTCAATTGAGGAGATGGAGCCTTACAGAGCGCACGAATGCTTCAAGGCTTGAAGGCTTCACTTTCTCACACACACACTCACTCATTGTCTCTCACACACTCTCTCTCTCTCTGACACAAACACACACTCTGTCTCTTTCTCACTCATTCTCTCTCACATACACACTCCATATCTCACCCACACACTCTCTCTCTCTCAAACATACACACTCCGAGGAAAGGGGGGCATGGAACTCGGAGGGAAGGGGGGGCCAAGAACTTGGAGGGGAGGAGAGAGAGGGAGGGAGGAGAGGAGAGTGAGGGGGGCCTGCACCTCGGACGGAAGGGGGGCCTGGAACTCGGAGGGGAGGAGAGGGAGGGAGGGAAGGAGGGGGGTCATGGAACTCGGAGCCCCCCACATACATACTCACTCTCTGTCTCTCACATACACTCTCTCACATACACACATACACTCTGTCTCTCACACACTCTCTCTCTCTGACACAAACACACTCTGTCTCTCACTCATTCTCTCTCTCACTCACACACACACTTCCTCTCTCTCTCTCTCAAACATACACACTCCGAGGAAAACCTTGCTAGTGCTAGTTTCATTTGTGTCAGATACGGGCCGGTTTTACTAGTAGTCAATGTTCCCTCTAAGCTGTGTGGGAGTCCTTCAACCTCAATCCTGCCAGCGGAGTTGGTGCTTCAATATCATGTTTTTAATCTCTGCAGGCAGGCAAGTTCCCTGGAGTCCTGCAGAGCTTGACTGCACCTCGCTATTGAAAATCTGACACTAGAACAGCACCCCCCTCTGGCAGGAATGTACACGGAGGACTCCTGCACAGCTTAGAGGGAAAACTACACAAATAACCTCACTTATTTCATTTGTCCCAGATTTGTTAGCCAACAGTTTGCCCAAGGGATCATTTTGGGGTACAATAAAACCATCATAACTCCATAATGAAAGCTCAGCTGATAAACACATTTTCTAGTGTACCAAGAGTGGGGCGGTGGGGACAGTCTGATCCGGGTGCAGGCAGCAGGGGGAGTGCACTGAGCAGTGGTGCAGCTGTCTGCTCTGTCACTCTCCTGCCATGGAACAGGAGTTTGATGTCAGAGGGGGCAGAGGACCTGCAGAGCAGACAGCAGCATGACTGCTCAGCACATCCCCTTGCTCGGAGGAGGTGAAGGGGATGCTCCACTCGGGGGAGGGGGATTGCTCTGCCCTGGGTAGCATACTAGGTAGGTATGCTTCTGAACAACTACATAAAGCATATATCTATCATCAAGCCATCCCCTCTCAACAAACAGCACAACCTCATTGATACCACTAGACTAGCCTGAACATATTCAAATCAAGAACTCTCGATCAATGATTCAAATTAATCTAACTATCAACCCATATGGAAAAAGCTTGGTCATGCAACTAAGCCTTAATCTTTTTCAATTTTACAGCTGAAAAACAAAAGGCATACATAAGAATATTTGCTGTAAGGCAATAACATGGGCCACCAAATACAAAGGTTTCCCCTAAATATAAGCATTTTGTAAATCAGGTGTAACACATTGAATTTCAGGCTGGCTCTAACTGGCAGCTAATGTAAATAATCCCATTGCAAAATAAATAAACCTGAACTAAAGAAGGGGAATCAAAATGATAAAGGAGATGAGAAGGATCCCCTGAGAAGAAAGGTTACGTAGGCTGTGGTTCTTCTACTTGCAGATGAGACAGCCAAGAAGGAATACGACAGAGATTTATGAAATCATGAGTGGAGGTGGAATAGGTAAACAAAAATAAGTTATTTACCTGTTCAAATAATTAGTTATTAAGGTGAGGGAATACTCCATGAGGCTAATAGGGAGCAGATTGATTAAAAAAAAAAAAAAACTTTCTATAATTTGTTTTCACTCAACTTACAGTCAAGCCATGGAATCTGTTGCCAAAGCATGTAGTTTAAGGTAGCCAGCATAGCTGGGTTTAAAAGAGGTGCAGACAAGTTTCTGGAGGAAATGTCCATAAACCACTATTAGCCTTGTAGACTTGGAAAAGTACTGTTTATCCCTGAGAGGCTGCAACAAGGAATGCATTTGCTTTTGTGACCTGGACAGGTTTTTGTTAGAGATAGAAAGCTGGACATCATGTATTAATTGTTGGGGAAATCATCAATGCATTCAATGCAAAGAAATGTTTGGTACCATGCATTAACGGCACAACCAATAAGGCATGATGCAGAGTGATAACTGCATTCGCTCATCTGCCAAACTAGTTAATGAACAGTAAAAATCTCCAGGTTGACTGTAAGGCACAGTCCTCACCCATTAAGTGCCCCAAAATGATGCTGTCACAATAGAGAGGGAGAACACTAAGCGCAAATAATTCAGCAAGAAGACACAAGGAGTTGGCCTTGGAACAACTGGATGAACCCATGAGGCACGTTAAAGAATCAAGGAACTGTTTATTGATCTTACATGGATCATGTTTTGGTCTCTGCCTGTGTCAGGGGTGTAAACATATACAATAAAATAAATTATAACATGATAATAATAAACAAGTTATAAAAAATTTCAAAACAATTCAAAAAAAGTAGTCAATTTACAAAAAAACATAGATTGTGTTATCACAAATATCCAAATAACATATAGATTAGCATTTTGCAAATACAAAACTCACTAAACAGATGTAAGCCTATCAAATTTTTAAAAAAAGCATGTAAACTTACAACTTTACCAGATAAAGAGGCTTATTTTCAAAGCACTTAGCCTCCCAAAGTTCCATAGAAACATATGGAACTTAGCCTCCCAAAGTGCTTTGAAAATATGCCTCATGGTCATCTCAATCATAGAGAAAAAGGTATAAGCTTAATGAACAGTGCCTAATAATCAGTAGACTGCAGAATTTTCAGGTACCATATATAGAATCTAGCCCTATATGTTTTGTTATATTGTATGTTTAGGTTTATTAATGTTAGTTTGTAACCTGCTTAGATGGGCAGGAAAGGCGGGATACAAGTGTGATAAATAAATAAATAAAACATAGCCACCCCCACCAACAGTCTCTCTAAGCAGCTCTAAGCTGAATGGTTGTTCCTGCCACTGGGGAGTGGTGCTTGAATAATGTAGTTTCAATCGCTAGTGCCTTGTCATTGAAAGCACAATATTGGAGCACCAAACCCCCCAACCATCACCACCAGAGGAAACCAGTGGAGGATTCCCATGCATCTTAGAGGGATCGTTGACTACTACATCCAAGCATGCATTAACACAAAAAAACCGCAAGTCAATGTGATCACACAGCATTAAAGTAACTAATCTGGTGCCCAAGTTTTCAATTTCCTGCATTGTTGGGATGAGAAAATATTCCACCGAAATAACAGTGGATGCATAGACCTATGTGCGAAAAAAACAAAACAAGGTTGAGCTTTGGGCAAAAAGCATTGCAATACTTTTAGTAGGAGATTTGATCTTGTTGCCACATTCTCTATGTTTAACTGTTTCTCTTTCTGAAGATTCCAGATTATATGTTGCAGCTACTTTCTGCACTGTGAAAAGTAAATCAGAAGGGACATCACTGTGCTGTTCTGACAAATTTGACTATTTCAAACCAATTCCACTTAATGTTCCTGTATACTGTTTATAGCCATCCCATTTCATCTTTGATTTTCTTGGGATTTCTGGGAAGAGGTTATACATGGCTTCTTTGCAGATGGTGCCACGGCTGCGATCATGTGATTCTCAGCCTCACTGTCAAAAGAATCTGATTCTTTACTAGCCCAGCTCATCCTTTCAGTGTACAGAGGTCATTTTAGAAGCATCTATGTGTGTTACATAGTGGCATTTGTATATATAGACTGGCTAGACATACAATGAGTAATTTCTGAAGGCCACTAAATGTCCAGCATGCAGTGATTTGAAGGGGGCATGTGGTGGTCATGGTTTGGGCAGCTTCAAAAAAGTGACATGTAGTCCCATTTTACAAAGGAAACTACAAATATAATCAAAAGGATATGTCCAGCAGCTTTGGCTCTTTGGTGAGGCCTTAAAACAAAGGACTGAGAGGGTTAGAGCCCTTAATCCTCATTTGCAACACAACAAAACTAAAGTACGTAATGGACATAACACAACTCTTCTGTTGTATGATTCCCTAATGTGGCTGTGCCACATGAACTTTATCTTACCACAACAGAGCTTAAAAAGGGGTTAGACGGTTTCCTAAAGGACAAGTCCATAAACCACTACTAAATGGACTTGGGAAAAATCCACAATTCCAGGAATAACATGTATAGAATGTTTGTACATTTGGGAAGCTCGTCAGGTGCCCTTGGCCTGGATTGGCTGCTGTCGTGGACAGGATGCTGGGCTCGATGGACCCTTGGTCTTTTCCCAGTGAGGCACTACTTATATACTTAATATCACTTTGTATTTGTTCACATCGGAGTCTGCAAACACCTCTCCAGTACTACGTAAGCCACATTGAGCCTACAAATAGGTGGGAAAATGTGGGATACAAATGTAACAAACAAACAAATAAATAAATAAATAATCCCCCATTTTTGTATTCTAAGGGGAAAAGATTGATTTTTTTTTCTAATTGGTACCACTTAGAGGTACAGTTTTCTGTGATGGGGCCACTACGGGCTAGATTCAGTAAAAGGTGCCAAAATTTGGGTGCCAGAAAAAAACAGCACCTAGCGTGATTTTCTAAAGGTTGTTCCGGAATGAGTGTTCTTTATAGAATTGAGTTGGACACTGACTTCTGCACCCAACACTAGCTGAAGCCTGGCATACATCCCGGCACACAAGTTGGGTGCACGACCTTGGTATTCAATAAAACTGCAAGCAATTTCCTGGAATGCCCCTGACCCACCCATGCTCCTCCCATGGCCACGCCCCCTATGCAGTTACACCTGAAGACACTGAGGTGCTATCCAATAACTGTGCAAGTGTATTTTCACAGCAATCTGCGCGTCACCCCATTTCGGCACCTTGCGTCCATTAATACTCATTTCCGTGCCAAAAGCTGGGTGTCTAACTAGCTCCTAACTTTAGGCGCCATTCACAGTATTCCCCAGCAAATGTATACTTGACAGCACTTATATTTGCCACTTCTACATATAAGTGATGGCATTTATATCTGGAGGCTGCTAAGTGGTGCTGTTCTTTTTTTTTTTTTTCCTACATCTCGAATTTTGAAATCACTGCACCTGCTGTATGTGCCAGTAAATATGCATGCATTTCCCTGAATTCCTTATACATATTTTAGCAAAGGCTCCAAATTTGGCAAAGCCTTTTGTAAAATACTCTGGCAAACGTCAAACGTCCCAACCTGGATGTCCCGTTTCCCACAGGGAGCTCCTATGCAAAATGGGGCTTCACCTGCCCTAAAATTAAAGAACTAGCCTGATACAAAACCTAAGACAGGAGACACTGAGCTTAATCAGCAATAGGTCGTCCGGTGCACAAGTGTGACTCAATTTATTAGGAGTCCCCTAGATGAGGTCAGTTTTCATTATCAAGGGAAAAGGAGGCAGTAGCGGGTTGGTGTTAAATACAGTCTTGCAAATTATACTAAACTGGGTCATCGTGAAAGTCTTCAGAGACTGAAAGGTATCATTATTATTATTTCAAGGAAAAAAACATGCAGGCTTCTTCTATATGTTGTGGAGAGATGAGCCGTTTACAGTAAGTCCTTGTGTTAAAATTTTGCATAGACAGTTCTCTACTCTAATTGGATTCCACCATTTTCTCCATTAGAATCTTTCATGTAATACTATTTTAAACAGAGAAACATCTCTCTCCTTCTCGTTACCTTTAGTTCACACTAGAACAGATCTATTTCATATGAAAAAGCCATTTCTTAAAATTGCATTAACAAGAAAGAAAACTGGGGCTTGAACAAGCCAACTGTCAAGAGTGATATATGAAATTTTTGTTCTCTTTTATTTTGTCAAAATACAAATCTGTGATACCGCCAAATATTTTTTTTGTGACCTGTTATAGAAATATATTATGCTGATACTGTGGACTGTTTCATATTGTATTTATAGAAACTATCTGAGAACTTTTAGCATTGCTTTCCTGTTCTTTGACTGCTTCAATTTAGATTGTACACCTGTCTTTTAGATTGTAAGCTCCTCAAGCAGGGACTGTCCTTCCAAGTTAAATTGTACAGCGCTGCGTAACCCTAGTAGCGCTTTAGAAATGTTAAGTAGTAGTAGAAGCTGGTATCTCACCTACTATCCTGGTATGTTAATTAGTTCTGTCCTTCTCCAAAATATCCATTAATTACAGTTATTTCCACAGTTATTTCCTCAGTCACAGACATGCTGTTGCCCATGCCTGTGCTCTACTGCTGAACTCATTTTTGACCTTCTCATAGAAGCTTTAGGAAGTCAACGTAACTGTAGGTATTCCCTGTTCTCAATGCAAATCAGATATAGCACATACAAGAATTTCACTGTGGCATGGAGGCAGTAGACTCCCATGGTCAAGATACTGACCAAGACGCATTTTGCGAAGTCATTCCTTGTTATGATCTTATAGCTTCAATAATGTGGCTTTTGTAAATGCATTACTAAACAAAATGATTCTGAATGAATGACAGTGTTACATGCAAAGTCAAATATTTTGTCTAGAGCCTTCTAAATAATTAGCTTCCACGATCAAACCTGAGTCACATCTTTGTCATATGGTAGGTTTACAGTTGTAGACTTAAAGAAAAATATTGATAAGCATGCCCTTGATGGGAGAGACTAATAAACCTACATACAATCTTACCATTTAGCTGTCTGTAGACTATATCCTCCAGAAGTGAAAGCCTTTTCAGAACTGCCTCCTGGATAGGGCTGACTCCATGGGCTGTCAGATTGGTCACATCTGCCCTTGGATGGACCTCATGGTAAGAGTCCACGCTCTTCAGAGCAATGGGTCTACACTTGGCCAGAAATAGCACAAAGCCAGCCACCGCAATCAAGTTTAACACCAGCAAGACTTTGACTCTTCTCAATGAAGCCATCAAATTCTCTGTGTGGCCACTTCAGCTTCCCGGTGCAAGTAAATACATAAGCCAGTTGTTTTCCTTCTGGACGGTTACCTCAGTGGGAGGTAACAGGTAAAGGTACAGCCCCATTCACCTTGCTCAGTGGAAGCCAAAGATGGGGTTGATATCACCAGCAATGAAGTTAATTTAAAAAAAAATCCAAATCAATGCAAAATAAGATCCTGCAGTGTTATAATAGAAGTTGTTTAAGACAATGAGTCCTGACCATCTCCTTGGGTTTGCAGAAGTCCACCCACTCAGCAGGACAAGTGCATCTACTGTGGATTCCTCTTGTACAGCCTTCAAGCAAACGATGACTTCAAACCGAAACTGGAGAAACTTTTTGATTATTATGTCTGGGTGAATCTACTCCATGCAAGGCTGCCCATGGGTTTCCTATTAACAATAAATAGATTAGATTAGATTAAAATAAAATATTCAATTGAAAAAACGTGGTAAAGCTAACTACAGCATCGACTTAATTACTGCAGGCTGATTAAATCAGATAAATTGTCAAACTGGTTGTTGAAATAACGTTAAGATTTTCTGCATCAGCCCAGGCAGAATGAGACCAAGTCTCCAGTTAGGGCTCTAAGAAATAAACTTAGGAATCCTTTCGCAGCTGTAGATCTTTTTACCTTTTTTTTTTCTTCACTTTTCTGCCAGACAGCACTCCATGGCAGTCCACTTGTTTTACGAAAACATCCGAGCCAAAAAACTAAATCCAGGCACGGTTACATTTTCTTTTAAATTGACTTTTCTACTTTTCTTGTCTTTGGGGACCCCCTTCGTTACTGGAAACGGTTGCAGCCTCCGAGGACATGAAGCAGCAGCCAGTAGGTACTTAGCCGCGCATCTCAGCAAAAGACGCCCCCCCCCCCTTTTTTTGTTTTCTTAATGGAAATCGACAACTGCGAGTCTCGAAATTGGCTTTACCTACCCACAACCGATAATGCGGCAAAGCCCTGCTGCCTGCACTTCCCCCTTGAACTCTGGTGCTTGTTTTTATAACTCTTTCTTTAAGGGGGGAGTGGGGGTGGGGAAGACATTGCGATTTGCGCAAAACAAGAGTCTATATGTGTCACAAAACAACAATACTTAGCACATGTCCGTTCAGCCAGGGCGCTGCAGCCGCACGTCACCGCCTCAGCATCACTCGCACTTGTGCCCCCGACCGGCTTAGGATAACAATCGTTGCGTCTTCCCCCCGTCCTCTCCGCTGGGTGAGGGCTCCAAGAACAGGGAGATCTTCTCTGGTGGGGAGGGTGAGAAGCCCAGGGAGAAGCAGCTCGGAAAAAAAAGGATGATGTCCTTCCCCTGGACCATCAAGAGAGAAAAACCTGGCTTACGCCTGCCGGAGAAGCCGCTCTCCGCTGTTATTTTCCATGTCAGTTTGTTGATTTGTTTCTGAGCAAAGACATCCTTCCCAATGCAGGCTTTAGGAGTCCTCCCTTAGCGGAGCCTAGAAGGGCGAGCACGAAACTCCGGGCTGGAAGGCGGATCGGCAACAGCCTTGAAATCGGTCCTTGATGCTTAGGATGTCAGGTATAGGAAGGTGCAGGCAGGGTTGCTGTTTTTTTTTTTTTCTCTCTCTTTAACTAATATCTTCCACCTTCTGGCTAAGGGCAAAACACTCATGTAAAGACAGGCAAAGAAGAAATATGCAAAGAATGCATGGGTTATACAGGCTTTGACAAAAACCCTGTGTAGAACGACTGGGGGTGGCGGGGAGGGAGGGAGAGTTGGGCCACTCTTTTTCTTCAAGATCCAACAAAGACCCTTGAAAAGTTGGGATGGTTTTTGTAACAGAGGCAAAAATACGTCACCCAGCAAGGTGCAGCAGCGGCTCTGTTTATGGCTGCGACCAGATTTAGTTTAACCTTCTGCACCAAAGGCACGATTTAGGCTCCGATCTGTTAGGCTGAAAGTCCCCAACACCCTACCGTCTCCTCTGATTTATCTTTTCCCCCTGACATTTCCTTTCATCAAGTTTACTAAGCTCTCTCTCTCTGCTTACCAAGGCTCCATTGTCAGCTGCGATTCTCTGACCTTGCGCTGAATACACAGCCTACGCTCTCTCCCGCTACTTCACTGCTTTAACGGCGCTGGAGAGCAGCTCCTTAAAGAAATAACATCCTTAGATGGAAAGTAGCATTCAGAGAAATTAAAGACAGACCCTACTTGCTTAATCTATGGCTGGCTATATATCACAGTATTTACAAGGTATGCAAACAAGGCAAATATCATATTCACACATCTATCTATCTCTCTCTATCTATCTATCTATCTATCTAATATATTTTCCAGCTTATCCTATATATCTACATCCACATGGAATATTTCTCATTCCCATTTTCTTTTTACAATCCGTTAATTTTTTAATTTATATCAAGCATATAAAAGCAAAAACTTATGTGAAATAGAGGCCAACCGAATTTCGGTTTCAGTTATGGCACTTCGAAACTAGCCCAAATTCCTTTTTCTGCCTGGTTTCCATTTCAGCCGAAAGGTTATTTTAATTTTCAGCATGTTTTCGGTTTCCCCCAAAAATGTTTTCAGTGGAAGCTGAAAATTATGCTTTGTCCAGTTTGTCTCCATCCCTCCCCCCCTCAAGGACAGGAACTGCCCTTCCTCCCAGACCCCTGAGTGCCTACCCCACCCTTAGGCCCCCTGAACCTAACTATCAATCAATCCCTGGTGGTCTAGGGGTGTAGTCGGAGCAGGCTTTGCTTTCAAATGGCTGCCACAACTGAAGCATCATTCCTGCCCTGACTAAACCCCTAGACCACAGGAATTGTAAGGTAATCCGGGGGGAGGGGCTACTCTTTGTATTCTTTTTTTTTTGTACTACAATTGCAGTTATGATCTTGCACAATAGATTACATGGTAAATAGAGTGCTGCAAATAAATGCTTTTGATACAAAATTTTAGCAGGAATTTAAGTCTGTAAATTTGGGATGATAAACTCCTTAGGACTAAACCTCTCTGTGGAATTATGACGTCAGCTGTCACTCCAAAAGTGTGGCATCAGCCAGTGTAAGAACACCATGGCTTTTAGTTTCAGCTTTCATTAGCTGCTGTCCATGTGTGCGGAGGCTATTTTGCTTGGCGATAAAATATGGTCTTTCATTATTTAAATTATGTCCAGGCTTGGATACTATCAGGCTTATTTTTGAAAGAGGACGCCATCTTTCGACACAAATTGGAAGATGGGCGTCCTTCTCACAGAGTCGTACAAATCGGTATAATCGAAAGCCAATTTTGGACGTCCCCAACTGCTTTCCGTCGTGGGAATGACCAAAGTTCACGGGGGCGTGTCGGAGGCATAGCGAACGTGGGAATTAGGCATGCCTAACACTTGGACGTCCTTGACCCATAATGGAAAAAAAGGGCATCCCTGATGAGCACTTGGATGACTTTACCTTGTCCTGTTTTTCTTACAACCAAGACACATAAAGGTGCCCAAACTGACCAGATGACCACCGGAGAGAATCGAAGATCACCTTCTCTTACTCCCCCAGTGGTCACTAACCCCCTCCTACCCTCAAAAAAAATCTTTAAAAATAAAATGAAAATGAAATTGCCCTCTTTATATTTATTCAAGCAAAGTTGCATACAGAACTGTATCAGTGCAAAACCTGTTACACAACAGCACTCAAAATGGAGACCCATTTGCCAATCCTACGATTCAAGGCATAAAGCTGAAGCTGCAGTACAGAGTGGGAATCCCAGGTTTGGATCCTCTGCCTGTCCGGTGCAGGAGGCTTGGGCGTGACATAGAGGACAGAATGACATCAGCTATGAGTGAGGCAGCTTGCACAAGGAAATGGGCAATGCTGTGGGTGCCCAGCTTAGCAAGAGTCCTCTGAGATACTTGGGCATGCTGTTAGGGGAGGAGACAGGAATCAGGGCAGGCTTAAATGAGAAATCTTTCATTTTTTTTAAGTGATTGGCCATAATGGTGAAGTAGCCTAATAGTTAGAGCAGTGGCCTGAGAACCAAGGAAGCCTAATGAGGTTCAAATACCACTGTGACTTCTTGTGATCTTGAGCAAGTCACTTAACCCTCCAGTGGTTTAGGTACAAACTTAGAATACAAGCCCTCTGGGGTCAGAAAATGACATTCTCTCCCTGAATGTAAGCTCTCGAAGTACAATTGAAAAAAAGCATGAGATAAATTCAAAACCTCTTCCATTCTCCTTCTCCTGTACTTGAAAAGAATCACATGAATGCTGGGGTGGATCTGGGCCTCTAACCACCTATCAAAAATGGTTAAACTAGATGGAAGCTAGGGGAGAGTGGGTCCCCTAGTGCTTTGGAGCCTCAGACACTGTCCTATATTGTTCCAGTGGTCAGTCCCAGGTTTCCACACAGGTTGGTTACCTCTTCAAGCAGCACTTTGTTTTCACAAGCCCTGCTGAGTGTGTCTTGTCTCTGCTACCCTCTTAAATATAGGGTACACAGGCTGATGGCATTTGAAACATTGTAAAGTTAAAACACCACTGACTCATCCCCGTTGCCTTTAAAGCAGTGGGGGTGGATTTGATGAGGTGCTACTACTTCAATAAACAGGTGTTTGTGATAAATTTATTTTTATTTATTTTTGTTACATTTGTACCCTGCACTTTCCCACTCATGGCAGGCTCAATGCGGCTTACATGGGGCAATGGAGGGTTAAGTGACTTGCCCAGAGTCACAAGGAGCTGCCTGTGCCTGAAGTGGGAATCAAACTCAGTTCCTGAGGACCAAAGTCCACCACCCTAACCACTAGGCCACTCCTCCACTATTCCACTAGCAACATTCCATGTAGAATTCGGCCCTTGCAGATCACCAATGTGGCCGCGCAGGCTTCTGCGTACGTGCAGGACGTCAGACTCACAGAAACAGAAGCCTGCACAGCCTTCTACATGGAATGTTGCTAGTGGAATCTCCAATAGTAGCAACATTCCATGTAGAATCTCCAATAGTATCTATTTTATTTTTGTTACATTTGTACCCTGTGCTTTCGAGTGGGCTCAATGCGGCTTACATGGGGCAATGGAGGGTTAAGTGACTTGCCCAGAGTCACAAGGAGCTGCCTGTACCTGAAGTGGGAATCAAACTCAGTTCCCCAGGACCAAAGTCCACCACCCTAACCACTAGGCCACTCCTCCACTGTTGCTACTATTTGAGATTCTACATGGAATGCTGCTATTCCACTAGCAACATTCCATGTAGAATTCGGCCCTTGCAGATCACCAATGTGCAGGACGTCAGACTCACAGAAACAGAAGCCTGTGCAGCAATAGCAATATTCCATGTAGAATCTCCAATAGTATCTATTTTATTTTTGTTACATTTGTACCCTGTGCTTTCCCACTCATGGCAGGCTCAATGCGGCTTACATGGGGCAATGGAGGGTTAAGTGACTTGCCCAGAGTCACAAGGAGCTACCTGTGCCTGAAGTGGGAATCGAACTCAGTTCCTCAGTTCCCCAGGACCAAAGTCCACCACCTTAACCACTAGGCAGTTCCAGAGGGACAAAGGAGGAGGTCCCCCTTTCACCCTCTCCCCTGACTCAGCTATTCTTACATCCTTGGGGCACCTACTGGAGTGCTTTAAAGATCAAGCTGACTCTGACTTTGATAACATTTCACTTCCTATAGGAAGTATGTCCATGGTCAAATATAAATGGCTTGTTAAAATCTTCATTTCCTCAAAACTGAAAATAGAATATTGAAAATCATCCTTTCATTCACTCTCCTCATATTCTAATTGTAGTTTTGTTGTATTCTTCTAGGTTGTAAGGTAATTTAGTTACAAATGCCTCTAAGGGATATTCAAAGAGGCAGTAGCTAGGGTGGAAATACTGAGGCAAGGCTGATCTGTAGAACATCCATGTTTGAGAAAGTCACTCCATTGCGGCATACTCTCCACTGGTGACCAATGGAGTCTCGCTCCATTTTTAAACGTTGTTGTTTGGCTTATTTAATTCTTTATGGAATGGCTCTTCCATACATGCTCTTGTTAATTGTGCAGCTGATTCCAGATATTATGTGATGTCTCAATTTCTTTCCTCTTATAAAGTGATCTATAAATCTGAATTGGAACTGACTCTTTCTTATCAAATAACTAAATGGTGGAATATGCTTTCCTCAAATGTTTGTCAGCAACCTAGTTACTTGTTGTTTAGAAAATAACTCAAAACCTGATTTTTTTTCATAAATTTCATTCTAAGGAAGTGTTGTTAGCTTTAATTCAGTATAATTGTAATTCACAGGAAAATGTCCTTGTTTTCTTTTAAGCCGCACTGATCCATTCATTGGTTTATGCAGCATAAAAGCATTGATTGTATTATATTGTATTGTATAACTCTGAGAGGTGCCACTGCTTACAAGGTTCAAATCGGTGCTAATTCCACCCCTAGTTAATAGGTGAATTTTAAATGTGATTAATAAATAAATACATACATACACTTCCATTGGACCAGTATACGCACCTACAGTTTTTCTGCTGAATAAACTTTTGAATATTTATCTAAGAACCCTACTTTTAACATGATTTAGAAATATGACGAATAAAGGGTTACCAATCATTTCTTGCCCTTCAACTGACACAGTGAATGTCAACGTCTTCATGTTCCCCCTTCCTAAAAAATAATTTATTTTTAAGGGTAGCCAAAAATATACAGATTATCTGTCCTAGTAACAAACTTTTAGCCTACATACTTGAAACCTCCAGGCTGCACAGCCAGACAAAATACTGATTCTTTAATGGAAGGTCTTCCATGATGGACTCTGTTGGGCCTTCCAGTGACACCTGATGATCCTTAATCATGCCAATCAAATGCACGACAACTGTTAGTTGTCCTTCCAATTCTAAATATTTTTTTTGTCCAAATCAAATCATATATACCGCTAAAATCCCCTTTTCAGGGTTCAGTGTAGTTTACATCCTAAGTGGACTTGATGTAGACCGATTAGAGTATATAAAAGTAATAAAGGTACATCATGAATAGTGTTGTAGATGGAAAAGGATACAACAGTCATAATGGTTTGTTATGCAACATTTTTGGAAAGAGAAAGATTTTAACCTCTTCTGGAAGCTGAAGTAGCTATTATCTGACCTAATATGCTGCGGAAATACCCAGTGTACCTGAATGTAACTCACTTTGAGCTACTACTAAAAAAGATGTGAGCAAAATCCAAATAAATAAATAATAGCAGTAAGTAAAGAATTCCATAATGAGACTCCTAATACAGGGAAGAGAGAGCTAAAAATCTTTTGAGACCGGATTCCCTTGTAAACCAGCGGCGCTAACATCAATTGTTCTTTCAGTCTGTTAGATTGAACCAAACATAATGATGAGACAATGAACAATTCTGATGTGAAGCCACGTAAAATTTGGGAAACTAGACAAGCAGCTTTAAACCTGATTCTTTCGGCTACGGAAAGCCAATGCAGTTTGACAAGACAAGGCATGATGAAACACTAGTGTATCTATTCAGCTTGAAAATCAGTCTAGCAGCTGTGTTCTGTATAATTTGTTATGTTTTCTGATATTGACACTTAATACTGAAAAATGAGACATTACAATAATCCAGTTGTGGTAGACCAGCAAAAAATGACCTGACTAGACGTAGGTGTCTCATTTTAAACAGAGTTTTCTTCCAGAGTTGATTAATACGGGAGGAATATGTTAGGGAGGAGTCAAGCAGGAAGCACCCTGGTTTCAGATTTAACTACAATGGTTTTATCATTAAACAATGTTACTTGAAATTGGAACCATAACGCCTTGATTCCAAAACCACATGTTCTTAGTTTCTTGTGCATTCAGTTTTAGCTTATTTGCCAAGGCCTATGATTGAGCAGCATTCATCCCAGTTGTTACAGACTAGATTGACTCTTGTCATGAAGAGGTTAACGGTAGGAGAAGCAGGATGTCATCAGCATACGATAGCAATAGTTCGCCCAGTCCTAGGTGAATTGAGCCAAGGGAGGACATAAAGAAATTAAACAGAATAGGAAAGAGCGGGGATCCCTGAGGAACCCCACATTGTGGAAACCAACAGTTAGAAAGTTGTTTATTGTGCTTTACAGAACAGCTTTGGTTTGATAGGCAGTCGCTGAACATTTAAGAACAGATCCTGTTATTCCTATCTGATCCAGTAGCAATAAGTGATCGACTGCATCAAACGCCGCCGAAATATCAAATTTAAGTAATAATACTTCATCCCCCTTACATAGATATTGTTTAACATATGTTGTCAGAACAAGCAGCAAGGTTTCCAGCATTTTAATGAAAAGGAGTATGAAGGCCACTGGATGGTAATTTGCAGGCCTTGTTATATCTAATCCTAAACCCTTCAGCAAAGGTGTAAGAACAATTTTGCCCATATCTAGAAGAAGACAACCTGATTCTAACAGCCCATTGAGTCTATCCAAAAGCCATCGAGGGTACCCAGTCAAAATAGCTCCGACAACATGGCCCCCGACAAAATAGTCCTGACAAAAAAAAGCTCCAAACAAAAAAGCTCCTGACATAATAGCCCCTGACATAACAGCCACTGTCAAAACGGCCTGCCCACAATATAGCCCTTGACAAATTAGTCCCCCAACAAAAGGGCCTGATCAGGCTGCCGAGAATATGGCACTGCATTTGTTTCCTAATAATCTTACCTTGCAAAACAGGATAAGGTTGGTAAGACTATATTGTTTTGTTTTTTTTAATTAGCATGTTGATGGAAGAATAATTTCCTTAAAGAGCAGAACAGATCATGAATACCAGTTGGTAGCTATAGAATTTTGTTTATTTATATAAGCTTTATACATTGCAATGCTGGTAGGAGCCTTTATCAGTGAAGATTTCACTTATAATTTATCATCTTTTTTGTGATGTCTTATTTTTTTCTAGGGGGCTACTTTGTCAAGGGTTAATTTGTGGGAGGGGCCATTTTGTCAAGGGCTATTTTGTTAGGGGCTGATTTGTCAAGGGCTATTTTGTTACAAGGCTATTTTGTCAGGGCTATTTTCTCAGGGCTATTAAGTCTGGGTGCCGCCATTGAGCTACCTCAGTTGGGACAGATAGGAACAAGGGCAATAATCAAGCGTGAACATTTCACCAACAGCGATCTTACATCTTCAAGTGCCAGCAGTTGAAAAACATCCCATATCTGATCTGCCTTATTTCCCTGAGTTGGACATAAGCCGGTGCTTGATACCAAATCAGGATGTGTTCCATTTTCCTCTGTTTGATTAGATTTAGTTAATTCAAACCTAATTTGAATGATCTTGTTGGTGAAGTAGCTAATTCTTGAGCAGAAGGACATGCTTGATGCATATAAATTCACAGGCTGACATTAAACTTGTGCAAAGCCCGTCCAGCACAAAATATCATAGGCTGTCATAACATCACTTCAACGGTTTGTAGGAGATGAGTTTCCTTGGGATAGCCTGTGACTGGAGAGGTAGAAATCCTGAAAAGCAGTGCAAGATATTTTGAATTTATGTATTTCAAATTTGTGTTTTGGATTGTTTCATAAATTCTAAATTGCTCTCTTCCACATGTGTCCCTCTTAATAGGTTTTTTGTAATCTGCTGGCTTTATCTCTATCTATCCTATATTTAAAAAACAAAAACAAAACTTCCTTTCCTCTGACTTGGAGATCTACTGGTTCCTGTAAGTTACTATGGGCCCTGTTTATTAAGGCACACTAGCGTTTTTAGCGCCCACTAAAAATTAGCACGTGCAAATGCTAGAGACACCTGTTTGTCAACTTCCACCTTTTAATCAGCTGTTCTTCGTTCAAGATTTCAGCGAGTGTGCGGGTCATAGCGCCAGATGTCTTGGGAGTTGGAGTGGATGGTTAAGGAGCGGCTTTCAACTCCATTTCCACCTTGCAGGGTCAACTTGGTCTGTCCGGTCAATTTCCATCTTTTTCAGCCTAAACAGGTTCAGGCTACTTCAAGGATTCAACATATAACCTGAAGTCCTTCTTAACAACATTTCATGGACCATTTTAGTCTCTTTTACCCTTACCCTATTTTCCTTTTACTCTGTTTCTTCTATCTTGTCTAATTTAATTGTAATTGTATAACCACTGGTCTGGCGATAGCCTAATCAGTACATTGTAAGCCACTTTGAGTCTGCACAATGTGGAAAAAAGTGGGGTATAAATGTGCTAAATAAATAAATATATATTCCTACAGGTGTCTCTAGTGTTAGCGCGCCTACAGTGTGGCTTAGTAAACAGGGCCCAATATTTCTCTCTTTTTGACTTTGAACTGTACTTTTGCATTGAGTTTTATTTTTTTATGCTAGATTTGATTGTTTAGTAAGGGTGCGTTACTTCCCAATCTGTGGCTTTTTTTTTCTTTTTGAATCTTCCTACTGCAGAGTTGATTGAGGCTTAATTTAATTAATTTGGCTTCCATTGGACCTGGTGCTTAGTAAGAGTTTGTCTTTAGGGGAAGGGCTGCTTTCTGGAAAGGTGGAAATCCTGAAAAGAAGTGCAAGTCTGATTAATGTATTTTCAAATTTGTGTTTTGGATTGTTTCATAAATCCTAAATTGCTCTCTTCCCTGTTTGTCCCACTTAATAGGTTTCTTGTACTGTAATCTGCTGGCTTTACCTCTATCTATCCTATATTAAAAAAAAATTTCAAACACAAAACTTCCTTTCCTCTGACTTGGAGATCTACTGGTTCCTATAAATGACTGTATTTCAGTCATTCTGACTTTATAAAATGTTTCGGATACATAGGAGGATGGGGCAATACGTAGACAAATAACAGGCTGTACTGTAATGATGGGCTACAACTTTCTGTGACAAGAAAAAGGATTCTCGCGAATACATTCAGATTGTGTGTTTCTAGACATTTAAACAAGAGGGTGGGAGTGACAATAGGAAGCAAGGGAATTCAGAAAGTCACCTCTAGCAAAAACATGACAACAGTGGGGAAGGTAATATTAATATAGAAAACCATCTAAACTCATTTAGCACATGGAAAGGAATGAGCTCAAATGCTCATAGTCTAAGTAAAAAGGATCAAGATTTGCAAGCCCTGATGTTTGAGAAAGACTACTGTAATATTGTAATTACAGAGACATGGTTCAATGATTCTCATGAATGAGATGGAACCATACAGGGTTATAATCTTTTTAGGAAGGACAGGCAGGGCCAAAGAGGTGGAGGAGTGGCACTGTACATGAAAAATAATATCAGAGCTGCTGAAAGTAGGGGTCTTGGGGAAAAGAAGAAGCTATATGGATCCTTCTGGAAAGAGAAGATGGAACCTGTATCCACATGGGTGTTATCTAAAGACCTCCGGCACAAATGGAGAGGCTGGACAAAGATCTGATCAAAGATATTCGTAAGCTTGGAATGAAAGATGAGGAGCTGTTGCTGGGAGATTTTACCTTGCCTGATGTGGATTGGAATGTCTCATTGGCAGAAAGATCAGGGATGCCTGTCAAAGTGCTTTACTCAGACAAATGGTGACCGAATCCATGAGGGAAAGATCAATGTTGGATCTAGTGCTCAGAAATGGAGGAAGTGTTACCGTTCAGTGAATCCAGACTGCCCCAATTTGACTGCCCCTATTGGACCGACCGTTCACTTGTCTATTAGATTGTAAGCTCTTTGAGCAGGGACTGTCTCTCTTTGTTAAATTGTACAGCGCTGCGTAACCCTAGTAGCGCTCTAGAAATGTTAAGTAGTAGTAGTAGTAGTAGTAGAATGTCTGGGTGGGTGTCCACCTAGGCAATAGTGATCATCACATGACATGGTTTATTATAAGAGCGAAAGTCGAGTGCAGATGCATAAAACTCAAAGTAAAGGATTTCAGAGATATTGATTTTGGTAAAATGGGGGAATACTTGAAGGAGGAGCTGACGGCAGAGTGAGACCTTGGAGAAGTGGAAGCACAGTGGTCCAAGCTGAAAGGTGCTATAAACGTGGCAATAGATCTTTATACAAGAAAAGTAAACAAAAACAAGAGTAACAGAAAGTCTATATTTGATTTGATTTATTTACCTTAAATACTGCCTTACACCAGAAGGCATCAAATCAGTTTACATTGTTACATTAAAAAAAAAAAATACAGCAAGAAATTACAAATTTACAAACAGTTAAAAGAGAAAGAAAAGAAATTAAAATGCAATACATAATTGTAATCAACCATTTTTACATTATATACTGATAATATTTAAGAGGTCAGACAAAATGAGTATAAAGAAAGTCTTTAGAATTTTTCAAAACTGTAAATAATTAATCAAGATTCTGTTCTCCAAACAAGTGACTGAAAAAAAAATAAGGGCAAAAGAGGCTACATTCAAGAAATATAGAAGAATGCAACAAGAGGATCAAGGAAAAGACTACCAGAATAAACTCAAAGAAGCAAAAAGGGTGAAACACAGCTAGTGAAAGTGCAGGCAGAAGAAAAAATGACTAAAGGTGTAAAGAGATGAAAAGAACTTCTTCAAATATATTGGGGAAAGTAGAAAAGGTAGGAAAGGAATTTGTAGACTGAAAGATGCTGAGAATAACAATGTGGAAAGTGGTGAGGGTAAAGTGAACATGCTAAACAAATAATTCTCTTCGGTGTTCACAGAAGAAAATCCTGGAGAAGGGCCATGGTCGGTTGCTGAGGGTATATCTGGGAATAGTAACATAGTAGATGACGGCAGAAAAAGACCTGCACGGTCCATCCAGTCTGCCCAACAAGATAAACTCATATGTGCTACTTTTTGTATATACCTTACCTTGATTTGTACCTGTCTTTTTCAGGGCACAGACCATATAAGTCTGCCCAGCACCATCCCCACCTCCCAACCACCAGTCCCGCCTCCCACCACCGGCTCTGGCACTGACCGTATAAGTCTGCCCAGCACCATCCCCGCCTCCCGCCAATGGCTCTGCCACCCAATCTCGGCTAAGCTCCTTAGGATCCATTCCTTCTGAACAGGATTCCTTTATGTTTATCCCACGCGTGTTTGAATTCCGTTACCGTTTTCATTTCCACCACCTCCCGCGGGAGGGCATTCCAAGCATCCACTACTCTCTCTGTGAAAAAATATTGTGCCATTCATGAAAGAAAGTGTTTATAAACAGCTGGAAAATCTGAAAGTGGACAATGCTATGGGGCCAGATGGGATACATCCCAGGGCACTGAGGGAACTCAGAGAAGTCTTAGTGGAGCCTCATCAGGATCTGTTTAACAGATCTTTAGAGACGGGAGAGGTTCTGCAGGATTGGCAACGAGCAGATGTTGTCCTTCTTCACAAAAGTGGGGACAAGGAAGAAG
This sequence comes from Microcaecilia unicolor, assembly GCF_901765095.1. NCBI lineage: Eukaryota > Metazoa > Chordata > Amphibia > Gymnophiona > Siphonopidae > Microcaecilia > Microcaecilia unicolor. Next base: position 32,816,555 of record NC_044043.1, read on the forward strand.
AGGGAAACTAGAAGCTGGTAAACCTGAAGGATAAGATAGCTAACTTTCTACAATCCAACGGGTTGCAGGATCCGAGGCGACATGGCTTTACCAAAAGAAAATCCTGTCAAATGAATCCGATTTCTTTGACTGGGTGACCAAAGAACTGTAGCTCATGTCCTTCATCCAGTTCTTTGGTCACCCAGTCAAAGAAATCAGATTTGGAGAACTGGTGGTAGAGGGTGGTGGTGGTGGTAAATGGAATCCGCTTGGAGGAAAGGAAGGTGAATAGTGGAGTGTCTGAATAACTAGTAGGATGGCAGGAGGACTCTGGTGCAATGATGATAAAAAATGACTCACAAGTGAAGAAATGTTGAGTTATTTCATTGCTTTGGTTTCACTGATCAGTCTGAGCATCAAATAATAATTTTCAAAAAAGGTTTTTGTATTTATAGTTTGAGTTTAAACAAATAGAATATAGTAAGCTCCTGTTAATGAATAGTTAAAATTTAATGCCAAGAAGTGTAGAGTGATGTACTTGGGGTGCAGAAATCCGTCTGAGGATCTCAAGGTGACAAAACAACGCAACAAGGCTGTGGCCACAGCCAGAAGGATGCTAGGCTGCACAGATAGGGGTATAAGCAGCAGAAGAAAGGAGGAGTTGATGCCCTTGTACAAGTCATTGGTGAGGCCTCACTTGAAGTACTGTGTTCAGTTTTGGAGGCTATATCTTGGTAAGGATGTAAAAAGACGTGAAGCAGTTCAGAGAAAAACAACCAAAATGGTATGGGGTTTGCATTACAAGATGTATGAGGAGAGATTTGCGGACCCGAACATGTATACCCTGGAGGAAAGGAGAGACAGGGGTGATGTGATACAGACATTCCAATATTTGAAAGGTATTAAATTTACAAATAAACCTTTTCCAGAGACAAGAAGGTGGTAGAACTAGAGGATATGAATTGAGGTTGTGGGGAAGCTGACTCGGGAATAATGACAGGAAGTACTTTTTCACGGAGATACCTGGAATGCCATCTCGCAGGGGTGGTGGAGATGAAAACTGTAATAGAATTCAAAAATGCACGAGATAAACACAAAGGAATCCCGTACAGAAGGCGTGAAACCAAACAAGCTTACATTGATTAGATGGCAACACCAGTAATAACTGGAGAACAAGGCCAGTGCTGGGCAGAGTTCTATCGTCTGTGCTCTGAAAATGGCAAGGACAAATTAAGATCAAGTATGCGTATCATACCTTTATATTATGAGTTTATCTTGTTGGGCAGATTGAATGGACCGTGTGGGTGTTTATCTGTTGTCATCTACTATATTGCATATGCTTGATGGAGCTCAGGGTCACACTTGCTGTGGGAAGAGTAATAGTATTCTCTAGTGGTACCTTCTTTTTCACTCTGTCCTCTGTACTCACAACCTCAAAAGCTGTATTGGGGATTCATGCTCTTCCTGGCCTCCTGAAACACTTCTCTACTCTTCCTGTCTAACTGATATCCACTAAACAGTTCAGAGCACAGGTGAACGGAGACAGACCGTTTCTAATACATTTGCGCTACCAAGACCCTGAAGCAGTTTGACGAAACGCTGGCCATCGTTGGCTTGGAGCGGCAGTGAGAAACAATTGGGAAGTCTCCCAGTTGAAAGTTAAGTGCTCTTTCAACGGCTTGTTTGGCATTATGTAGGTTTACACAGACAAATAGCTATTTACCCTGTAGGTTCACACAGAGGAAAAGCTACTACATATGTTTGTGATTTTTTTACAGTTTAACACGACTTATCACAACACACAGAAGGTTTTTTGGACCAATGATGAACAGAGGATAGCTTTGCATCTGATTCAGCTCCAATAGATACCTTCAAATCTAGGAGCTCTGTGAGGCCCTTTTTCCTTCTTAATTATACAACTGCATTAGACATTGATATTTCTATCATTTTTGTCCAGTGGAAATAATGGTATTTAGGTATTAACTGATTGGGTAGACATGTCCAAATAGTTAATATCCTTTCCCAGGGCAATCCTTGTGTCTTCTCCAGTGCCGTAGCGAGGGCTAATGGCACCCGGGGCGGGTCGCCACTGCGCACCCCTCCCCCCGGGTGCAGCATGGTGCAACCCCCCACCCCCCCTGCGGCGCCCCCCCCCCCGGACCGCATTCTTACCTGCGGGAGGGCCGATCCGCCCCGAGTGCACGTCACTCGGAGCTGCGTCGGCCCCACTGGTTCCCTGCTCTCTCTGCCCTGGAAGTGCAGAGGGAGCAGGGAACCAGCGGGGCCGGCCCCCCCCCTGAGCGCGTGCACCCGTGGTGGACCGCCCCTCCCCCCTTCCTACGCCACTGGTCTTCTCCTTTCATCCTCAGCAGAAGTCACAGAAAAACTGCCTTCACTAGGGTCTCAGACTTACACTCACTGCAAGCATCTCCCCTCCTTCCACTTCTCAGGGTCAGATGCTCAAAGCTAACACTGGTGCTAAAAGGGAGCTAGCACCAAGTTTCTCCATTATATGGTAGTTTGGCCCCACCCAGTGCATCCCAAGATACACTGCGCAGGGTGAGGTGCCACCATTTTGAACATGACAGCCCGGAGAAGCATGAGCAAGTGGGCATTGCTCCTGCTTGGGTCGGGGGTGGGCTAGATTACCACTAGACCCCCCCCAGGTCAAAGTTACTGGGGAGCTTGCAATGGCATGCTGGTGGCATATATATATATTTTTATGCCAACTTTCCTGTCAGTGCCTGAGTCAATCACTGCTCAGGCACTGACAGGAAAGAAAGTGCAGCGTTCTGAGCAGCAAATTACTGCTGCGATTTTAACGCAACATTAATTTGCCTGCTGCAGTGATTTTTCTACGCTAGGTGTGCGGAAGACTGAAACTCTACCACAAACCTTTGAGCATCAGCCTCACAATCTTTATTCAAGGAAGATTAACTCTTTCTTGTATCACTTTCCCTTTTTATATCCCAACATCCTGAAAAGTAGCAACTCAGTGCAACCCTTAAACAGGGTACATTGTTTTGTGCAGCTTTCTTCAAATTCCTTTGTTGGGGATATACAAACAAAAAAAAGCAACACTGGCCTTCAAGACTAGGACAAAAGGAGTACTTTATTGACAGGTGACCCGACACGGGCCGTGTTTCAGCATCAAATGACGCCTGCCTCAGGTGTCAAAATATGATTCTGCAATATATAAATCGTGCAGGTCAAGTGCCTCAACACATCAAAGTGTTATAATTCGGAGATGTTCGCCGCAGCGCAAAAAAACCGCTCCTGTGGAAGCCGTCTCTTATGCATAAATAGCCGGGTTTTTTTGTTTGTATATCTTGTTTGTATGCTGTATTGCCCTCTCTATTTGCTTTGTATTTGTTGGGGATATAAAATACACAATATCCTCAACACAATCCCTACATATTCACTATGTAAATCATGAAAAGAAGACTAAAAAAATAAAGCCCATCTAATTAACAGTTCTCTCTCCTCTCCCCCCCCCCCAAAAAAAAAAAACCAAGAGACTACATACGCTTTCTTTTCCATTGAAAAAGTACTTACTTTTATAACCATTCTCTGTTTCCCTCCCCCTTTTAAATAAAATACTTCCAGATGTGGTCATACAAAATATTGTACAATAACTGCCTTAAATCTGTAAATTTGGCAGCAATTTTCTGACATCTAGTATAAATCATCTAACTTTTGTAAGAAGTAATAATGTGTGGACTATAGCATATTCTATCTAATTAATTTTCCATTTCAAAGAAATGCTCTATCCTCTGTCAAGAAGAAGATGTGAATCACAATAATAGTGTAATGGCCAAACGCTAATTGGGAAATTAGTGTGTGGCCATTACAGGAAATTAGACTAATGCAGCCATTTTACTGCCTTGCTAAAAGTGGCCACAGCGCTCAGAAAACCCACACGCTACAAACAGCACTGGCCACTTTTGAGCGCAGCTTAGAAAAAATGCCCCTTAGTTTTGTTTTTTTTTTTAAATAATTTTTCATGGAGTCACATGATGTAGTGAATGACTTTGAATGTGTGCCTGAATTGCTCTGAGGGCTTCCCCTCACTCACCTAATTTGCACTAACATGCACCCTGCCGATGGAAATATAGGCTACAAAACTTACCTTCTGGTACTACACATCTTTATGAACAAGTATATAACAAAAACATCTGGATCGATGGTAGCAAAATCACAACAACAACAAAAAAGGATAAAGATTTCATGAAGGCCTCTGAAGACAAGATGGTAGAGGGTCAGATAGCACCTCAACCATCACTACCAACCTTGTTGGTTGCAGACATCACAGGGGCTGTCATTCAATAAGGCATACCAAAACGATCCAGCCTAAACACCTGGACCCTGCAATACAACGAAACTTATACCAGAACTGGACAAAACTTGACTCTTCCTCCTTGACTACCTAATCTACTTTGTCACTCTTGAACTCTAACTCAATACCACTCTGTATTTCTCATACTGGAATTGGCGATCGCCATCACGGTATTATATAAGCCACATTGAGCCTGCAAATAGGTGGGGAAATGTGGGATACAAATGCAACAAACAAATAAATAAATAAAGCACTGGAACCTAAATAAAATATGCTTTTGGATCATCTAACTAAGAGGTTTACTGGCAGATACCATCCAAAAGACTGTTGAGCTAGAAGCTAGAGTTCTGGGGGTGGAAGAAGAGGTCCGTGTGCATCCTGAGTGGACATACAAGTGCTGCAAAAGCTCATGAAAACACAGGTGGAGCAGATCGAGGATCTAGAAAACCGCTCTCATCATGACAACATGTACTTCGTTGGAATCTCCAAATCGATTCTGGAGAAGTATCTGCTGTGTGAATTAGAGCACTGGCTTACACTGATGTTCCCCCTTAAAAAGGTAGAGGGAAGTGTGAAGTGGACCAATGACTCCAGGGAGATGGAATACTGATGTACAAAGTACCACTTTATTCACGGACTCGACACAGTACCATGTTTCAGCCACATGATCTCCCGACAAGCAGTTATATGCTATTTTGTTTACAATTGACCAGCAGTCTACATGCTGCTCCGTTTTCTAACAAACTACAGAGAGATGTATCAAATCTCCAAGGGTCTTTCTAAAGACCATTTAACCTTCAGACTGATCCTTATTTCCTAACCTCCAGATCGATTCCTAGTACCAGAATCATTTAAGACTCCTGAGGCAGGCCTGTGGCCGAAACACGGTACTGTGTCGAGTCTGTGAATAAAGTGGTACTTTGTACATCAGTATCCCGTCTCCCTGGAGTCATTGGTCCACTTCCCACTTCCCTCTATCTGTTGATTTCTCATGGGAGTTAGTGTTTATCCACCTTGGTAGATCACCTCCTCCTTGACCACCTTAAAAAGAGCAGGACCGATTAAACTTGATAGAGCTCATTGTTTGGAGCCTAAAAACGATTGCCCTCAGATGGCTACAGCAAAGTTTCACTAATATACACAGAAGGTGGATGTTCTCCATCAATACAAGCATTGAAAGGATGATATTCTATTTGATGGTGTTCCGGGTCATCTATTCCAGTACTACTCAGAAAAGTGGAGAGCATCTATCCCGGTACATGCGACATTAGAAACATGCACTTCATGCTACTTTTATCCAGCGAGCCTTAAAGTGTATAATGGCAGCTGCTGGGTAACTTTTGACTCTGTACAACAGGACTTTATATATAAATAAAGCAGTAATACCATCAGAGACAAATATTTGAGCATGGCTTACAGCAAGCAACAAGGCAGTGAAGATAACGTGGAGTATTCTGTTCAGTTTTGGAGGCTGCATCTTGCTAAGGACATAAAAAGACTTGAAATGCTTCAGTGAAAAGCAACGAAAATGATATGGGGTTTATGTCACATGACCTATGAGGAGAAACTTGAGGACCTGAACGTATATCCTGGAGGAAAGGAGAGACAGGAGATATATGATACAGACATTCAAATATTTGAAAGGTATATATCTACAAACCCTTTCCAGAGATGGGAAGGTGGTAGAACTAGAGGGCATGAATTGAGGTTGCAAGGGGGCCGACTCAGGAATAATGTCAGGAAGTATTTTTTCACAGACAGGGTGATGGATACCTGGAATGCCTTCCCATGGGAGGTGGTGGAGATGAAAATGGTAATGGAATTCAAAAATGTGTGGGATAAACAAAAAGGAATCCTGTATGGAAAGACATGGAACCAAAGAAGCTTAGCAGTGATTAAATGGCAACACCCGTAATTGGGAAGCAAAGCCAGTTCTGGGCAGATTTCTAGAGTCTGTGCTCTGAAAATGACAAAGACAAATCATGATCAAGTATACATATGTAGTTCACTTCGTACTTTATGTGATACGTTATCTTATTAGTCTGTTATTGAGATGGACATGAGGAAGATGTTGCTTGCTCCGTGACTGATAGCATGGAATGTTGCTACTAATTGAGTTTCTGCCAGGTACTTGTGACCTGGATTAGCCACTGTGGGAAACAGGATTCAGGGCTAGATGGACCGTTGGTCTGACCCAGTATAGCTATTCTTATGTTCTTACTATAACATGGATGGTAAAGACTGAAATTAATAGCTTAGTTCTGTGCTGCTTTTGACTACCCAGTTGTCAATGATATATGCTATTATTATTATTTTGTAATGTTTTGGGAACCCGTGAACTATACTGTAAGGTGGTGGTCGGGGTCCTCGTAGTATCGTCAATGTGTCCCATCTTCCTCACTTCATCTGTGTTGGAGACAAAGGTTCCAGTTGTTTTGTTGTTGGGAATTTTGGGGAAAGGTGGAGGAAGGGGTGCTTGGAAAACTGTATTGTTGTATTTGTATTGATCTCTGGAATACAAATTATAAATGCTATTACTTGGTAACAATTTATTCAGTTACCTTTGGGCTGTCGGATCAAGTCAAAGCTATACATGCAATACAGATGGAGACCTGGGCATGGGAGCCTGGACCTTGTAATTAAGACAAACATATTACTTTGGATATGGTTCACACATCACCTCACATGAATAACAGATCAATGAGAATTGTATCTTGGAATGTATCAGGTATTACAACCCCACTTAAATGTAATAAAATCTTACAAGCATTGAAGTGTAAACACACAGATCTATTGCATGCTTGCAAGAAACCAGATTACTGAACACCAAAAGTTACCAAAATTTTGGGGTAGGGAAAGAGTTTTACTCAGTTTTCAACTAGAAAAGAGGCACAGTAGCAGTTCTAATCCACAAACATTTCCAGGGTCAGATCATTTTGATTTAAGCAGACAGACATGGCAGATATCTTCTTTTAAAAGTGCTCCTGCAGGGTAAATTATTTTATTTTTTTAGTACTATATCCTCCTAATAGTTATGACCACAGTTTTTATCCAACATTTGGTCAGACTCCATACGGCACCTTTAGACCCCCAGTTGGATAAAACTAACATGACACAATCCTAGTCTGGAGGACTACAAAAGCATTCCGTATTTCCTTAAGGCCTTGGAATTACGCACACTTATCAACAGCTCATGGATCTCTCTCTACATTAACTACATGCTCAGATACAGTGGCGATCCTAGCCAGCATGACACCCGGGGCGGATTGCCGATGCCCCCCCCCCCGGCGAAATGACCCCCCCCCGGGTGCACGCCGCTGGGGGGGGTGCCGCGGCGCGCGCCTGTCAGCTGAGTTCGCTAACTTCACTGCAGCTCCCTCTGCCCCGGCTGGAACAGAAAGTAACCTGTTCCGGGGCAGAGGGAGTTGCAGCGAAGTTAGCGAACTCAGCTGACAGGCGCGCGCCGCGGCACCCCCCAGCGGCATGCACCCGGGGCGGACTGCCCCCACCGCCCCCCCCCCTTGGTACGCCACTGCTCAGATATCACACTTGGTTCTCATACATCTGCTCCTCAAGTATAGGACCTATGTCCATTTCAGCCCATGCATTAATATGGGTAGATTTAGTTCTAGAGGATATAGGTGACAAATATAGACGTTGGAAGGGCGGGGGTGGGGGTTAACTTGAGGTACTTTATAATACTTTAATCCAAACTATTTGATCCCAATTTGTTAGTAATAATATTCTTAATCCTAATAGGGGATATATATATAATAGGAGGTACCTAAAACATTAACAACAAACAGTACTCCTGTTCTATATAAATTACAAAATCTTTATTAGTGAAAACAAACCAGTGCATTAAAAGAATTACCAAATAGTACATAAGTACATAAGTAATGCCATACTGGGAAAAGACCAAGGGTCCATCGAGCCCAGCATCCTGTCCACGACAGCGGCCAATCCAGGCCAAGGGCACCTGGCAAGCTTCCCAAACGTACAAACATTCTATACATGTTATTCCTGGAATTTTGGATTTTTCCAAGTCCGTTTAGTAGCGGTTTATGGACTTGTCCTTTAGGAATCCGTCCAACCAAATAGTATCCCTGCAACTCACTCACACTGCCATCCACACCGGACTTGTACCCTGATCACATATGTGGGGAACTTTGGAGTACACCAACTATGTGGGTTACCTGAAGCATTCTTTGGCTGCCTTTAATTTAAAGGTTTGACTGTGTGCAGGAGGATCACAGAAGATTTGTGTGACTCTGCAATTCCCAGTGTTTCTCTGTGGGTTTTTTTTTTATCACAGGGATAAGAACAGTGGCTTTATATTGCAGTGGAGTTTTTTTCTTTCTTCACTTGAGAACTTGTTGGATACAAAGATCAGCAATGTTCAATATCTGCTACAATTATTAAGAACTGGGTTTTGTGTGCCCTTGTGTTTTTTTAGGGCCCACTGACTGATCTTTATTGAGATTGTGCTCTGATGATACACAGAGACTGAAGAAACTGCAATTTAGGGTTTATGTTCAATGTTCTTTGTGGGATTTACATATGTGATCAGGGTATAAGTCTGGCGTGGATGGCAGTGGGAGTGAGTTGCAGGGATACTATTTGGTAATTCTTTTAATGCACTGGTTTGTTTTCACTAATAAAGATTTTGTAATTTATATAGAACAGGAGTAATAATATTCAACATGAGAACTGTCTGAGGCATTTTCGAAAGAGAAGAGTGCCCATCTTTAGACAAAAATCGGGAGATGGGTGTCCTTCTCTCAGGGTCGCCCAAATCAGCATAATGGAAAGCTGATTTTGGGCGTCCTCAACTGCTTTCCATCGTGGGGATGACCAAAGTTCCCGGGGGCGTGCCGGCAGTGTACTGAAGGCGGGATGGGGGCGTGGTTAAGAGATGGGCGTCCTCAGCCGATAATGGAAAAAAGAAGGGCGTCCCTGATGAGCATTTGGTCGACTTGGTCCATTTTTTTTCATCACCAAGCCTCAAAAAGGTGCCCAAACTGACCAGATGACCACCCCTTACTCCCCCAGTGCTCACCAACCCCCTCCCACCCTAAAAAAAAACCTTTTTAAATATTTTTTGCCAGTCTCTATGCCAGCCTCAAATGTCATACCCAGCTCCTTGACAGCAGTATGCAGGTCCCTGGAGCAGTTTTAGTGGGTGCAGTGCAGGCAGACGGACCCAGGCCCATCCCCCCCTACATGTTACACTTGTGCTGATAAATGCGAGCACTTCAAAACCCACCACAAACCCATTGTACCCACATGTAGGTGCCCCCCTTCACCCGTAAGGGCTAGGGTAGTGGTGTACAGTTGTGTGGAGTGGGTTTTGGGGGGGGGGGGTTGGGGAGCTCAGTACACAAGGTAAGGGAGCTATGCACCTGGGAGCAATTTGTGAAGTCCACTGCAGTGCCCCCTAGGGTGCCCGTTTGGTGTCCTGGCATGTGAGGGGGACCAGTGCACTATGAATGCTGGCTCCTCCCACGACCAAATGCCTTGGATTTGGTCATTTTTGAGATGGGCGTCCTCGTTTTCCATTATCGCCGAAAACCGGGGACGACCATCTCTAAGGACGACCATCTGTAAGGTCGACCTAAATGTTGAGATTTGGGCGTCCCTGACTGTATTATCGAAACGAAAGATGGACACCCATCTTGTTTCGATAATAGCGGTTTCCCTGCCCCTTCGCTGGGACGTCCTTAGAGATGGTCATCCCTGTTTGATTATGCCCCTCTATGTAACATGTGTAGATTATAACAGTGGCGTAGCCAAGGGTGGGCCTGGGTGGGCCTAGGCCCACCCACTTTGGACTCAGGCCCACCCAGTAGCAGCACATCTATGATGTGGTTGGCAGGGATTTCGAAGCCCCACTAGCTGAAAACTCCCAACAACTGTCCCTCCTGCATACCTTGTAAAGAGCAGATCTTCACCTACAGCAAGCAGCGACTGATACATACTGCTCACCCCGGCCCCATTGCCTTCCCTCTGACGTATTCCCGCCTAAGGCTGTAGGGCCAACATGACCAGTGTGTATTAGTTGCTTCTCACTGCCAGTGAAAATCTGCTATTTAAAAGATATGCAGGGAGAGGGGAGATGTTTGAGAGCATATGGCATGCAGGCGAGAGAAGGAGAGACCAAATCACCTGTAGGACTGGGTGGGGTTCTTCTGCCCACCCATCTTGGGCCCAGGCCCACCCAAAATTGGGTGTCTGCCTACGCCCCTGGATTATAACAATATATCAGCAGACAGGATTTGAAAGGAGTTTACTCCTTGTCAATGATCTAAATTTACTAAGCCACAAGCTAACACCGACACAGCTCATTCACTTTGAAAAGGCTGTGTCGGCATTGCAGCCCAGCAGCCACTAGCACAGCTTAGTAAATAAATATTCAAATTCACATTTTGTGTTGAGCATATGCCCTTCTAATTTCATGAAAACAACTCCAATGGAATTCAAAATAAAAGGTAATTTTCTGGATTTTTTTGACAAAATAATCCTATACTTAAAAATGTTAGAGTTTCATCAAAATATTACAAATCATAGACCAGTAGCTTCTATACCTTTCTTTATTTAACTTATGGAAAGTATGGTGACACTCCAGTTGACAGATAAATTCAAAATATTACACAATCCTCAATCAGGATTTCATGACAATTATAATACTGAGACTATGATGGGTACCTTGCTGTCAAAAATTAAACTATTATTGAGCAAAGGTACATAAGAACTTGAGAACATAGGAATAACCGTACTGGATCAGACCAATGGTCCATCTAGCCAAGTATCCTGCTTCCAGCAGTGGCCAATCCAGGTCACAAGTACCTGGCAGAAACCCAATTATTAGCATCATTCCATGTAACCGATCCCAGGGCAAGCAGTGGCTTCCATAGGAGCTAGCTTTTCAAAATTATTGGGGGTGCTAAGCCCAATGGAAATGACCCCTCCCTGGACACATACAAGGAATTTTCTCAATATTGGGGGTGCTCAAGCACCCACAGCACCCACAGAGTCAGCTCCAATGGTGGCTTCCCCCATGTCCATCTTAATAACAGACTTTTCCTCTAGGAACTTGTCCAAACCTTTTTTTTTAAACCCAGATATGCTAACCGCCATTATCACATCCTCTGGCAGAGAGTTCCAGAGCTTATCTATTCTTTGAGTGAAAAAAATATTTCCTCCTATTGGTTTTAAAAGTATTTCTATGCAATTTCATTGACTTTCCCCTAGTCTTTGTACTTTTTGAATGAGTGAAAAATTGATTCACCTCCACCACACCACTCAGGATTCTGTAGACCTCAATCATATCACCCCTCAGCCATCTCTTTTCCAAGCTGAACTTTTTTAGTTTTTCCTCATATGGGAGTTGTTCCATCCCCTTTTTCATTTTGGTTGCTCTTCTTTGAACCTTTTCTAATTCCGTTATATCTTTTTTTAGATACGGGGACTAGAATTGAACAACCACTCCTTATGCAAATGTGATCTTTCATGTGCATTTGACTTGGTAGATTATGATTTGCTATTGAACATACAAAGTGACATTGGAATGGTAGAAAATGTGTTCAATGGTTTCAGAATTTTCTTCTAACAAGATCATAAATGATCAAAATGGATGCAATGTTTTCAAAGGTTTTGGGAAACCAATTGAACCAGCTTTTTTCCAATGATATTACTGTTTTACTATCAGTAAATTCTGTCTTGGAAAATGTTAGATTAGCTTTTCAACAGTATATCTCTTTAATTGAACCATGGATGGCTAAACATAAATTGAAACTAAAGATAAAAACAAAATTTCTATTAACTGGCACAACTGAAGATCTAAATTCCAATTATTCTTTTCAATTAAATAACGCAGTGCTTCATCCTGTTCCATTTTTTAAAAATATTAGGCATAACAGCTGATGATCGATTATCAATGAAACCACAAATAAACTCATTGACCTTACAGAAACTGAGAAGAATACAAAAACATTTTGAATAGTTTAGGCTGGTATGTAATCCTTGCTACTGTAATTGGATTATTGTAACATTGTCTATTTGGGCTGTGCTAAATCATTACTGAAACAGTTACAAGCAGTTCTGAACTCTGCAATTAGGCTCATTTATCAGTCAAGTAAATATGATGGAGTAACTCCTTTATATGTGCAATTACACTGGTTGCCGACTGAAGCCAGATTTTTACATAAGTTAATTTGCATGATCTTTAAGATCATCAATGGTCAGTCACCTAGCTATATTTATTTATTTATTACATTTGTATCCCACATTTTCCCGCAAAACAGTAGGCTCAATGTGGCTTACAGGTTCCGGAGAGGAGAGTACCAACTCCGGGAATATATATTCAGAGTGGAAAATAGAGTAACAGTAGGTGTAAGGAAGCTGATAAGGTTCTGGAAAAGAGAATACAACTCTGGGACGAATATATAGTAGCATATAGAGAGAAGTAATCCCAATGAGGCTGATAAGTCTCCGGGGATGGGACTACAGCTTCTAGTGAGCAATACAGAGTAGGATAAGAGTAGAAGTACACTTAATTATAACTGGAGTGGTAAAATTCATACAGTCTGAAGTAATAGGATTGTGTGGAAGGGGTATTGTTCATTTCTTAGATCGAAAGATGTGATGCATTGTTCATGAATTTGTTCGGGTCTGCTGGGTAGGCTTTCCGGAAGAGGTGAGTCTTGAGGTCTTTTCGAAATTTTAGATGGGTGTTCGCAGTTCTAATGTTTCTAGGTAAAGTGTTCCAGAGCTGGGTGCAAATGTAGGAAAAGCTGGATGCATATGTTGATTTGTATTTTAGCCCTTTACAGTTTGTGTAATGCAGGTTTAGAAATGTTCCTGATGATTCGATGATGTTTCTAGTTGGTAAGTCGATCTGATTCATCTTTGCTCTGGTTCCAATAGATGGTCAGCTAGAAATTGTTTATTATTACAATTTCCAAGTCCTAAAGGAATTATCTATATATTTAATTCCTTTAGGACTTGGAAGTTATATATAAAATATATATAAAACATCATTTTTCTCTTATCAAAGTGACAAGGGCTCAAAATGTATTACCAGCTGACATACAAAATCAATTTAACTAATTTTACATAATTTAAGAAATGTATAAAAACTATTCTGTTCCAGAAATATGTTGTGGATGTAAATTCATATTATTTTATGAACATGTTTTGTATTAATGTAATTCTTGGGTTACTGTCCCAATGTCTCTTAATGTAATCCGCTTCGAACTAATTAGTATTAGTGGAATATAAGAGATAAATATAACATAATGTTATCTGGATCAAGACAACATGAATGATACTGTACTCGTTTAGAATCTGTATCTGTGCTGGTGTTAACTCATTTAAATAAACAGATTTAAACATAAATCATTTTTCGTTTCGGGGTAGTCATCAATAACATGCCTTATTTCTTTTTTTTTTAAATTTTTTATTTATAACCATTTAAATTTTTACAAGCGATAAAACAACTTGCCAGAAATACAGAGAAAGTAATATATAGGAATTATTTCAGTCAGGTAATTCTATTCTCTTCCTTAGACCACTAAATAGGGAGAGTGAAACAAGATAAGGAGATCAATTAAACAGTAAACGGAAAAAAAAACGTGGTATTAACCTGATTATCCCCAGATATTGCTCGTCTAATTCATTATTCCACATTGATCATCTGGTTGGCTTCTTCAAGGCCAATACGGTGTATAGTCAAATCATTTCATTGAAAACATACTTATTGTCCAATATTAGTTAGAAATAATACATCTGATTGCATTCTCTCTTTTAAAAACCAGAAGTTATTTAACAATACATATACTTAAGTCTCTAATTCAAATCCCACTGATTAAAGTAATCCCAGTTTTCACAGGCTTCACTCATTTTAAAGTAATAATTTGAGGAAATATTTCTGAGGAAAACTTTAGGAGTCATACCCGGAACTCTGGGAAAAACAATAATCTCAATATTAATCATCTATAATAATATTCATTTTATTATTCAAAGTTTCTGGTCTATTATCATTTTCAAAATCATAACCACTTCTTGCTCATATAGAATCATTTGTTATATCAATTTTTCACTCTCAAAGGGTTCAGTTAAATTGTCCATGTAACTCTCTAATAAAATTATATCTGAAACAAAATTATTTACTGCCACCGTTAGGTCCCGAAGCGCCTTCCAGATGGTATTGAATGTAACCTCCACGGGAGCCAAAAACTCCAAGTTGATTTCTCTTAGGTGTTTAGGGGTGGTTCCGCCGATTCGGTTTCAGCATATGCCTCTAACTCACTCCTCCACTCCTTTGGACATGGTGGTTGAATAATTCGGGGGCGATGGAGTTGTTTTTTCCAAGTCCAAGAGCATCGACGCTTCTTCGCCGGTGCTAATCAAAGGACTCGCCAACCCTTTCATCTGTGGGCAGTTCGTCACACAGTGGTCCCGCACTTGCTGCTCAGGGCACAAAACGCTGGCCATCAGTGGCTGACCGCCGGTTGTCCCCTTCCTCTCAGTTAAGGTATCTGCAATTGCAGAGAGGAAATTTACGTAAAGAAAATGAAACTTCAGAGGGTAGCTGGGCTGTTGGACATATGAACTTCAGGTCGCCATCTTACCACATGCCTTATTTCTTAAATAGTGTGCACTATTCTTCAATAGTGCACCTATTTATCAATAATGTGCATTATTGAGCAATAGGGCACACTATTGATGACACTGTTAAAATACTAGGGGGTCCTTTAAAAAGGCACGCTAGCATTTTTAGCATGTGCTAAACACTAGAGACGCCCATAAGAATATACGGGCATCTCTAGCATTTAGCACACACTTATTTTTAATGCACACTAAAAACACCAGCACGCCTTTGTCAAAGGACCCCTAATTGTGGAATTTTTCCTATTTCAGATTAAAAATGACATGAAACAATATGGAAAACAAGCATGAGAATGTTATAATGCCATTGTATCGCTCCATGGTGCGACCGCACCTCGAGTATTGTGTCCAATTCTGGTTGCCGCATCTCAAAAAAAGATATAAAGGAATTGGAGAAGGTGCAGAGAAGGGCGACGAAAATGATAAAAGGGATGGAACGACTTCCCTATGAGAAAAGGCTGAGAAGGTTAGGGCTCTTCAGCTTGGAGAAAAGGCAGCTGAGGGGTGATATGATAGAAGTCTACAAAATAATGAGCAAAGTAGAGCGGACAGACGTGAAGTGTTTGTTTACACTTTCAAACAATAATAGAACCAGGGGACACAAGATGAAGCTAGAATATGGTAGATTTAAAACAAATAGTAGAAAGTTTTTCTTTACTCAGCGTGTAGTTGGACTCTGGAACTCGTTGCTGGAGAACGTAGTGACAGCAGCTGGCCTTACGGAGTTTAAGTGGGGTTTGAACAGGTTCCTGAAGGAAAAGTCCATTGAACATTATTTTTAAAAAAAAGGGGGGGAAGGGAAAAATTATTTGGGGGGGGGGGGTTGCTGGGCTCTTGAAGCCTGGATTGGCCGCTGTTGAAGACAGGATGCTGGACTTGATGGACCCTTGGTCTTTTCCCAGTATGGCGGTGCTTATGTGCTTATGTGATAATATGATTCAATGTTAACTTGGTGGTTATTGTAGAATACAATTGAAAATACTAATAAAGCAAGCTAAACTCTCCAACGTGCAGTTATGTTGCATTATGATGGCAGAAGAAAAGACTTCAGAGCTCCACATTCACATTTGATATCAGTGTGAAGGCTTCGCTATCCAGAATTCACAGCTTGAAACACAAGTTTCTGAAATGGGAATAATCCGCTATCTCTGGGATGGGCAGGACAAATTGCTTGTTCTTTTGGCCGCTGTTGGTGACAGGGTGCTGGGCTCGATGGACCCTTGGTCTGTCCCAGCATAGCGATGTTTATGTACTTATGTAACTTCTGGTGAGCTTCTTCATAAGTCAAAAAACCTCTGACTTATTTATTATATTCTTTTCATTTTTCCATTTTTACATTTCATCCTATTCGATCTATTCTGTTGTAAATTATCCTTAATCAGACTCAAGATACCCAATACGAGGTACTTATCTTTTTAATAGCATGAACTGTAGGGTACGCTCTACAGCGAGCCCCTGTTTTGCCAATGCTTCTTTAGGAGCGTTACCCCCTGTTTTCTGCAGTTGCACAGGTTGCCCCCCCCCCCCCCCCCCCACACACACACACACATAATGCCAGCCTTGGAAAGAAAATGTCAGCTAAGGGAACAGAAAACACTAACTGGGAGAGAGCAAAAGCCTCACGTTAGCAAACGAACAAAATTGAGGATTGCTGCATGTAGCAATTAGTAATTAGTCCTCTTGAAATGCACAACAATGCGGCAATTAAGTCTTTGTTACCTCAGCTTCAAGGACAAACAAGCTAGTTTATGCGAGGGATGTTCTTAGGCAAAGCAGTATAATTTTGTAAATATATACCATTTTATACTCCCACTCTTGGTATAAGAAGGAGTCTGCATAAGGCTTTGTTATGCTTCTGCATATGAATTGCTTGATTTTATTCAATGACAGAATGGATCGGCTTCGTTTGATGCTTCTTATGCTGAAATCACACATGTACAGTCGGCCAATAGTAGAAATGTAAGATGGGTCTATATTGTTTCTACGGAACCGGCTTTTTTTCCCAGATCCGCTTTCCCCGGATTCAATAAACGGCGACTAAGGTTCTGCGTGCAAATCACCATGCATAGCCGATTTGCGAATAGAACTTAATTGTTTAAGAAGCCAATCAACACTGATAACTGGATATTAACAAGAAATTACTGGTACTAATTGGAACTAATTAGGATTTACACACAAAGCTCACTAAGGGTCCTGTTTACTAAGGTGCGCTAGCGGTTTTAGGCACGTACTAAAAATTAGCACACACTGTTTAGATGCCCATAGGAATATTATGGGTGTCTACATGGTTAGCACATGGTAATGCTTAGCGTGCCCTAAAAATGCTAACGTGCCTCTAGCGTGGATTAGTAAACAGGGCCCTAAGTGTATTCTATAAAGTGATGCATGTAAATCGGACCATGTGGATCTTAAAAGGGGGCATGGCCTTGGGAGGGGCATGGGCGAGTTGTGGCATTTCGAAAATTTACACATACTGTTACAGAATATGCCCGATCCACGCTTAAATAAGACGTGTGCATTTACACCAGGTTTTAGTTGCCGTAAATGCTTGAGCCTAAATATTAGTCGCGGGACGGCCGCTACCTGTATTCTATAAACCACGCCTAACTTTAGAACATAAAAGCATGAGTAGCCATAATGGGTCAGACCAATGGTCTATCTAGACCAGTATCCTGTTTTCCAAACAGTGGCCAAATTGTGGCAACATTCCATGTAGAACCCCCAAAGAATAACAAGATCCTGGAATTCTAGAGTGACAAGATTCCATGCAGAAACTCACATAGTAGCAACATTCCATGTAGAACCCCATAGAATAGCAAGATTCTGAAATCTTAAAAAGTAACAAGATTCCGTTCAGAATCTCAAAGAGTAGCAATATTCCATGCTAGAAATCCAAGGGCAAGCAGTTGCTTCCCATGTGTGCCTCAATAGCAGACTATGGACTTTTCCTCCAATAATTTGTCTAAACCTTTTTTAAACCCAGATACGCTAACCGCTGTTACCACCTCCTCCGGCAAAGAGTTCCAGAGCTAAACTTTAGGTGAAGTTTATAGAATACCAAGCGTGTTTTTTTCAGCACCGATTTGTTTGGTGCTATATAAAGAAAATGGTCCTTTATGGGTTAAGGGTCATGCAGTCCTCTCTTTGGCTGGATGCTGGTGTCTTCCACTAAGAGAACATGATTCACCTTTTCTTTAACCAGAAACCTGGTGCATTTATCAAACTGTATGCAAAATCCCACTTTGCATCCTTGACATATGTTGCAAAGGAAGGATCTAAGTGAATTCTGCCAAGACAGATTAAAATCAAGTTGCATCTGTTCTTCAAGTCATTTAAAGGAACCATTTCATTTATGAATGGCTGGTAGGAAGCTTTGTTTTCAGGTTTGAGATTATTGCTAATCACTATTTGTCAGAAACCCTGTCACTCACTTGTCTTCTGTCAGACACAAGGAAGAACTGAAGAGACATTTGAAATTCTGTAAAGCTGACGCTGAGGCCAACAGGGAGTTTCCAAGTTTATTATTTTTTTGATGTATTTCACAATCAGTGAAATTTCTGGGCAGTTTACAGTAATCTAAATAATAAAAGGGGTAAAAGAGAGGGAGATAAGATACATAAACCCCCAGATTCTATATATGGCATCCGAAATTGCATGTGCAAATGTGGGCGTGAGCCAAATTTGTGTGCACAATTTAATTAATGAGCCGATAACTAGCAAAAATTGGGTGCTAACAACCAATTATTGTGGTTAATTGGTTCCGTTTAGTATTTGCACGCGCATCGTGTTAAGCACTATTCTATGAAGTGCAACCAAGGGCGTGCAACCAAGGGTGGCCCAACCGTTAGGCCACCTGAAGCGGGGGCCTCTGGCGGCACTCTTCAGGAGCAGCATCTCCCCCTTCGCGGCATTTGCCTGTTTTGTTATGTTCCAAACCCAGCAGCAATTCCCATATGCTGCCCTGCTGCCGGCACCCGCCTCTTCCTTTTTCTGCGGCCACCTCTCTGATGTAACTTCCTGTTTTGTCAGAGGCTCAGGCAGCCGCATTAAAGGGAAGAGGCGGGTGCCGGCAGCAGGGCAGCATATGGGAATTGCTGCTGCTACAGCCAGGTTTGGAACGTGACAAAACAGGCGACATCTTGCCTTGAGCCGGCCCTGTGTGCAAATGAAAAGTGGCCATGGCCTTGGGAGGGGCATGGGCAGGTCAGGGGTGTTCACTAGATGCATGCATTATTATAGAATTTGGGGGAATCTGTGCCAAATTTACACACAAGGATTTTCACCAGGTTTGGAGTAAATCCTCAAACCCAAAACTAGGTGCAGATCCCGGTGCTACATGCTAGTTTATAAACGATGCCCAACTCAGAGCACCATTAATAGAATAACATAGTAACACAGTAGATGACGGCAGAAAAAGACCTGCACTGTCCATCCAGTCTGCCAACAAGATAAACTCATATGTGCTACTTTTTGTGTATACCTTACCTTGATTTGTATCTGCCATTTTCAGGGCACAGACCGTAGAAGTCTTGCCCAGCACTAGCCCCACCTCCCAACCACCAGACCCGCCTCCTCCCACCAGCTCTGCCACCCAATCTCGGCGTGCATTATTTGGCACCCAAATTCGGGAGCCATTTACTGAGGGGGGAGTCCTTTTACAAAGCGCGGTAAGCCCACTGTGGGCTTACCACATGACGATCTGGAGCTACCGCTGGCCCGACTCAGGCGCTGGCGGTAGTTCCACATCCAATGTAAGGTATTTCTGGTGCTAGTGGGGGGGAGGGGTTACCCGGCAGTAATCTGGCAGTGCTGTGTGCTGGCCAGTTAACGCCAGGTTAGCTCAGGAACACTTGTTGCCACCTCAGTGGGCATACTTACTTCATACTCACTGAAAGATAATAGGTTAGTCCTTCCACACCCCTCTAAAGCTAGATAGGAATCCACCAGATCTAGTGCATTTTATTTTGTGTCATCAACACTATGGAAGTCCCTAGCACAGCAGCTCCAGCTTGAAACTTCTTATGCATCCTTACCAAGCTCAGTTGAAAACACACCTATTTCAGCAGGCTTTTGATGTATAAGCTCAGGTTGATTCTGCGATGAGAGGCTGGGGATGGCAGATGTGAGTTGCATGTATGGTTATTTATGTTTGGATTCTGTTTTTGAATCTTTGTTTCTGTATGTATGCTTTCGCCTTCTTCTTGTGTGATTGGTACGTGATTGATAAAGGTAGTTAGTCCTTTCCTATCCTAACATAGTAGATGACGGCAGAAAAAGACCTGCACGGTCCATCCAGTCTGCCCAACAAGATAAACTCATATGTGCTACTTTTTGTGTATACCTTACCTTGAATTGTATCTGCCATTTTCAGGGCGCAGACCGTAGAAGTCTTGCCCAGCACTATCCCCGTCTCCCAACCAGCCCCTCCTCCCCCCACCGGCTCTGCCACCCAATCTCGGCTAAACTTCTGAGGATCCCTTCCTTCTGAACAGGATTCCTTTATGTTTATCCCATGCATGTTTGAATTCCGTTACCATTTTCATCTCCACCACCTCCCGTGGGAGGGCATTCCAAGTATCCACCACTCTCTCCGCGAAAAAATACTTATTGGCGTTCTTTTCTAGTTTTCCTGTTTTTAATGTAAACTGCTTTAATTTGCTTGCAATGAAAACGGTATAGCAAATTTAATAAACAATAAATGATAAGTGCCAACTCCACCTCCAGAATGCCCACTTGTTAGCCAGTTACAGCACAGGTGCTAATCATGAATATTCAGTGCGTTAACAAGTTAAAGGCCCTGTTTACTAAGGTGCGCTAGCGTTTTTAGCATGCGATAATGCTAGAGACACCCATAGGAATATATGGGTGTCTTTAGCATTAGCGTACGCTACCTTTTAGTGCACACTACAGCGTGGCTTAGTAAACAAGGACTAAGTGTAACTGAATATCAGACATTATTCATAGCATTTACATCCCACGATATTCCCACCCATGGGCAGGCCCAATGTGGCATACAACAGTCCACAAAAGCATACAACAATTCAACAAACAAACATACAATGTCATAAGAGTGTAAGAGAGAGAGGATAATAGCTAAGGAGGGAAAAGGGGAAAGAGTAGCGATGAGCAGTATGTCACTACGACAGTTGTAATTCAGAAGTAAGAGATGCCAGGCGGGTTTGCAGCGTAAGCTTTTCCAAAAAGAAAGGTCTTGAGGTGCTTCTTGAAGGTCGGGTGATCAGGAGTAAGTTTGACCAAGTGAGGCAGCCCATTCCACAATTGAGCGCTAATATAGGAGAAGATGGATGCGTAGATGGTCTTACACTTGAGGCCACAAAATACTGGATAATGGAGATTTAATTAGCCACAGACAAGTGATTTAAGTGGGCAGAAGCCTCTCCTGCCTGTTTTAATCATTTTGAATACCAACTGGAAGATGTTTGGGGCCACCAGTGGGCACCCCAAAAGGATGATTTGAGAGAGAAGAGGCAAATAGCCCTTGGACATTGGTGTTCCTTCAAAGGCCTATGTCAACAAGTGGGTTATTTATTTATTTATGCATTCTTGTATCCCACTATTATCCAAAAACAAATTTCGGTTCAAAGTGGCTTACAATTTACATTTTGGTGGAGTTACAATAGTGTTGTGCAATGTGGAGAGGGCATCTATTCATAGAGTTTTTGAAGAGATAGATTTGAAGAGGAAAAGGTAGTGGTAGCTTTTGTGTTCAGTTGTAGAGTTTTGGTGATGTTTATTCATAGTTTTTGAAGAGGTAGATTTGAAAGGAAGTGTGACGATATCTTTGTGATTAGTTGTAGAATATTTTGAAGAGGTAGGTTTTCATTTCTTTTCTGAATCAGAGGAGATTTGTGATGCTTTTTATGGGTTTTGGTATCGAGTTCCACCATTTGGAACCCTGGTATCAAGTCTGATCTAAATTTTAGATATAGGGCTCAGTACATAGGGAAATGGCTATAGTATTCCATATAAAGGAGCAATACAAAAAAGACAGATTGCCTAGTGGATTCGAGGCCAGCATGATGAACTGAAAGAATAGCAAGTTGAAGAGCTTGTGCTGGGGTATAAGGCATAAGCAAGGAAGATATATAAGATGGAATAATAACATATACTTCCATATGTGCCAGCATAAGAATTTTAAACTGAATTCTGAAACAACTAGGGAGCCAGTGATGATAGTTCAATAAAGCATATGATAGAATTCGGATAGCAGAATTCTGGCCTGTTTGTAATTTCTGAATCAAATAATAAGAACTTAGACATGAGTCAAATAATAAAAACTGTATCATAGCATAAATATCATACATGAATCAAATAATAAAAACTTATAGAACCATGAACATTGTAATATTTAATACTGATATTATTTTAACATGATATTTATGCTTTGTTATTATTTGACCCACGTACACGGTTTTATTATTTGACTAGTAAAACATGCCCATTTCTGACACAAATGAAACGGGCGCTAGCAAGGTTATCCTCCGAGTTCCAGCTTGGCACCCTCCCTCCACCCCCCCTCCCATGCCCCCCTCTCCTCCGAGTTCCAGAGTCCCGCACCTCCCTCCCTCTCTCTCTTTCTCTCTCTCTCCCCTCCGAGTGGCAGCCCGACCTGCGTTGCCCGCCTTCTTCTCCCAGTCCTCCGCCTGCCCCTTGCCTTCCTGCGTGCCGGCCTGAATTTAAAAGTTCTTACCTCGGGGTCCACCAGCAGCAGTAAAAGGTGAGCAGGCATGGCACCTCAGCCTGCCTTCCCTTCTGTCTCAGCTCTGCCTCTGGTCCCGCCCTCATTTCCTGTTTCTGGTTTTTCCATTTCACCTGGTTCCTGGGGTCTCAAATAAAACTGTGATACAAAGAGGCATATTTTCAAAGCACTTAGCCTTCCAAAGTTCCACAGAAACCTATGGAACTTTGGGAGGCTAAGTGCTTTGAAAATATGCCTCAATGAGATTTTATCCTTATAATCTGCAATTCTTTTGTGTGTCTGTGATGGATGAAGCTATGGAGTGGAAGGGAGAGAAGGGTGTTGGGCAAAGTGGGAAACTGAGTGATGAGGAGGTGCAGAATGAGCTGGCAGTTGGAGGGGTGCTAGACTACTACTACTACTACTACTACTATTTAGCATTTCTATAGCGCTACAAGGCATACGCAACGCTGCACAAACATAGAAGAAAGACAGTCCCTGCTCAAAGAGCTTACAATCTAATAGATAAGAAATAAAGTAAGCAAATCAAATCAATTAATGTGTACAGGAAGGAGGAGAGGAGGGTAGGTAGACAGGAGCAAGCCATGGTCAGGAAAGGCATCAGGAGGTCAAGGAGCTGGCAGTGTTGCTCCTGACCTGCATGGAGATGAATAAATTCACTGGTGCTCAGGAAAGGGAATGACCGCCTAAGCTCAACCTTAAGCCTGGAGTAAAAAAAGCATGAGAAGGAAAATTAAGGTTGTAAGTCATACAAGGGAGCCATCTATTAATATCACAGAAATAAATCCAATCCAATATTGTACAGCAAATACTGAAAAAAATATTACCAAAAGGGACACAGGGCCAGAAGAAATATGAGAAAGATAATAACTCGTCCCTGGAAAACAGATATTGAAAGAAAAATAAAATCACTGCATGCGGAGCTGTTTCCTGACAGACAGGTATTTCAAAGGTTCAAAATCAAAGGTAATAACAAAGATTCAAAACATCAAATTGAAACATGATGCATTAACAGAAGAAGATCTTAAATTCATTTACTGCAATAATAAATTGAAAGTAGCAGCAGAAACACAAAACTGTGAAGCTATGAAGAAAAGAGAACATTTCTGTGTAATAAAAAGCTTTTCAGAAGACATCAGAATGACTTCTGGCCTGGACAAATGTGTTAGACAACCTTCCTTTGAGGAAAATTGAGAAAAATTGAAACCATTTCTCTGGCCAAATACTGTGACATAAAGGAATTTGAAAAAAGAGGTGTATATAAGTATATCGGAGTAGAAGGACCAATCCAGCATAAATTATTCAGAGAAAAGACCAGCAAGGAGTATTACAGGAGATTAAAATTAATATTGAAAAGTGCTTTAATATCACAGGAATAAGATACAAGCTATTAATCAGCTTGTAAATCCTCATGCTCTTGTTCTGCTTTGAAACTGTAAGGCTTCTTAAAAATCTTTAAAAACTGGATGTATGAATGGAGAAACTCCTCTGTGTTCACGAAGTCATTAATAAGAATATGCAGAGACTGACAGGCTAATTTTCAAAAGAGAAGGACGCCCATCTTTCGACACAAATCGGAAGATGGGCGTCCTTCTCACAGGGTCATCCAAATCGGTATAATCAAAAGCCAATTTTGGGCGTCCCCTACTGCTTTCCGTCACAGGGACGACCAAAGTTCATGGGGGTGTGTCAGAAGCGTAGCGAAGGCAAGACTTGGGCGTGCCTAACACATGGACGTCCTCAACCCATAATGGGAAAAAAAGGGTGTCCCTGACGAGCACTTGGATGACTTTACCTGGTCCTGTTTTTCTTACGACCAAGGCACAAAAAGGTGCCCGAACTGACCAGATGACCACCGGAGAGAATCGGGGATGACCTTCCCTTACTCCCACAGTGGTCACTAACCCCCTCCCACCCTCAAAAAACATCTTTAAAAATTTTTTGTGCCAGCCTCAAATGTCATACTCAGGTCCCTGGAGCAGTTTTAGTGGGTGCAGTGTACTTCAGGCAGGTGGACCCAGGCCCATCCCCCCTACCTGTTACACTTGTGGTGGTAAGTGTGAGCCCTCCAAAACCCACCACAAACGCACTGTACCCACATCTAGGTGCCCCCCTTCACCTGTTAGGGCTATGGTAGTGGTGTACAGTTGTGGGTAGTGGGTTTTTTGAGGGGGGGTTGGGGGCTCAGCATACAAGGTAAGGGAGCTACAGTGGGGGAAATAAGTATTTGATCCCTTGCTGATTTTGTAAGTTTGCCCACTGACAAAGACATGAGCAGCCCATAATTGAAGGGTAGGTTATTGGTAACAGTGAGAGATAGCACATCACAAATTAAATCCGGAAAATCACATTGTGGAAAGTATATGAATTTATTTGCATTCTGCAGAGGGAAATAAGTATTTGATCCCCCACCAACCAGTAAGAGATCTGGCCCCTACAGACCAGGTAGATGCTCCAAATCAACTCGTTACCTGCATGACAGACAGCTGTCGGCAATGGTCACCTGTATGAAAGACACCTGTCCACAGACTCAGTGAATCAGTCAGACTCTAACCTCTACAAAATGGCCAAGAGCAAGGAGCTGTCTAAGGATGTCAGGGACAAGATCATACACCTGCACAAGGCTGGAATGGGCTACAAAACCATCAGTAAGACGCTGGGCGAGAAGGAGACAACTGTTGGTGCCATAGTAAGAAAATGGAAGAAGTACAAAATGACTGTCAATCGACAAAGATCTGGGGCTCCACGCAAAATCTCACCTCGTGGGGTATCCTTGATCATGAGGAAGGTTAGAAATCAGCCTACAAGGGGGGAACTTGTCAATGATCTCAAGGCAGCTGGGACCACTGTCACCACGAAAACCATTGGTAACACATTACGACATAACGGATTGCAATCCTGCAGTGCCCGCAAGGTCCCCCTGCTCCGGAAGGCACATGTGACGGCCCGTCTGAAGTTTGCCAGTGAACACCTGGATGATGCCGAGAGTGATTGGGAGAAGGTGCTGTGGTCAGATGAGACAAAAATTGAGCTCTTTGGCATGAACTCAACTCGCCGTGTTTGGAGGAAGAGAAATGCTGCCTATGACCCAAAGAACACCGTCCCCACTGTCAAGCATGGAGGTGGAAATGTTATGTTTTGGGAGTGTTTCTCTGCTAAGGGCAAAGGACTACTTCACCGCATCAATGGGAGAATGGATGGGGCCATGTACCGTACAATTCTGAGTGACAACCTCCTTCCCTCCGCCAGGGCCTTAAAAATGGGTCGTGGCTGGGTCTTCCAGCACGACAATGACCCAAAACATACAGCCAAGGCAACAAAGGAGTGGCTCAGGAAGAAGCACATTAGGGTCATGGAGTGGCCTAGCCAGTCACCAGACCTTAATCCCATTGAAAACTTATGGAGGGAGCTGAAGCTGCGAGTTGCCAAGCGACAGCCCAGAACTCTTAATGATTTAGAGATGATCTGCAAAGAGGAGTGGACCAAAATTCCTCCTGACATGTGTGCAAACCTCATCATCAACTACAGAAGACGTCTGACCGCTGTGCTTGCCAACAAGGGTTTTGCCACCAAGTATTAGGTCTTGTTTGCCAGAGGGATTAAATACTTATTTCCCTCTGCAGAATGCAAATAAATTCATATACTTTCCACAATGTGATTTTCCGGATTTAATTTGTGATGTGCTATCTCTCACTGTTACCAATAACCTACCCTTCAATTATGGGCTGCTCATGTCTTTGTCAGTGGGCAAACTTACAAAATCAGCAAGGGATCAAATACTTATTTCCCCCACTGTATGTACCTGGGAGCAATTTATGAAGTCCATTGCAGTGCCCCCTAGGGTGCTCGGTTGGTGTCCTGGCATGTCAGGGGGACCAATGCACTACAAATGCTGGCTCCTCCCATGAGTAAAGGGCTTGCGTTTGGTCGTTTCTGAGATGGGCGTCCTTGGTTTCCATTATCACCGAAAATCAGAAACGACCAAGTCTAGGGACGACCATCTCTAAGGACGATCTAAATTTCAAGATTTCGGCATCCCCGACTGTATTATCAAAAGGAAAGATGGACGTCCATCTTGTTTTGATAATATGGTTATGGGTGTGGAATGCACATTTCTAAAATATATGTGCATTATTATAGAATAATCCACTCTCCCCCAGATTCTGTATAGTGAGCTTAGATTTAGCTGCCAAAATCGGCGTGGGTTCTATAACACTACGTGTAACTTAATTGGCTTAACAACCTAATTGGCATTGATAACATCACTTAACAAGCAATAATGAGCACTAATTGGCAATAATTAGAATTTACACACGGAAATCGCTATTCGTATTCTATAAGGAACGGTGCCTAAATTGTAAAGTTCAGAGTTCAAAATAAATGTGCATGGTTTAAAAGAGGCATGTTTATGGGCATTTCATGGGTGTGACAAAATATCTGCATGTAATTACAGAATGCAGGTCAGTGCGCCTAAATCTACGTACATGGATTTACACCAGGTTTTTATTGGCGCAAATGGACACGCGTAGATTTAGGTGCTATGGTATCAGCTAAGCATATTCTATAAATCATCCATGTTGATTTAAGCGTATTCTAAATCTTATAGAATATGCTTAAATCCACATGGATTGTTTAGGTGCCATATATAGAATCTAGCCTTCTGTGCCTAATGTAGGCATCGAGATTTACGCCAAGTAAAACATGGCTTCAATAGATGCGACCAAATGGTCACATGGAGAGGTGCTCGGCATATTCTATTTACCATGTGGAAATTTAAGCCTATTCTATAAAATTTAGGTGTACTTTAATGAATACACCTTGGCGTATTTTTTTACCATGTGGATTTTTCAAGCGCCATATATAGAATCTACCTCTTAGGGGGTAACTCTCAAAAGGATATCTAATGTTAACCACTGGAATAAAATGTGCTAAGTGTGAACTCTATATTGGCAAGTTTGTGCACAATTGTCGTTATAGAATAATAGAATACAAATGTATGTCCTCATTTGCATGCCTAACTTTAGGCGTGAGCATTTACACTAGCTCAGTCGATGGTGCAAATGCTTGCAAATAAATGTAGGAAGTATGTTTTCACAGAGAGAGTGGTGGACACTTGGAATGCCCTCCCGCGGGAGGTGGTGGAGATGAAAACGGTAACGGAATTCAAAAATGTGTGGGATAAACATAAAGGAATCCTGTTCAGAAGGAATGGATCCTCAGAAGCTTAGCGGAGATTGGGTGGCAGAACCGGTGGTGGGAGGCGGGGCTAGTGGTTGGGAGGTGGGGCTAGTGCTGGGCAGACTTCTACAGTCTGTGTCCTATAAATGGCAGATACAAATCAAGGTCAGGCATACACATAAAGTAGCACATATGAGTTTATCTTGTTGGGCAGACTGGATGGACCGTACAGGTCTTTCTCTGCCGTCATCTACTATGTTACCACATTAGTTAGGCACTAGTATTCTGTAAATTGCGCTCATCACTGCAAGGCACTCCGCTGACTCACCCATGCCGTTCCTAGGTCCATGGCCCCTTGCAGTCAAATGGCAGTCACACAATTAACTGCTAAGTAGTGGCAATTGGCATCAATGAAGACCAATTATAGAGCCAATAATGGGCTGCTAATGCCAATTAACAGCTAATTAAATAATTAATTTGTGCACACAACTGACACTAGTCTATAACTTGTACATGCAACGTGTGCACAAGTGTATAAAATTAGGGGGATAGAGTTACTGTGATAGGGGTCCTTTTACTAAGGTGCGCTGAAAAATGGGCTGCGCTAGTGTATGCGTGTGTTTTGGGTGCACGCAGATCCATTTTCCTGCGCGCCTATAAAAAAGGCCCTCTATTTATTTTTGCTGAAAATGGACGTGCGGCAAAATAAAAAATTGTCACCTGTCCATTTTGGGTCTGAGACCTTACCGCCAGCATTGATTTAGCGGTAGGGTCTCTCACGCTAACCGTGCGGTAATTGCCTATGTGTGTCAAGTTGGAGTTACTGCCTGATTTTCGCCGTGCGCCAGAAAATAAAAAATATTTTCTAGCATGCGTAGCAGACGCACATCAAAAATGAAATTACCACAAAGGCCACGCGGTAGCCAGGTGGTAACTCCAAATTGACCTGTGTTGGGCGTGCGTAGGTGCCTACACGGCTTAGTAAAAGGGCCCCATAGACTCTGACAGACCCCAAATGCACAAAAAAGTATGAAAATACACCAAAACACAAAAAATATCAAGAGCCTTCAAAAACAGGATCGATCCTTTTATTTCACAGTGTAGATCAATCACACAGTCTTGTACAAATTACCGACAGAAGCCAACTTTAAAGATACTTGCCGAAATTCATTTATGTACTGCCAAAGCAAATTATAAAAAGTTGAACTGTACAGTGGTGATCCTTGGTCAGCAGCCACCCGGGGTGGTTCACTGCTGCGCACCCCCCCACGGCACATCAACACCCCCCTCAGCGTATCACCCAAGCCCCCTCCCCCCTCGAGTGCATTCCTACCTGCTGGGAGCAGCCGCGCTGTTGTCGGTTCCGCTGGTTCCCTGCTCCCTCTGCCCTGGAACAGGAAGTAACCTGTTCTGGGGCAGAAGGAGCAGCGAACCAGCAGAGCCAACAGTCGCGCAGCTGCTCTCTGCACCCCTCCGGCAGCATGCACCCAGGGCGGACCGCCCCCATTGCCCCACCCTCAGTACGCCACTGAAACTGTATTTTAGTTGCATCAGAAGGAGAAAAACAAATTCAAAAAATTAAGGATAAAATAATAAATTAATAATAAATATAGGACAAGAATTAGGATGAATGAGGGAGGTTTATTTGACTAGTGATGGTGTGACTCAATTTAAACTATAGTTATATATAAGGGTGAGCATCTGAAGTCTTTTCCTCCCATTTCCCAGCTTCATTCAGTTCAAGTGATTGAAAGAATGAAAACTTGAATGAGGCTTGCATATGCTAATGTTGCCATTAGCGCATGACCATTTTTAAAAATTAGCATGTGATCACGTACCACCACCCATTCTGTAGGTAGTAAGAGCTCACACAGTATTCCTGTGCTAACCAGTTAGCATGTGGTAATGTAGCCACGCTATTTAGCACAAGAATGCCCACTCTCCACTCCACATGGACCCAAGGAACCGGGTGAAATGGAAATACTGGAGGCTGTTCCCCACAAAGTGAATCCTACCACCTGCTATCTAGTAAGAAGCCCAGTTGTATGAGTTCCGAAATCTTCTATAGTAGATGGTCCACCAGGGTGGAGGAACACTGGAATCGTGGAAGATACACAAAGGTAAGGAAACAATGGTAAGTGGACTATGGCTTTCCAGGGACAAACCAAAAACAATACATACAATAACGTAACTGTTTTATTTACATCTAAGTATTTGACCCCCATTGGCTTGTTATTAAATTTGGAGTTACAGTTACCTGCCAGCGAGTGGTGTGGACTATATTTATATGAACACCCCTATAGAGAGAGAACAAGGAGTGATTACTGGATGTCAAAACAGTGGTACGAGTGAGGGCCTTGAAGATAATTCTTTCCCCCAACTCTCTGGACCCATCATTTGTGTACCTCCGAGATCGCAATCGAACAGGTGTCCACCTGGGGGTCCAACATGAGGAATCTGGGGTACCTGGAAAGTGCATCCTGTCGAATGACCTTGGATGTTCCAACCCAACGTGTGAGACTGATCTTCAGTGTATCTCCAACAGCTAGGAAAGAAGACTTTGTAGATGTTTGAAAATTCCTCCCACGCCTTTGACCCAAGGAACAGAGAGGTGAAAGATTATATTTTGAGAACTTCTAAAAATAAAATCCCTGCCACAGATTTCATCTATAGCAAGTGTTCTCAGCCTAGTCCTTGAGACAAACTCAGCTAGTCAGGTTTTCAGGATAGCCATAATATCTTTCTTAGATTTTCTTGTAAGTATCTGGTCACATGTAGAAATAATAGGTATATTTTTATGGACCCCACTCATTTCGAGACTTTTTTCTTTTGGACAAACCTATTCTTCATGATAATGGGCTCTGTTTACCAAGGTGAACAAAATTAGGACGCACTAACTGTGTAGGCACCCATAGGAATATTGCGGGTGCCTACACAGCGCATGCTAAAAGCACTAACGTATCCCTAGCGTGGCTTAGTAAACAAGGCCCAATGTTACTTAATTTTTCTGGCTCAGGTTAATGGGCCCATTTATTGTGCTATTGTACTAGCTTCCTCAGTGGAAGAAGAATTTTATTTTTCCATTTTATTATTCTTTATAGCTGATGCTAAGCCTCTTGATGTGGACTATAATAACCTTATTTTTTTCCTTAATATTCTAATTATATTTTTCCTATTATTTTCCTTTTGTTATATTGTGATAAGGCAGGTAAACGGGGATATAACAAAAGGCTGTGGGCCCCCAGAGCTACAGGGTCCAGAATTCCCTGGGGAACTTGGAGAAAGGGGAGGGCCCAAAAACCCGGGAGGGATTCTCAGAAAACGTGGGAGGGAAGATAGCCCAGGGTATAGAGAGTCATTCTCCCTAGTAACCAGGGAGGGGAGAAACAGCCAGGAGGAGGCCCAGTTCCCATGGATGCGTAATCAATATCGGATTCCTCCCAGCTGTGAAGGAGGGAGGAGAGATTTTCTGAACCTTCTGAAGCTGGAGGCAGAGTTACCTGAGGAAATGGATTACAAAGAGGCAGAGCTGGACATGCCTGCTGGATTGCCAGTTCCAGGAGAGACAGCCAGCATGGACTGGGAGAATACCCAAGGTTAATCTCTCCGACACAAGAGCACGTGGGAGGTCACAGGTGTTTGTTCTGTGAAGAGGGAGGTGTGCTACTAGCCTTGCAAATGACAGAGCTGGTGGAAGTGTTGGAGGAGGAAAGGTAGGACATTCCTGGTTCATATGATTTCTTCCTCTTCCTTTGGAGAGGTTTTTTTTTTTTTTGCTCATTTTGTGGAACTGAACTTTGCTAAAGATTGAACTGCATTTGACAGAATGCTGAACTGAATTATGCTAAAAGGCTGGGTGAAACCAGTGTGAAAATAGAATTGAACTTTGTGGAGTGCTGAGTGGAACTGGGCTAAAGTTAAACCTGAAGAAATAAGGGAAAGCAGAACTTTGCTACCAAAAGAAGGGGCAGTGAGGGTAATTGGAACTGTTCCCCAAAGTTGAGAGGATTTTTGTTTGTGAGTGAAGTTGGTACTAAATCTTTTTCTGTTCTGAACTGAGTTCGGCTTCAAGAGTTACTGCATAAACGTGGAGGCAGAGGTCTGGATTACGGGACACATTCACCAGGAAAGGGAAGCGGTATCACAATATGTATACATTTTTGAGAATAATAATTTTAAAAGTATGCCTAAGCAGAAACCATGGTCGTAATTTCATTTTTGGGGGGGGGGGGGGGTGAGTGTTCTGCTGGCTGGATCTTAGGGTTTACCTCTATGCTTTGCCTCATCAAACACATAAACGGCGAGTGACTGTACTCACTCACAAATGCGCAGTACAGACTTCCCTGTCTGTCCCACCCCCGCGTCACTATGTGATGACGGGGGGCAGGACAGAGAGGGAAACTGCGCAAAGGGGAGGGAACCGCCAAGGTTGCCACCGCTACCCCCCCTCCCCGAGGTCGCCGCCACTGGTACCCCCCCCCCCCCCCCCCCCCGGAGTCGCCGCTGCTGCCACCCCTCCACCCGGCCATCTCTTCGCTATTCAACTTACATCTCCACAGCAGGCAGATCAGCTGAGCTGCCATTGGCCTTCCTTCCCTGCCTGTGTCCCGCCCTCGCTGACGTTACGTCACACGAAGACGGGACACAGGCAGAGAAGGAAGGCCGATGGGAGCTCAGCTGATCTCTGCCTGCTGCGGAGATGTAAGTTGAATAGCGAAGAGACGGGCCGGGTGGAGGGGCGGCGGGGGCGGCGAGCTCGGGGGAAGGGGAGGGGGGCGGCGACCCACCAGCCCGTTTTAACGGGCTCAACGGCTAGTACAAAGTATATATAAAACCTGGCAAACACACACACACATGACTGTTCTGGGATAGATGTAATTATAAATAGAAATGTTAAGTAGTAGTAGTAGTAGTAGTATGCCTGCCGCTACTAGATATACATGGGAGCAGCAATTTTAGAAGGGAAAGCAGACGTCCACTTTCTCTTTCTAAAACTTCTGCTGTTTATATGTACACTGATCTAATTCTCTTATGCGGCCAGTTCTAAAACTGTCTTCTAAAACTTCTGGTGTTTACATATATGTAGCACAGGTAAAGGAGAATATTCACTGCTGCTGGCAGAACAGATGCCAAAGTTGCCCCTTGGCTAGTCCAGGTGGAGACATGATAAAAAAGGAGGTTCTCATCTGTAAGTGGTCAACCAGTGTCCAAAATGTCCCCAAACCAGGCCCCAGATTCAGGCCCTATCTTACCAATTGTGGGGCCCTGTGCAGCAGTTTAGTGCTCCCCCTTCCCCAACCCCCCCCCCCCCCCCTCACCTGGAGGTGTGAGGAGGTGAACTCAAAAAGGCGATAAAAATGGTGTTGTCTCTCTGAGAAGCATGAAACCAGAGGGCGAGAGGGAGGAGATGTAAAATCTGACTGGTGGTTTGACAGGAGGAGTATAGAGCATTATAACTGAGGAGCATGATTACAAAGGGGGAGGAGGAGGCGGAGAGGGAGATGGATATGAAAAGAGAAAAGAAGCTCTAACTATTGGTCAGCCATCAGTTGTAAAGCTGACTCATTTAAGCACAGGGCCCTAGGAACCCCAGGGCCCTGTGTGGCTGCCCCATCACCCCTGCTTAAGACCAACCCTTCCTGGACTTCCTTCAGGGTGCTTTGGATCCCAAATAGTTACTGGCAGCGAAAATTACCCTTCCTGGACTTCCTTCAGGGTGCTTTGGATCCCAAATAGTTACTGGCAGGGAAAACTACTATTGTAAGGGCCTGGAAAATGGAGGGAGGCCCAACCCTGAAGGATAAGCAGCATAAAATCTGTTTTATTGTTCTGGGATCTTGCCAGGTACTTGTGTCCTGGATTGGTCACTGCTAAAAACAGGATACTGGGCTTGATGGACCTTCAGTCTGTCCCAGTATGGCAAAGCTTATGTTCTTATGTTTACACTCCTGGTAACTATCTACAATCATGGCCAAACATTTGCGACCGAGCAGTATTCAACTTTACCACACTGGGTTCTTCATAACTAGAATTGTTTTAGGCTAGTTTAGGCTATAGTCTTTATTTGTTTTGGGCTAATTATTTTTTAAATAGTTTCAGCCATCTTTTTAAGAAATCTCAGGTAAGAATTTGCCGGCCGTTATTTAAAGTGACAAGTGGGCAGGAGCCTCTCCTGTCCATTTAAATCGCTTACTTCTGCCTAAGTGGTGACATTCAGTGGCACTTAACTGGACACTTAACTGGACAGTGCAATTGAATATTCTCTCAGACCGCACAATAAAAAATTGGGAAGATCAGGGGTGATGCTGGGGGTGGTGTTGGAGAGAAGCCAGGGGTGATGCGGGTGCCAGGAATATTTAGTTCCGGCACCTGCATAGCTATGAGGGTGAATTTTGTATGACTCCTAAGCTGTCCTAACTTCACCAGCCTAGCTATACAGGCCCCGGCTCTGAATATTGGCTGGGACCTCCATAACTGTTTTGTACCTAAAAAAAGACCCCTCCCCGATCCCCCTACCAGCCTCCAAATCTGCCTCCTCCCTCCTACCCCCAGCCCTTGGGAAGCAAAGCCTCTCCCCTTCCCAAGGCCGCCGAGGGGGGGGCGGGGGGGACAAAATTCCCCGGGCCTCCAAAGAGGGCCTGGTGCCACAGTCCCCGGTCTCACCCACCCGCCCTCAGCATCAACAGCCCCTCTCCGTCCATCACCGGGCCCCCTGCATTCAAATCGATTTGGCAGCGCCTCACCTCCGTGTGAAAGTGCAGCGGAAAATCGCCTCTGTTCGGGCCTTCCCTCCCTGTCAACGGAGCCAAGGGTGGGCAGGTGAGACATGGGACTGTGGTGCCAGCAGCCTGGGTAGTGATTGGGGGGATGGCGGTGGCGGCGGGTCCCCGGGGGCAGCCTTGCCCTGGGCCTGACTCAGTCTCTTGGCGGCCCTGGCCCTTCCCCCTAGAATAGGCCCTCTACCCCCATATCCCCAGAGGTCTAGGTAGCAACTCCCCCCCCCCCACCCCCACCGGGCCTACCTCTATCCCTGTTGGTCCTAGAAGTGTCATTGGGGGCAGGATCAAAGCCCTCTCGTTCCTGCCTGTTGCATCTGCCTGTGTGAAATGTATCTTTTTACTGGTTTTTCCACATGCCAAGTTTTATCCTATTCTATTAATTTTTTTGGGCTACTGCAGCTGCAACTCCTTCTGCCATAGAAGTAGAACTGGGGCATTTTGAGGGGCGGGGGTTTGAGTAGCTTATTTCTCTGGAAATCGTAGTCCAGTTTGACCCACTTTTGAACTCGTGCCAAGTTTCATCTCATTCTGTTCAATATTTGGAGAATTATTTCACCTTCAGATAGACAGGCAGACATTTTGTATGATTCTTTCCAACTTTTAGGGGGTTGGAAAAATAAAAATTGGCTACAGATGTTGATTAATAGGATCAAGTATGACTACTTTATAAAGTAGTTTGTTTGAGCAGACACAAACTGTTGCAAATTCATTGATCAATAAATTTAGTAGAGTCCCAATATCCCAATGGAGCAAATAAAGTTTTTAGGAGAAAGCAATATATTTTTGAGCGGCTTGATTTATAGATCTAAGGAACCCTGGAAATTAATTACCAATAAATAAAAGGAGTGATAAATAAGCTTTATGGTTTTTCATTTCAGATTATCCAATTTACCCATTTTTTCCTGGTTGAATGAAATGTTTTTGTGTTCTTTCTCCTGCAAGTTGGTCATTGATTTTTGTGTTGTTCCAGAAAGGGGAAATAGCTAGGAGGTATTATCTCCGAGGTCAGCCCTAGTGCATCCATCTCACAGTCATGAAATTTAGAACAGCACAGGACCCATCCAGCCTATGGGCATGACATGAGCAATTCAATGCAGGGAGCTATTTAATAAGAGAAAAGGGAGTCCCACTGCAGCAAAGAAAAAAAGAGTTACAGTGTAATAACTGTGCTCCATATGGTGCCTTCTAAGCTTCCTAAATCCTGTCTATTAAAATCTTCTAGCCTACATGACCTTACAGCGCAGTTCCATTCCAGGCATCACAGAAACCACCTACACCACTTCTGGCACTACAGAAAATTCTACCATATTTTTTACTGCAGCAGTTGTCTGGCGGTAATCAGGCAGTGCCGCACACTGCCCTGTTACTACCAAGTTAGAGCAGAAGACCTTACCACCACCTCCTCAATGGGTGGCAATAAGATCTCCCCCCCCCCCCCCCCCCACCCCTGAAATGGCCATGCAGTTGAAAAATGTACAAATAATAAAGACCATATATTTAGATTGTAAGCTCTTTGAGCAGGGACTGTCTTTCTTCTATTTTTGTGCAGCGCTGCGTACGCCTTGTAGCGCTATAGAAATGCTAAATAGTAGTAGTAGTAATATTTAATTTTAAAATGTTTATTTACAATACAGGTAATGTAATAATGTTACAAGACAGAGGCAGTTTTTAAGGATCTTTTACAAGGGGAATGTGCTTTCAAGATGAGAAAGTCTGAATTAGAAAATTATGCTGGATAATGGTAACTCACTTTGATGGAGGCTGCTGGTTGGAGTGATGAAGGAGATCCTCACTGCAAAAGAAGTCTTTTGTTGCAGAGTTGTTGCTGGAACCTGGAGAAAGTCTTGTCAGGGTTGTGTGTGCAGTCTAGCAAGGGCAGGCTCAGTGAAGATCCAGATCAGGAAGCGGACAAAGAGAGCAGGGCCAGAGCGCAAGAGAGAAGAGGGAACCGAGCATGTTCCAGGCTTTTTATAATCTCTTCTTGGGCCATAGGCTGAAGTCAGGTGGGGTGTACTCGATCCAATGAAAACTCAGGGATAGTTGAAAACTGGTTTCATCTAGTTTTGAGATGGAGCATGGTAACTGGTCACATGTTTTAATGATATCATAGGAGTTTCTGTCTGGACATCTGCTGTGATATACATCCAGAAGGCATCTGATAGGATTAAAAGAGTCTTTGTCT
Source organism: Microcaecilia unicolor (assembly GCF_901765095.1). Classification (NCBI taxonomy): domain Eukaryota; kingdom Metazoa; phylum Chordata; class Amphibia; order Gymnophiona; family Siphonopidae; genus Microcaecilia; species Microcaecilia unicolor. Next base: position 32,853,397 of record NC_044043.1, read on the forward strand.
GAGAGTAGATAGGCTTTTTAGGTGGAGTTTTGCTGTCTTTTGTTAACTCCAGTCTCTCTGATTGCTGTCCATCTTCAGAGTTTTGTTCTTTGGAGATGTGTTGATGGACTTAGGTATCCACCCAGTTAGTTTTTGTTATCAGTAGTTTCCAGGGGGAAGGTGAAAGTAAAGTCTTTGCATCTGTATATATTTTATATTTGTATCTGATCCAGCAAAATCAATAACTCTGGCAATTAAATTCATATCATGCTACACAGCAAGTGCAAACTTACTGCAAGGCCATTTCTTTTTTCCACCTTTTTATCCACTGCGGGAAAAACACACACAGCCGCTAGCACAGGGTTCCTTTTACTGCAGCTTAGTAAAAGGGCCCCTAAGCATTATAAATAACCAGTAAATGCATCATTCCGACTGTCAAAACCAAAAAAGCTGCTCTAACTATAACATATATAAATGATATGAATTAGAAGAACCCTCGTCATACCTTATCACCCATAGTATAGCTAACATTATTTTCCTGCCTAAACACACTGTAGAAAATTATTCTCATGAAGGACAATTCTTGAAAGGGGCATCCAGAATTAGGCAACCAGGGAGCACCTATTGGGTTCCTCTACTATAAAGCATGTAGGTGCCTTCTTTCCTTTAGAGAATTGCTCCATAGGGGTATGAAGACGTCTTCTTTGGTTTACTTCACTGTTTTCTCTATTTCCAAAATTTCTAGGACTAGGGGGCATTCATTGAAGCTACAAAGTAGTAAATTTAATACGAATTGGAGAAAATGTTTCTTCACTCAATGTGTAATTAAACTCTGGAATTAGTTGGCAGAGAATGTGGTAAAGGCAGTTAGCTCAGTGTGGTTTAAAAAGGGTCTGGATGGCTTCCTAAAGGAAAAGTCCATAGACCATTATTAAATGGACTGGGGGAAAATCCACTATTTCTGAGATAAGCACAGTGGTGTGCTGGAGCTGGCTTGCACCGGCCCGCAAGAGCCGGTTGTTAAATTTTTTACCGTCTTGCGAGTCGGTTGTTGTTCAGGGTGAGCCGGCTCTCCTCCCTCCTTCCCTTGAGCTACAGAGTCCCTCCCAGTGTATGGATTCTTTACCGCTAGGTCAATGGGAGGATCAAAGTGTCCTTGGTGGTGTGTGGAGGATCATTCTATGCTTCAGATACTCGGGGACATTTCCTTTCAGGGCCTTGAAGATGAGACATAGAGTTTTAAATTTAGCCCTGTATTGTACTGGTAACATAGTAGATGACGGCAGAAAAAGACCTGCACGGTCCATCCAGTCTGCCCAACAAGATAAACTCATATGTGCTACTTTTTGTGTATACCTTACCTTGATTTGTATCTGCCATTTTCAGGGCACAGACCATAGAAGTCTTCCCAGCATTAGCCCCGCCTCCCACCACCGGCTCTGCCACCCAATCTCAGCTAAGCTTCTGAGGATCCATTCCTTCCAAAAAGGATTCCTTTATGTTTATCCCACGCATGTTTGAATTCCGTTTTCATCTCCACCACCTCCCGCGGGAGGGCATTCCAAGTATCCACCACACTGTTCATTTGAATTCTGTAGTGGAGTACTGTGTGGCCAATGAAGTTTTTGCAAAAATGGTGTGATGTGATCACGTCACTTGCAACCTTCTATGAGTCTTGCTGCTGCATTCTGAATCAACTGGAGCTGGTGCAGGCCCTTTGTAGTCAGACCATTGTATAGTGCATTGCAGTAATCCAGTCTTGATGTTAACATGGCATGCACAACTGGGATAAGATTTACTTCTCGATGTAAGGAGAGAGGCAGCATAGCTGTCGCAAATAGTAGAAGCAGCTCTTGAAAGTTGCTTGGATTTGGGGAATCAGAGTAAGCGTTGAATCTAACTGAATTCCAAGGTTCCTGACTTGTGATATTGAGAGGGAGTTCATACTTCCCAAAAGGGATTTTGATATCAGGTATGTATCCACCAGTAGACAAATGAATAGTCATCCAAAATTTAGATGATGTATGTAAGTTTTAGAATTCTAAAGTTAGGAAACTATTCTTAAAATTGATGTCATTCTGCTAGAGAATTTGATTCTCTACTTCTTACTACTCAAGGATTCAAGAAGCAGTGAGCTCTATTTAAACTTAGAATGCATTCCCCTTGACCTCATATTTAACAAGATGAATATTGACATCTACAATCCAAATGCAATTCATTCCTATTACTATCTGGCTCAAAATGGTGAGTTGACAACACCCTTTTGCAGTGGGTTGCATATTCACTGTGCCACGTTCTCGAACTAACTGTGGATGTAGAGATTTGAACAGGAAACCTTCCAGCTTCTGAACAGCAAAAGAAGCAACACTTCCATCTGGACAGTCAAAAATCTCTATCAACTTTAAGCAGCTTGCTCATATCCCTCCCCCTTATTACTATAGCACAAGCTGTGAAATGCAATAATATTCAACACATAGCAACCAATATTAAGGCAAATACATATCAAAATGTCTGTACTATTTAGCAAAGGAGATCAAAGCAGAGAAAATTCTTAAATCCTACAAAAAGGTTTTCTTAATGATTAGAGAACAGAGATTGTTCTATCAGTAGGAATCTGAAAAAGACAGCAGGAGCTCACACCCTCCGATGCATTGTAAATCAAATTGCACTGCCATCAAGAGGAAATCATTTTAAGCAATCAAAGAATCAGCAAATTCCTAATTTTTGAGCGTAAAGCAAGAAGTGTGTTTTTATGTGGAGCTCATTCATCCAATAACATTCCAATACATTTCTCAGTTGTAAATCTACAATTGAAAGTCACCTTTGGGGTGGAAAATTTGAACGATCATTATGACATGTGACCTTCCTGACATTTTCCCTCGGAAAGAATGGCGCGGTAGCCATGTTAATCCACTTTTAAAGGTAATGAATAGAAATAAAACAAAAAGGACTAACCTGGAGGCCCTCATGCTAAAAGATGCCTCTGGTTCTTCTATCTTGTTTGATGAAATATGCCTACTTGTTGAAAGAGGCACCAGAGGATTTTATTGTTTATTTAACACATATTTTACTATTGATGTTGCAGGAGGGCATATTCCCACATGAGAAAGGGGGGAGGGTGGCGGGGGGGGGGACTTCATATACTGCCTTTCTGTGGTTTTTTGCAACAACATTCAAAGCAGTTTGCATATTATATACAGGCACTTATTTGTACCGGGGCATTGGAGGGTTAAGTGACTTAACATAGTAGATGACGGCAGAAAAAGACCTGCACGGTCCATCCAGTCTGCCCAACAAGATAAACTCACATGTGCTACTTTTTGTGTATACCTTACCTTGATTTGTACCTGTCCTTTTCAGGGCACAGACCGTATAAGTCTGCCCAGCACTATCCCCACCTCCCAACCACCAGCCCCGCCTCCCACCACCGGTTCTGGCACAGACCGTATAAGTCTGCCCAGCACTATCCCTGCCTCCCAACCACCAGTCCCGCCTCCCACCACCGGCTCTGGCACAGACCGTATAAGTCTGCCCAGCACCATCTCCACCTCCTGCCACCGGTTCTGCCACCCAATCTCGGCTAAGCTCCTGAGGATCCATTCCTTCTGAACAGGATTCCTTTAGGTTTATCCCACGCATGTTTGAATTCCATTACCGTTTTCGTTTCCACCACCTCTCGCGGGAGGGCATTCCAAGCATCCACTACTCTCTCCGTGAAAAAAATACTTCCTGACATTTTTCTTGAGTCTGCCCCCCTTCAATCTCATTTCATGTCCTCTCGTTCTACTGCCTTCGCATCTCCGGAAAAGGTTCGTTTGCAGATTAATACCTTTCAAATATTTGAACGTCTGTATTATATCACCCCTGTTTCTCCTTTCCTCCAGAGTATACATGTTCAGGTCCGCAAGTCTCTCCTCATACATCTTGTAACGCAAATCCCATACCATTCTCATAGCTTTTGCCCAGAGTCACAAGAAGCTGCAGTGGGAATCGAACCCACCTCCCCAGAATCAAAGTCCACTGCACTAACTACTATTCCTAATATAGTACTGACTTCTAATCTGAAAGGCACCTTAATTAATCTAAATGAAGTAAGTAATTATAGACCGGTGACCTCTATACTTTTGTTGGTTAGGGTTATGGAAGGTATATTATCATCTCAGCTCAGTGAGTATTTATCATTATATAATATTTTGCATGACAGTCTGGTTTCAGAAGTCACATTAGTACTGAAACAGTAACAGTCACTTTAATATCATGGATAAGGCAAATTAGTGTAGTTGGGATGGTACTTGAAAGATTTAAAGGATTTCTAATGAGAAGATCTTAGCAGATAAAAATGAAAGTATAACTTTCTGCATCTTGGAGACCAATATGCAGAGTTCCTCTGGACTCTCCAATATCACCTATATTATTTAATATAATGATGGCACCGTTGGGTAAACAACTTGCTAATATGGGATTCAGTCCTTTTATTTATGCCGAAGATATTTTGACGCTTATCCCTTGCTGTAGAGCATCCCCAGCCAGATCTGTACTACAAGCTCAGATAAGTGCAGCCAATAACTTTATATTTACCAGACTGTAAGAGTTCTCAGAAGGTTTTTGACTGATGAGGAGCCGGCCCAATATCCAGGGTATTTCCTTAAATAATGGATATTATAGGCATCAACCACGCAAAGTTAATTTAATAATTAACAAAGAAGGTTGAGCATCTGAAGTCTTTTCCTCCTCAACAATCCAGCATCAATTAAATTGAGAGGATTAATTGCTTTATTTAATATATAACGGTTGTTAACAAGCAATGTTCCATCAATTTATTTAAACTACATAGATTATTGCATTATTAGCGGCCTTTTTACTAAGGCGCACTTCAAAGTGGCATGCACTGGCGTAGGCACGTGCTTTGGATGCACGCTGGTCCATTTGCTCAGCGTGCCTGGACAAAAAGGCACAGTTTTAATGTGCCTGAAAATGGACGTTCGGCAAAATTAAAACCAGTGCGTGTCCATTTTCAGCCTGAGACCTTATCGCCACCCACTGATTTAACGGTATGGTCCCCTGTATAAGGGTCCCTTATTTATGTAGGCTGTAAAGATTCGGCTCTTAGAAAGCTTCAGACACTGCAGAACACGGTGGCTTATAGGGTGCCCACATAGTGTGCATTGGCTTCCAGTGGAAGCACATTTTCCCACACAACCTATATAGTATGACTTAAGATGTGCACAAAATTCAGGTTATATTCTGTATGCAACGTATCTTAACAAGCCAATCGGCGCCAATAATTTCCAAATAATAAGCAGTTATTCACACTAATTGGCTTTAATTAGAATTAGCAAGCACAGGGCCTCTTTGACCAAGCTGCAGCAAAAGGGAGCCTGCACTGCTGTTTTTCACGTCCACTGAGGCCCCCTTTTTACAGCAGCGGGTAAAAGGGAAGTCTCTCTTTCCTGCAGGAAATGGCCGTGCGGCCACTAAAGCACTTGCCACACGGCCATTTCGGAGAGGGGGGAGCCCTTACCGCCACCCATTGAGGTGGTGATAAGGGCTCCCACGCCAACCCGGCGGTAACTGGGCAGTGCACAGCACTGCATGATTACCACCGGGTACACTCCAGAGCCACAAAAATGTATTTATGTAGTGCCAGATATGACAGCGCGTTAGGGGTGAGAAGTACCTGTTCCTAGTGTGTGGTTGGTTGTAAAATTACTCGTCTGCATGTTTACATCACTATTCAATTACAGACGGGGCAGCCAGAAAATGTTTGTTTCACATTGTTTTCTATGTTGTTTACGGGAATTTTTATTTTATTCATTTTCATTTGGTGATTTTGTAATTTGGTCAGCTGCTGATAATATTGCACTATTTTCAGAAAGAGGGTACATTCTTTTCCCAATAGGGCACACATTCATGGTAGTTCCTCTATCAGGAATGAGTGTGCGCTTTTTCCAATGTACCCTCTTTCCATAAAGTGCGCACTGTTCCAAAGACATGCAGTGACATAGGATCTACCGCCGACATTTATTATGTCATTGCAAACAACAGTCCATTCCTACATTCTATTATTTTAAGAACATCCCAGTGCAACATTTGGGAAAATGCCTTTTTGGAATCTGTAGAAAAGGATATGCTTCCCCCTTCATTTTGAAGAAAAATAGACCAGAGCTTGGACTGACCATCTTGAGAAGGAAAAAAAAAAAAGCAGGCTAAGTCCTTTTAATATAGGGCAGTGCTTCTCAATGCTCTCCTGGAGGCACATCTTGCCAGTTAGGTTTTCAGGATTCATGCAAGGAATGAAACAATTGCACTGGCTAACGATAGAAGCCAGATTAGAATTTAAGATGCTAACACTGGTTCATAAGATCTTTTACAGTAATGCTCCTGCCTATCTGTCCAAATATGTTTCAGTTTTGAATGGCAATATAGTAACATAGTAAATGATGGCAAATAAAGACCTGTACGGTCCATCCAGTCTGCCCAAGATAAACTCATTTTACATGGTATGTGATACTTTATATGTATACCCGAGTTTGATTTGTCCTTGCCTTTCTCAGGGCACAGATCGTAGAGGTCTGCCCAACACTGTTCTGAAGATTCTGGAATCCTAAAGAGTTACAAGATTCCAGAATCCCAATTAGTAGCAGCATTCCAAGTAGAACCCCAAAGAGTAACACAGTAACATAGTAAATGACGGCAGATAAAGACCTTACGGTCCATCCAGTCTGCCCAACAAGATAAACTCATTTTACATGGTATGTATACCCGAGTTTGATTTGTCCTTGCCTTTCTCAGGGCACAGACCGTAGAGGTCTGCCCAGCAAAGTTTGTAATTTGAGAAATTTACACTCCAGCCCATCTCTTTCTATACAGTCACGATCAGGGCGTAGACCGTAGGAGTCTGCCCAGCACCGGTTTTGCTTCCCAATTACCGACGTCACCACTTAATCTCTGCTAAGATTCTGTAGATCCATTCCTTCTAAACAGGATTCCTTTGTGTTTATTCCATGCATGTTTGAATTTCATTACCATTTTCATTTCCACCACCTCCCGTGGGAGGGCCAGACCACAAAAATTGATGGTGGGGGGACGGAGCCCCTCCCCCCCGCCGCAACTCCACATACCTTGGCTGGAGGGGGTCCCCAAGCTCTGCCAGCAGAAGTCCCCCTCCAGCACAATGGTCCTACAGTAACTAGAAATTGCTTCACACTTGGTTTTCCTTTTGTCAAGCAGGTGAAGGCTGTTACTGCTAGTGGTGGGGAAATTTGGGTAAAGAAGTGGAAGTGATTGAAGAGGCCAGAAATGGACAAGAGACAATGAGGGTTTGATGCAGTATTCGGTTCATGTGCATCATGGACCTTGGGGAGGGGGAAGGTGAAATGAAGGGTCTTTTGTAACCACAGAGCCTTTCATTGAGGGGTATTATGATTGGTCAGTGAAATATTGTTAGTTCGATACCGACTAACAAAATGAGAAATTACAAGTTATTAGTTACTGTTCAGTGTTGAATTAGTATTGTTATTAAATATGTTGAAAAATAGAACTGTGACTGGTTTTGCCACAAAAGAAGTTTGTATGGCTAATTCTTTAATTAGGAAGGGGTAATGAAGGCGAGTGCCTAGGTTATGAAATTCTCAATCTTACCAATGCAGATGGTGGCTTTAGTCTTTACTGAAAGGCATAGGATCTTTTATTTGTGGGACAGCATTTTATTTCATTAAATATGTCAACCATCCAACCATGACAACCCTCTGAAAGGCAGTAGGAAGCAAATAAGGTGACACGAAAGGTATATGAAGCTCTTAAAAGGCCAAATAATTGTAATTGTTTAGCTGCATGAGAGAAAGTAGCAGAAAATCTGATATAACACTGCTGTGGACTACCCAAGGGTTTACAGAATGCACACACACTACCCTGCTGTGCGATAATTAACACTTGCAAGATGACACATGGGAAATTTCTTTGCAGCCTGATCAGAAATACAGGAATGAGCCACCAAATGGCTGTCTTGAGGCTCTTGATGTCTTTGATAGTTCGAAGAGCCGTAAGGCTTTCTTGCAAGCCAATTATCAAACGTATTTAAGCCCTGTAAAGCTAGTTGGAGGGAAAATAGTTTAAAAAAGGACAGTTGCTTAGCAACCTCTAGGGATTGCTTGTAAATAGTACGGATGTCAGAAGCAGTGGGCAATATTTGGTGGTATTACCAGCAGCCCAGTAGGGAAAACAGGTATCACTAACCCTCATGTTTTGCTCTCATGTTATAAGTTATATTAGATAAGATACAGAGAGTATAAATATCACAAGGTAAATTGAAATCCATGAGTATGATTCGTTCTTTCTATTAGCCTGCACCATTAAACTTTTAGGCTATCTATTAGTACCTGCCCCTGCAATCTTTTGTTTTATGGTGGATTTTTTTTTTTTAATTTCCATACTTATTGTTCCTTTACTAATGGCATAAAGCAACAGTGTTGCACGGCAACAAGCAGAAATCTAAAATGTCATTGTATGGACATAATGAGGTGAAGGCATTTCATTTGGCAGTTCTAATGACTCAGTGGGATATTCTGATTCATGACTGCCATTGGAGTGTTGCTATTCAGAATCCAGAATGGCAGTTCACCAACTGTATCGTAATGTTCCCAGGGTGAGATGTAACCGGTATCTACTTATCCATAATGGTTATTTCCAAGTATTCCCTGCCAATTAAATGATTATTTGTTTTGCTCATTGATAGAATAGTTTTGCTTGAGGGAGATAATTGGAAGCAACAGAAAATGCTAGCCACATATCAACAACAATAAAATCCTAGTATCCTATTTCTGACACATAACAACAACAAGAATTCCAGCATCCTATTCGGACAGTGGCCAGTTCAGGTTGCTTGGAAGAATGATTTAGCTAAATGGCAATCCATTCCTTGATGCTCCCCAACTCCCGGAAGTAAAAAGTGGCATTCTCAAGTCTACTAGGCTAATAACTGTCAATGGACTTGTATAATTATGTAGGCTGGAGTTCTGGGCATGTGGTGATGCTCGTGAAGACAGCAAACTAGCAGAGCCCAGCTTCAGAATACAAATAATCTTTTATTTCAAGAAAACAAATGAAGAAGACAATGCATGGCTTCAGAGGCGTAGCTAGGTGGGTTGCCAGTGGAGCGATTGCTCCCCCAAATGGACTTCCGATGGTGCCAGCACCTATTTTTCATGTGATTTGTCATGTGAAAAATATGCACCTGCGCTGTCGGCATTCCACTCTACACGTCCCCCGACGCCTCAACCTGGCTATGCTTCTGCCTGGCTTACCCAGGCAGACTTCAACACAGTGGAGGCAATTCTATAACTAGGCACCCCAATGCTACAGAATACAGAAGCAAGGAGAAATTAGGGCTTACCTGCTAATTTTCTTTCCTTTAGTCCCTTCAGATCGATCCAGGTGGATAGGTTATGCACTCCTACCAACAGATGGAGACTGAGAAGAATTGAGAAGCCTATAGCCATCCTCTGCAGTCCTCAGTTAGTAGGTATTTTCATACCAAAGCAAGATGATTTCCAACAAGAACCTTCTCCCACTTACACTTCCACAAAATTTTTTTTTTGTGAACACAGAAAGGGTAACAGAGTAAAAGAATATATTCAAATACTACCATCAACTCCTATCAAACAATTCTGCCCTACCTATCATTATTCTCCAGACATTAAAAAAAATATTGCTACTGGCAGATGAAAAGGACATAATTAGGGTGGGTTCTGGACCAGTCTAGAAGAACTAAAGGGGGGGAAAAAAGGTAGGTCCTGATTTCATCTTCCTTACCATCCCTCCAGTCCAGATGGTTGAATAGTACCAAAACAGTGACCATTATGGGTGGGTCTTTCCCAGTACTCCTGGACAAAGGCAACATCCTGCCTTGCTTGGACATCTACTTGATAATGCTTTATAAATGAATCAGAAGAGAACCAAACTGCTGCTCAACAGATCTCCTCTGGTGAATCAGACTACGCTCTGCCTACAAGGTCGTGTGGTGTCAGGTGGAATAAGCTTTCAGTTATGGTGACACCTGATGTCCCTTGAGAATATAAGCAGAGGCAATTGTTTCCTTAATCCATTGGGCTATTGTTGCTTTGAGGCTGCCTGTTCCCAATTTGAACCTCCAAAAAGAATGAGCAGTCTGTCTAAATGCTGAAACTCTTCTCTGCATGTACTGCCTTAAGGCTGGTCTGACATTCAGGCAGTGCAAAAGTCTCTGTTCTCTATTTTTATCAACCTACCTAAAACCAACAAGGAAATACCAAAACCACCTTGGGAAAGAAGGAAGTGACTGAGCACAATGCAGTCTTCTCCCTATAGAACACCAGAAATGGCTCCCTGCAAGACAAGACCTGCAACTTCTCTGGCTGAAGAGATCACTATCAGTAAAACATCTTCAATATAATACCCTTAACAGTAGTCTGCCTTAGGAGCTCAAAAGGCACCGACAGTACTAAATTCAAGTCCCATGGCGGGATCACAGAATGCTGTGAGGCTGAATGAGTTTCACTCCCTTCAGGAACCTAACCACATCTAGATAGGAAGCCAAAGGCTTCCTATGAATTAACCCCTATAACAGGACAGAGCTTACACCTGCACCTTGAGTGATGCCACTCCATTCAAGCCATCCTGTAAAAACTCTAAAATCTCTAGTCAATACATGCAATGGGGAACACTGTCAATCCTGGCACCAATCCTCAAAAATGCGCTACTATGCTCGAGCATATGCCAAGGAGGTAATTTTCTTATGCAAGCTCAACAAGGTACTAATTAGTCTGAATATCCTCTCTTCTGCAACTACATTCTCTCAAAGACAGATCTGGCACCCCTGGACCAGTAAGTCAGATGTCACCGAAAATCTGAGTGTAACATCTGCCCATAGCTGAACCAGGTCACTATACCAAGCCCTCCTAGGCTATTCTGGGTCCACCACCCACGACTACATGACCATCATGTCTCTTGATCCTCTAGATGACCCATCCCACTAGTGCCCAGGGAGAAAAACATAAAACAGGGCACCGTGAGACCAAGGCTTCACCAGGGCAACAATGCTCTCTGATATCACTCTTCTGCAATCGAAAAACCTGGGCACATTTGCATTGACCACCAAGGCCATTAAATCCATCAGTGGCAAACCCCGGGTTTGTACTATGGAAGAAAATGCCTGTTGGCTCAGAATCCACTCTCCTGTGTCCAATGTGCTTCTGCTCAGAAAGTCCACCTGAACATTTTCCATGCCTTCTACATGTGCCGCCAATAAGTCCTGCAGATACAACTGTGTCTGCTCTATCAGACCTGCCACTTATTCCACCACCTGAAGACATTTTGTTCCTCCCTGATGGTTCAAATAGGCCACCACTATCACATTGTTGGACAGAAACCTGCCAAATGCACTGCCCTGGTCTCTAACCTGTTGATCAACCAATGAGCCTCATCCTGGTACCACAGACCTCTTACCATCTAATTGAGATAAGGGGTGCCTCATCCCTGGAGACTAGCATCCATAGTCACCACAGTCCTCTCTGGAGGTTCCAGAGTCATATCTCTTTTCCCAAATTGGTGCTGTGAAGGCACCATTGCAGCTCATTCTCACCTTTACTTGGAGTGGCAACCTCACAGACAGCAACTGTAACTGGGAGGACCAACAACAGCAACTGTAACTGGGAGGACCAACAAGATAGCAAACCTTCACAGAGAGGTCACATGTAAGCCTTGGCCCAGTGGACCACCTCCAGGGTTGCTGCCCTAGAGCCAAGGACTAAAAAAGGTATTCCCGAGCCTGCAGAGAGCACACCAAAAGGAGGCTGCAAATCTGACCCTGAGGCAAATCTCATCCCATCCAAGCACTGAAGTGAACACCTAGATATTCAAACACCTGAAATGGATGGAGATTGCTCTTGGCTGGATTGACCACCCATCCCAGATTTTCTAGAAGGTGAACCACTCATGGTACTTTGGAGTCTTTTTGCCAATGTTGGTGCTGTTTTACCCCTCTCCCAGAGCCTTGGGCTCATCCTCCAATGTTGGTTCTATTTTGCTCCTGTCTTTGTGCCTTGGGGTCTACAGTTCACTGTGCATGAATGCAGAGCTCATCAGTTCCTGCCTCTCCCCCAAAAGTTATTTTCCTTTCCTTCTAAACTAGGCAATGGGGAAGCATAGAGGGAAAGGTAAGAGAGAGTCTTCATTACCAAATACTTCTGCAACAGCCACAGAGGCCGATAGCAAAATGAATTTGACTGTTGGATGCTCTGGGTTCATCAGGAACATTCCTTGCTGTTATGGATAGAGTAGAAGGGCTTCCTAGCCTTGAGGAGGATGCATTGTTGAGTCCTCCTGATCAGATTCCTCTGCAGCTGACTGCTTCAAGCTCACCAATACAGAGTGAGGCCAATCCTCAGGCTAGATTAACTTGAGGAAAGGAAGGAGCATCTGGGTTTCGCCTCAGGGTCAGAGCTCTACCCAGCCCTGGAAATCTTCACAATTGCCGGTCATACCCTTAGTGTCGGAGCAACATAAGCAGACCTTATTGAGTGCAATGTCTGCTGGGCCAATGGAGGAGGACAGCCAGTTTCGGCAGCTACACTGAAGGCTATATTGAGAGCTATCACCGAATTGAAGATTACAGTGAGTACTAGAATTAATCGAGTGGAGGGTGAGCTCAGAGTAGAGAGCTGCACGGGGACAGAAATTTCACCCATCCATCTCCAGTGGAATCTTACCCATACCCACCCAATACCTGCTAAGATCCATTCTTTCCCCACCCATCCCCACAATTAACCTCTTCCATCCCTACCCATACCCGCAGGAGTCAAAGCTATTATTTACCTGTTCATAGACTTCTGTTTCCTCCCAATCCCAACAGCTTCGCATGGTGTTTTGAATGGTTTCACTATTCAACCAATGAGTGTTCCAAGCCTCAGTGTTTCAGCTGCCTCTCTGAACATTTCAAGTCCTATTCTGGTGCTCCAACTGCCTCTCTCTGTATGTTCCAAGCAACATTCTGGTGCCCCAATTGCCTCTTTCAATTGATTCCAAGCCTCATTCTGGAGTCACCAAATAATTTAACTACACTCCCACAGGAATTCCAGGGCAACCTTTTTCTTTCCTGTGTGAATCCCATGGTAACTTCTTTCAGTCCTATGGAAATCCCATGGCAACTTCTTCCATACCCATGGGAATCTCATTCCTGTGCAGCTCTGTAGCTCAGAACTGTACCTAATAAGCTTGTGGTGCTAGAGTTACAACCAGCATAGGAGCCAACTTTTCAAAATTATTGGGGGTGCTAAGCCCAATGGAAAGTACCCCTCCCTAGACACATACAAGGAATTTTCTCAATATTGGGGGTGCTCAAGCACCCACAGTGACAGCACCCACAGAGTCGGCTCCAATGACAACCAGAAGGAGGGGAAACTAACTAAGAATAGACTGGAAGGAAGGTAGGTGAGTTGCAAAGAGTTAAAAAAAAACCTTTGGTGTGGGATTGTATTAGTATACACTGGAAACAAGAACATCTTTAGAATAATTTAAGAAGAAATAACTTGAGATTTTTAAATTTTCCCCGGGGGTCCTCATTTATCATCTAAAGATCTTTTAAAATAATATATGGGCAAAATGTTGAAGATACCTGTAGAAGCAAATCCCCCGGTGATTAAATTATACTATCTATCATTTAAGAAAAGTGGCGGGGGGGATCTTGCACATGCAGCTACTCAGCAGGATGGAGTATAATGGCGATATTTAGATAACGATTGACATCTGACAGACTGTCACACTTTATAGAAGGCAGTTTGAATGTATTCTTGGCAACGTGAACAGGAACAACTTGGCAGACTGGATGGATCTGTTTGTCTTTTTCTGCCATCATCTGCTAGGTTGCAATAAATCAAGCAGAATTTAGCCTGGTTCAAGTTGAATTTGTATTTAATTGTGTTGGGCACATATTTTAAAACTTGTCATCAGTTTTTTTTTATTATATATATATATATTTTTTATAATCCACAGCAGCTTATACATAAATAACTGAAGTGAATCATAAATTTGCTTCATAGTAACGTGGTAACATAGTAGATGACGGCAGAAAAAGACCTGCAAGGTCCATCAAGTCTGCCCAACAATTTAAACTCATATGTGCTACTTTATGTGTATACCTGACCTTGATTTGTTTCTGCCATTTTCAGGGCACAGACCGTAGAAGTCTGCCCAGAACAAGGCCCACCTCCCAACCACTAGCCCCGCCTCCCCCCACCGGCTCTGCCACCCAATCTTGGCTAAGCTTCTGAGGATCCATTCCTTCTGAACAGGATTCCTTAATGTTTATCCCACGCTTTTTTGAATTCCGTTACTGTTTTCATCTCCACCACTTCCAGCGGGAGGCTGCTTCAAAAGGATTTAACAAAACTATTCTATAATGGCAGGAACATACGGAAGAAAAGTGCTACCAACTAAAAGAGCCCTGTTTACTAAGGTGTGCTAGTATTTTTAGTGTGCGCTAACACTAGAGACACCCATAGAAATACGGGTGTCTCTAGTGTAAGCACATGCTAATTTTTAGCGCACTCTAAAAACACTAGCGCACCTACAGTGTGGCTTCGTAAACAGGGCCCAAAGTTATTACAAATGAAAAAGTCCAACATTGGGAAAAACATTTTAAGTAAATACTAAACTGCCCAAAGCTTGAAAGAGCATTAGAACTGCAGATAACACATCAGGCCATTCACAATTGACAGGATAATCAAAGCTATTAAGGAACTAAGGAATGGAAAATCACCAAGATTAGAAGACATCTGTGCAGAACTCTTGAAGAAAGGATTAAATCAAATGATATAATGGCTACTATGACTGTGCTCTGCAGCACAGGGAAGGGAAAAGACACCAGATAACTGGAAGAAAAGTATAATTGTAAAACTGCCAAAGAAAGGAGATTTATTGGACTGCAATAATTGGAGAGGAATTACTCTGTCTGTACCCCAAAAAGTTTACAATTGAATGATTCTTAGCCAGATTAAGGGTCAAATGGACATGTACAAGATGAACAAGCAAGGTTCAGGTGCAACCGCCCTGTGTAGATCACATTTTCACCCTGCACAGTCTATTAGAAAAGGTTCTTGAGTATAAAATCCCAGTAGTTATAAATGTTGTCAATTTTGAAAAAGCATTCAACAACATTGACTGAGGTAGCCTGTAGAGTATCATGAAATCAGATGGAATACCTGCCAAGTTCATCAGTACTCGAAAAACTATATGAAAGCAGTGAATACTGTCAGATTGGAAAACGTTTATACAAATTGCTTTAAAATAGTCACTGGAGTCAATCATGGTTGTATACCGTTATCGTTGTTGTTCAGCTTAGCAATGGACTGGTTAGTGCAGACTGCAGTGGGAGTTAAAATAGAGGCATCACATGGCTTGAGAACATGCACTTAGAAGACCTGGATTTGCAGATGATGTGGTTGTGTGGTAGGTTATCTTCTGGCAATACCAGACCAAGACAGAAAGAATCATGCATTTTGGTGAATAGATTGGGTTAACTTTATCCAGCAAACAGACGGTTTATGACTATAAACATAGCAGATAACACAGCAATCAAAATCAAGTTAAAAGACGCTAAACTAGAAAAAGTGCCAAAATTAACCTTTATAGGAAGCTGGTAACAGAAGATGACTGGAATGCTGTCGTTATTAAACCAGTCTTAACGAAGCCCTCCTTGGACCCAACTCTATTCACTAATTACAGACCCATCTCTAACTTGCTTTTCCTATCAAAACTAACTAAAAATATTGTCTAAGAACAAGTTTCCCATCATGCTGAGTCCTCATATCTTCTTCATCCATTCCAATCTAGTTTCCAACAGGGTCACTCTACAGAAGCTATTATAAATTCCTTTCTCAATGACCTTCACGTCACCATTGATCACTGTAATGTCACTATTCTTGTCTCTCTGGAGTCTTTAGATTTAGATTTATTATTTATAATATGTCCTTATCCAGAGCGGAGAACAAGCAAAATATACACAATCATAAATACAAACATCAACAATAAAAGACAATCTGGTCGATATTCAAAACCATTTAACTGGCCAGGAATGGCACCTGGCCAGTTAAATGGTACTTAGCCAGCTGTCCACCGATATTCAGCAGGAGTTAGACAGCTGTCTCCTGCTGAATATCCCCGGTTAGTGCTTAGCAGATAGCTGGTTATATCAGACGATATAACCAGCTATCCGCTGATTTTCAGTGCATCGCCAGCTAAGTTTTACAGCCAAATCTGTCTGCGTCAATAGCTGGAATATCTTTGGCCGGTTCAAACTTAACCGGCTAGTGCTGAATGTCGGCTTGGCCGATTAGGTTCGAGCAGGCCATAAATAAACTGGATATTCAATGCCGGTCACCGGAAACAGCCTGGCATTGAATATCTGGGCTCAGCACTGACCGCGGAAGGCAGCCCGGCTACCTCCTGCAGTCTGAATATTGGCCCCAATATTCACAAAAACTAGAACTGCAGATACAATGAATCAAAAAACAGTAGCTGTCAGCTCAGTTAGGACAAACCAGATGCCAGGCAGAATAAATGCTGTTTCAACTAACGCTTGAAAGCTGTCATGTTCTTCTCACACTGTGTCACCAATGGCAATGTGTTCCACTCCAGTGGGCCAGCAATAGTAAAGATACTCTTTCTCATGCTTTCATGATGAAAAGCACGAAAGTCCAGAACCACTGAGCTGCAAGTAGTTGCAGAGCGCAGCAGGCAAGATGGAGTATATAACTGCAATCCTGAACACAAATACAAAGAAAAGTCCTGGTACACACACAGGTGAACAAGCAGCAGTAATGTCTATTTGATGCGATAGCCTACAGGTAGCCTTTGATCTTGTTAGTCATTCCCTTCTTCTCTCTCAACTTTCTTCTGCTGGCATCTCAAGTTCTTATTCTCAACTGGCTCTCCTCATTCCTCTCTAACCCTTCCTTCTTTGTCTCTTTATCTAACTTGAGATCTAATTCTCATCCTCTTCAATGTTGTATTCCTCATCGTTCTTTGCTCTCACCTGTTCTCTTCAATCTCTTTTTAACCTGCCTTGATTCAGACCTTTTCTATTAGATTTTACATATATGCAGACGATATTCTTTTAGTTTTCCACAACAATACCTGTAACCTCGACCTCTTACCTCTTCTTCAGTCCTGTCTTAATGCCATTTCTGTTTGGTTATCTACGAGCCATATACATTTTGAATCCAGCTAAATCAGTGACCCTCTGGGTTACAGGCAATTCTTCATTCCCCTTTGTAGTCCCATCTTTACAGAATGTACCTCTTGAATTGGTTCACTGTTTTAAATACCTGGGCGTCACTTTTGACTCACAACTCTCTTTCGATCCCCACATTTATTTATTTATTTATTACATTTGTATCCCACATTTTCCCGCATAGCAGTAGACTCAATGTGGCTTACAGGTTCCAGAGAGGCGAGTACCAACTCCGGGAATATATACAGAGTGGAAAATAGTCTTGTTTCTCCTCACTTCATTGTATCCATTCTGTTCGGTGTGGAGCAGTGTATTCTATAACCGTGTGCATAGATTTTTAGAACTCCCATGGTCTGCCCATTCCACACCCATGGCTATGCCCCCTTTTTGGCAGCACACATTAGAATTCATGTGCATCACTTTACAGAATACACCTAGCAAGCTGTGTGCGTAAATTCTAATTAATGTCAATAATTGATTATTAAGTGGAAATTATCAGATGATTGACTTGTTAAGTAATTAATTAAAATGTGCACACAAATACAGAATATGACTAGATTTGCATGTGCAATTTCGGTCATGTTATATAGAATCTGGGGCAGGGGCGTAGCCAGACTTCGGCGGGAGGGGGTCCAGAGCCCGAGGTGAGGGGGCACGTTTTAGTCCCCCCCCCGCCACCATTGCCGCCACACACACACACCGCCGCCACCAGCACCCTTTCGACCCCCCCGCCCGCCGTCGCCTACCTTTGCTGGCGGGGGACCCCAACCCCCGCCAGCCAAGGTCCTCTTCTTCCTTTGTTGTTTCTGAGTCTGATGTCCTGACGTAAGACTCACAGAAACAGAATGAAGCCTTGCGATCTGCAGGGCTTCGTTCTGTTTCTGTGAGTCTGACGTCCTGCACATTGTACGTGCAGGACATCAGACTCAGAACCAAAAGGAAGGCTGGCGGGGGTTGCAGTCCCCTGCCAGCAGTTGGCGGTGGGAGGGGGGGTTGAGAGGTTCATCGGCAGGGGGGTCCAGGGCCAAATCTACGGGGGCCCAGGCCCCCATGGCCCCATAGTAGCTACGCCCCTGATCTGGGGGTTAGCGCTATTCTATAAACCGCACCTAAAATTAGGCACGGTTTATAGAATAGCGCATAGGGCCAGGGAATGTGCCTACATTTAGACACAGCCATTTACACCACTGAAAATCTGGTATAATGTAATGTAGGTGCTTTCTCCTGAATTCTATAACAATGTGCGTAAATTTGAGTAATGCCGCCCCCTCCCCCCACCTTGCCCACACTCCTCCCATGGCTGCGGCCCCTTTTCAGCTACACGTATTGGAATTTATGTGCACCTCTTTTTAGAATACATCTAAAAGAAGTGCAAGTAAATTCCAATTATTGCCAATTAGTGATAGTTGGTTATCAGCCAATTATCACTGATTGGTTCATTACTCAATAAAAGCGCTCGTGTGCCCAATTTAATGTGCGCTACTCAAGGCACCTAATATAGAATCCGGGGTTTAGTGCTGATATTCAGAAGCACTATCTGGTTAAGTATCACTACATATTGGCAGATAGCCCCACACAGGCAATTTAACTGGGCAGGAGCCTCTCCTGCCCAGTTAAATCACTTTAAATATTGACCCCCCCCCCCTATTAACAATAATAATAATTTCTAAAGTGTATATTGGCATATGCTTATAAATAGCTATTTTAGAAGAGCCACCAGCTCTTCTTGCACACAGCTGCCACAAGGGGGCATATT
Source organism: Microcaecilia unicolor (assembly GCF_901765095.1). Lineage (NCBI taxonomy): Eukaryota > Metazoa > Chordata > Amphibia > Gymnophiona > Siphonopidae > Microcaecilia > Microcaecilia unicolor. The sequence goes on from NC_044043.1 coordinate 32,872,395, forward strand.
CTGGGCATGGGTTGGATGCATCGTAAAATTGTATATGTATTTCCTATGCTGCAAAAATTTCCAAATGAGCATTTACATCTGTACTGAGGTACGCCTGTAAGTTAAGTTCTTATTTGGATCTGAGGTTTGTAACAGTGATTCTAAAGTGTTCACAACCACCTCAAAGGGCAAAAAAAAAATAAAAATAATAATAATAATAATTAATTAAATTAAAAATTCAAAGTTGTAGAGCATGGCTCCCTGCAAAATCTGCCACTTACATATGGAAGGGCCACAGTATTTACGTGTACAAAGTGCCACGTGATGCCACTTTTTAAAATGTTTTCTTTTGGTGAAATGGCCATTCGTGCTTTATGTGTCAGCAAACGCACATATTTTCCAGGGGTCTGATACATATATTTTACAATAGAATCCACACTGACCAAGACTTTCACAAAATGTACAGCAAAATGTGAACATCCTGACTTGGAAATCTCTTTTTCCACCTAGGCAACCTATTAAAAATTAGGCTTCAGTCATGGAGAAAAGAGAACAGATCCCATTTACAGTAATGATTTAATATGCCATCTCTGATAAAGCTAATTTTTTGAATTGGATTAGATTGATTTTGTTATACCGCTATGTACTACCGTGTCTATGCAGTTTACAACAAAATCATAAGCATACATCATGAGTAAATCACACCGAAGGCTGCATCCTTAAAAAATTATTAAAAACTCAACTAAGATATTCCTGAAACAGTAAAGTCTTCAAAGCCTTCCAAAAACCATAATAAGGATAGTCCAATATAAGAAAATGCTAAGTACTTATTTGTCAGATTCATAATATATGTATTCAAGTCCTGAGCTTGCTGTTGTATTGCTTTGGGGAGGTGCAATTTAGCTGATATCTTTTGGCTATTCAATACAGCCCCCGTCTCTTGGGACCAGTCGATCTGCACTACTGCAGTAAGTTAAAATTTGGAGGATGCCCCTCTGAGGAACACCACCTTGCAGTGGTAGAGGGGCTTCTGTGTTTCAGTGACTCAGAGCTAAGCTGAAGGATTACCCATATCAGACAGGCCTCTGAGGAGAAACCAGACAAAGAGTGTCCCAAACTAGGGAGATTGGAAAGATGACGACCTGAAGCTCGTATGCTCAATGGCCCAGCTGTCCTCTGAAGTTCTGTCTCTGTTTACTTGAAATTTCCTCTCTGCAACTGCAGTTACCTTAACTGAGAGGAAGGGGACAATCTGGGGTCAGCCACCGATGGCCAGAGTTTTGTCCCCTGTGCAGCAAGTGTGGGACCGCTGCGCGACGAGCTGCCCACAGATGACTGGGTTGGTGAGTCCTTTGATTAGCGTCGGCGAAGGAGCATCGACGCTCTTGGACCTAGAAACAACTTCATCTCTCCCGAATCATTTAACCACCATGTCGAAAGGAGTGGAGGAGTGAGTTAGGAGTCCATGCTGAAACGGAAGTCATTTACAGCTGAACCCGAGTCGGCGGTGCAACTCCTAAGCCTGTAAGAGCTATCAGCTTGGAGTTTTTGGCTCCCGTGGAGTTTACATTGAACATCATCCGGAAGGCGCTCCAGGACCTAACGGTGGTAGTAAATAACTTTGCTTCAGATATAATCTTATTAGTGAGTTACATGGATAACCTCATCGAACCCTTTGAGAAAAAAAAATTGATACAGCAAATGAAGTAGGAAATGGTTAAGATTTTGAAAATGATAATAGACCAGAAATTTGAACAAAATGAATATTGTTACAGATGATTAATATTGAGATCGTTGATTTCCCAGAGTTCCGGGTATGACTCCTAAAGATTTCCTCAGAAATATTTCCTGAAAATTTAACTATTTTCCTTTGTAATGATTCCTCTTAGTAATATAAATTATTACTTAGTAATATTAATTCAAAAGGAGTGAAGCCTGTGAAACTTGGATTACCTTAATCAGTGGGAATTGGATTAGAGACTCAAGTGTTCGCATTGTTAAGTAATTTCTGGTTTTAAAAGAGAAAAAAAATGAAATTAGGTGTATTATCTCTACTAATATTGGACAATAAGTATGTTTCCAACAAATTAATTGAATATACACCGTTTTGGGTTTGAAGAAGCCAACCAGACGATCAATGTAGAATAATGATTCAGATAAATAATAGCTGGGGATAATTAGGTTAATATCACGTTTTTTCTGTTTACTGTTGTTTAATTGATTTCCTTGTCTTGTTTCACTCTCCCTATTTTGTGGTCTAAGGAAGAGTATAGAATTACCTGATTGAAATAATTCTTGTGTATTACTTTCTCTGTATTTCTGGCAAGTTATTTTATTGCTTGTAAATTTAAATTCTTATAAATAAATAAAAAAAATTGGGAGGATGAGTAATATAAGTTCTAGTATATTTGTTGTATGCCTTTCATTCTGTCCAATTGTTTGTCTGCATTCTTTTCAGATTTTATTATTGTCATGATTTTTATTGTAAGCCACCTTGACCTGGTGGGATATCAAACTTGAAATAAACAAAAACATAAAAAAATGAAAATAATAAAATTCAGCCCAACATTCAGTCACTGTAAAATGTTGCCCACTGCATTTATAGATGAATATAGATGGAGAGCACTTGCCACCGGCTGGTATGGATATAAAGTGGGCGTTCTCATTTACATGCCATATGCAAGTATAAATGTTTAGAATAAGGCATATGTCTGTGTGCACATAAGCATGTAAGTGCCAAAATTCTGCCTAAGCACTATTCTTTGGCAGGACTTATACATATAACTTATAAACTACTGTAAGTTATGCACATTTGTTCAGCTTTTAGACATGCGCACTTGACTGGCTTAAGTGCTCAAACCAAAATTATAGGCACATATTTCACCTTTGAGATATTTGCAGTGGCAGAGGTTCTAGGGGCAGCCAGCGCAGCTTCAGCAAGATCCAAGTAGTGAAGGGGTCCGAGTCAGCCCTGTGGCAGAATTTGGAGGCAAGTGTAATTCCAGTACAGCAGGAGATCAGCATCATATCTCCTTTTCCTTTCCCCCTGCCAGACCTGCTGCCCTACCTCCTCCCAGACCTGAAATGCCAGTGGGGCTCAATGCAGCATGGGGCCTTAAACAAAGGCCTATTATTGCTGCTGCATCCTGTACCCCTCCCCCTCCAGACAGGAAGTTTGCATCAGGGGAAAGGTCAGGACGCAACAGTGCTTAGGTGTGGGCCTGCACTCAAGGCCCTGTGTTGCCATGGATTTTTGCAGTTTCAGCCTGGGTGGAGAGATGCTGGCCACATTTGTGGGCAGGGGGGGAAGATGCTGGCTACCTGGGGGCAGGGGTAAGGGAGAAGCTGGTCAACTGGGAAAAGGTAGGGGGAAGAGGAGATGCTGACCACTTGGGGCGGTAGGAGGAAGAGAGATGTTAATCACCTAGTGGTTGGAGGGGAAGGGAATATGCTAGCTATTTGTGGGTAGGGGAAAAGTGGAGCTAATGGCCACATGGGGTGGGATGAGGAAAAGAAAATGCTGACCACATGAAGAAAGGGGAGATGCTTGCCTCTCAGAGGCATACAGAAGGGCTACAGGGTAGGGCCTTGAGTCACCCGGGTGCAGTGTGTATTTCCTAGTAAAAAAGGTGCCGGTACTCAAATGCTAGGCCACTCTTCAGGGGTGGGGTAATTACTGAGGGACCCATCCCACAATAGCCAAGCCCCCTGCAACTAGTCACAGAATGTATGACAAGGCAGAATTGGTGTGTAGAGCCTGAGCTCTTTCATTAAAACTTGGGGTCCATGGGTCAATTTTAGCAAACAACGGAAAAGGTGCCAGTACTCAGTACCCCCAAGTACCCCCTCAAAAAAAAGCCCTGCCCGGGTGAGAAGTAAGGCCTTGGTCCACCCCTGGGCAGAATAAGACCTTGAGCCACTCTCAGAGGGAGGGAATAGGGTCTTTAGTGGCCCTGGGATGAGGGGTGCAGGGCCTTGAGCTGCCGAGAAGGGATGCACAGCTGAAGGTTCTCAACTAGAGCATCAAATGTCCTTGGACCTGTCCTGCATAACAGTTCATAGAGCTAATCCAGTCTTGAATAGTTCCCCTACAGTATGGGAACCATGTGGGCTCATATCATCTTTTGATCACTGTAGGTACTTGGGGTTCTCCTCCCCATTGTCCTGATTATAAGAGAGATTCTATTTCTGGCTCTTGTCATTTGAAGGGGCAACAAATAAGCATACTATCTAATTACCACCATGTTCTATAGATGGCTCAGCAGAAGCACACCCTTGTAATCGAAAGAAAAATGATATGATGAACATCAAGGTCATGCTGGAAAAGGAGGAGTAGCCTAGTGGTTAGTGCAGCAAACTTTGATTTTGGGGAACTGGGTTCAGTTCCCACTGCAGGTCCTTATGACTCTGGGCAAGTCACTTAACCCTCCATTGCCCCAGGCACAAAATAAGTACCTGTATATAATAGGAAAACCACTTTGAATGTAGTTGCAAAAAACACAGAAAGGCTGTATATCAAGTCCCATTTCCCTATCTGAGATTCTACATGGAATGTTGCTACTATTTGAGATTCTAGATGGAATGTTGCTAGTGGAGGAGTAGCCTAGTGGTTAGTGCAGTGGACTTTGATCCTGTGGAATTGGGTTTGATTCCCACTGCAGCTCCTTGTGACTCTGAGCAAGTCATTTAACCCTCCATTGCCCCAGGTAAAATTAGCACTTACATATATCATGTAAACCACTTTGAATGTAGTTGCAAACAAAAAAAAAACCACCAAAAGGCAGTATATCGAGTCCCATTCCCTTTCCCCCTTACAGAATTGTTTAATTGGCTAGTACGATTATTGGTGGTGCTACCACTGTAAAAAGAAGAGTTAGTGAGAGTGCTGACTGTGTTGGGCTCACTTAGAAACTGAACAGTGTAAATTAATGGACTCTGAACAGTTGGTACAAGTAAGTATTATGTGAAGCAGCCATCTCAGCAAAACGCAGATTGCACTTTACAGTCAGTGTTCAGATTGCTAAGGGAAATATTGGCACCTTTTCTCATTTTTGAATATTCCTTTTCAAATAATGTCTCCTTAATGGATTTCTACAGAGAGACTTAATTGTATAATTGTTATTTGAGGTAATAGTGAAAAGGTACATAGAAATAAAAATTGAACCATTGTTATATGAGGCATATTATAGAACTTTCACAGGTATATTATGATTATAAAATCTGCCTGTTTTTTAAATTGTTCTTTCCAACCCAACAGAAGTTGAAAAGAATTATATAAAAGGGATGTATAGACAATCTGTTTGTCCGTCTGTCTGGGTGCAAAATAATTCAGAAAATTTAATAGAATGGGATGAAACTTGGCATGTGAAAAGACACACTGAGCATGAAAATGGGACAGATCAGATTTGGCTTCCAGAGAAATAAGCCCCCTCAAAAAATGGCTGAATGCATTTCTATGGGAGATAGCGTTCCAGTTCTGTTGCATGGACTTACATACAGTTAAACATAACTATTAGGGAATTCTTCCTTTCAAATTGCCTCTCTCTTCTCTCTATTCTCCCAGCCCCCAAAACTATCCCCTTGTAACTGTCTCACTCCCCAAAACTACCCTCTGCAGTTCACCACCCCACTGCACATTGCTTCCACCCCCAGCCTATCCTGCCACTTCACAAACTGTCCAAACCCAAAGACCAACCCTCTGCAAATTGTCCCATTCCAAGCAGTACACTCCTGCAACTGTAACACCACACCCAATTGCCCCAATGCCAAAAGCTACCACTTCCAAAATGCTCTCATCCTGAAATTTATCTTCCTACTGTCCCACTCCCACCACACCACTAACTGTTCCTACACCACAAAATAACCCCCCCCCCCCCCCCCCCCACAACACTCACAAATTAAGAAGCATTTGTTTCCATGAACATCCCTGATAACTCCCTTCTTGAGATGAACCTCAGTTATGTTGGTTGAAGGAGTTCAGTTTTCTGCAGGTTAAGGATAGTTGTTAGTCTTGTTCGGTCAATAGCAATGAAATTGTATTCCATACGTCAGCGTCATTTAGTTCTGCAACACTCAACACAACCACTAAAACAGTACATCAGGCAGATGCAATCAACAAGTATTTTATTACCTGCAAAATGTATTGGGAATTTATGAAAGTTCACTTTTATGTGTTTAAAAAAAGTGCAACCTCCTCTTTTCCCCTTCCTTCCCCCGCCCCCCCCCCCCCCCCCCCCGAAAAAACCCCACCACCACCAGGGCACAAATTGATAGCGAAAAAATATATTCTCCTTTAAGGAAGATTAGAATACAACTTGTCAGGCTTTCATTGACCAGTTCATTGTTTATTTCTGAAGTTATGGGTTCTGTGCAAATCACCTTAAGGCAATACACCACAAGTTAACTCCACAGGAAGGCTTTAATATTAAAGCTTTGCAAATTGCTTTCCTGATCTGGAAAGATAGGAAAAGAAATGCTAGTGCAAGGGAAACACAAGATATACTTTTCCCGTTTGCCTTTTGTACTATGAGCCCCATTTATTAATCTGTGCTAAGGTTCTTGTAATTACCACACAGTAACTGCCAAAATTAACACAGTGCAATGGCAAAACTTCTGCATTAACTGTTGGCGGTTTTCCCAGAATTGGTGGTGTTTCCAGAATTTTGATGTGCAGGTAATACAGAGAAAATGGCAGAGAGCATGCAATGCAGTTAGCTGCACCTTTTGAGGTGGGGGGTTCACTGCTCTGCCTTATCCGTTGCATTAACAGTTAAAGGGGTCCTTTTACAGATGTGCGAGAAAAAAGTGGCTTTAATGTGACCTTACACAAGTTTTTCCCACATGCTAAGGCCATTTTTCCTGCAGCGCCAATTGTGAAATTACTGCATGGCCATTACTGAAACAAATACCAATTCTAGCATTTTTTTCATCATGCCAGAAAGTGGCTAGAGCATGAGGCAAAGTAAATCCATTTGCTAATTGCAGTACCAGCCTCTTTCTAGCTTGTCATAAGTACATAAGTATTGCCATACTGGCAAAGACCAAAGGTCCATCAAGCCCAACATCCTGTTTCCAACAGTGGCCAATCCAGGTCACAAATACCTGGCAAGGTCCCCAAAAAAGTACAAAACATTCTATACTGCTTATCCCAGAAATAGTGGATTTTCCCCAAGTCCATTTAATAATGGTCTATGGACTTTTCCTTTAGGAAGCTGTCCAAACCTTTTTTAAACTCCGCTAAGCTAACCGCCTTTACCACATTCTCTAGCAACAAATTCCAGAGTTTAATTACACGTTGAGTGAAAAAACAATTTCTCCGATTCGTTTTAAATTTACTACATTGTAGCTTCATCGCATGCCTCCTAGTCCTAGTATTTTTGGAAAGTGTAAACAGACGCTTTACATCTACCCGTTTCACTCCACTCATTATTTTATAGACCTCTATCATATCTCCCCTCAGCCGCCTTTTCTCCAAGCTGAAGAGCTTAGTACAAGGACTGCAAACGGAGGTAACGCTACAAGAAGATTTAAGCAGCAAGAATGTTTGTATTCTAGTCATGTGTGTGCATATGTTGGGAGATTTGAGAAGCTGTCAGACAAGATGCATTTTAAGATGTGTGTCTGTTCAAGATAAATGGATTTGTTATAAACTCAGTATTGCATTATTTTGATTTGATACTGTGAAAGTTTTGACTACAGTGGAGTTGGACACTTTTGAGGTGATGTTTTTGTTATCTTGCTGCAAGGAAGGTTTTGCTAATGATGATGAGCAGATCAATTTTGATCGTTATAGCTCTGTAAGTCGGTTTTACTTGGAGCTCTTTGAAGCTTTTCCTCCCAAATTTTTATGCTAGATTAACAGCTATTCTCTGTTATCTTGAAGATATTTTTTATGTATGGGGGACATTTTTCGGTTGTTTGGATATTTTATGTTACCATTGTGCTTTTGTAGTTGACACTTATGCAAATGACCGTTTTCCGGCTCCACGCTGCTTTTTAAGTACACACTTTGATGGTGCACACTTTGCAGGTGGCATTCACATGGGCAGTTTGGGTGGCACCGACCCCCCCCCCCCCCCCCACCGCCGCCAACCATCCCCTGCCACCGCCAGGCACCTTTGCTGGTGGGGTCCCCAACCCCCACCAGTCAAAGTCCCCTTCAGAACCGGTCTCTGAGTCTGGCGCATTCGCTGATCTGGATTCTGTTTCTGTGAGTCCTGACGTCCTGCACATTCCTACATGCAGGACGTCAGGACTCTCAGAAACAGCATCCAGATCAGCAACATGCTGGAGACTGGCGCTGAAGAGGACTTCGGCTGGTGGGGGTTGGGGACCCCCACCAGCAAAGGTACCTGACGGCGGCAGGGGAGGGTTGGCAGTGGCAGGGGAGGGTCGGCGGTGGGGGGGTGAAAGCAGGGGGGCCAGGGCTAAATCTGTGGGGGCCATGCCCCCGTGGCCCCACCTACCTACGCCCCTAGCATGCTCCTGCCCTGATGCTCAGAAACAATCACGGGTGTTAGAGGCATTAACCAGTGCACAATGCTCAGAGGCCCTTATCACAGGAAACAAGGAGCTCACCGAAAAAACAGCACAAATAGCATGCTAATGTAGTCAGAAGGATGTAAATGAGGTCATCTCCAATTCCCTCCAATGTTCAGGGAATAGCGCACTCCACAAGGGCTGGAAACTTGGAGCTGGTTTGGAAGACCACATGTGGATAGCTTCTATTTGTAAAAACTAAAGCTTGGCAAGCATTGAAATGTCAAAGTTCCTCATCTAGGTCAAAAACTAGGGCAACCTGGAGATATTTCTCTTCCCCTTCCCCCCGCCCTCAATGGACCGATCACGAGTGCAGTCAAGAGGAACTGTGCGTCCAGGTTTGAAAACTGGCGAAAAATTCAGCAGCGTGTCAGGATTCGAAGCACTGGAGGGGAAGGATCATGGGTTTGTGGTCAAAGCTTCAACAGATGAGTTCATCATTCAGTAGATCACAGCTAGTGGTCTGCATCCACACTGGTGCCTTGTCCCCCTGGCCATGCACTCCCTGCCCCCCAGTTTGACTGAGCATAAGTACAAGAGCTTTGCTTACCGCCCAGCTCTTATGCACATGCCCCAGGCACAATCCTCCCCCTTAACTTCCTAATGCTCAACGCTAACAGCGCACAGATGATTTGCATACATCTAGTGTTGAGCATTAGGAAGGTTTTTTTTTTGTGCTGTGCCAGCACTATTTTCCAGCATTCAGGGACACCAAGAGGCAAAGCCAGGCCTGAGGCAAACATTGCAACCCCCCCCCCCCCCATGCATGCCCACTGCTGCCACTGCTGCCCCCTCTCACCTGCCCGTTGCTGCTGCCCCCCTGCCTGGCCATTGCTGCTGCCATCAAACACCCGCATGCCCGCCACTGGCACCCGATTCAATATCTCTCTCATATTTTCCTCCTCCCCTTGGCATTGTCCCTGTGGGCTGCCAGGCTAGCAGTGTCAAAAAAGAAGCAACTTGCCTCTGGCTGGCCTCTGAAGTGTTTCCTCTGCTATGTCCCATCTGTGTGGACACAGGATGTTGTGTCAGAGGAGGCAGGACAAAGCAGAGGGAACACTTCTGAGGCCAGCCGGAGGCAAGTTGCTTTCTTTTCTGATGTTGCCAGTAGCCTGCAAGAACACTGCCGAGGTGAGGAGGAAAAGACGAGAGAGATATTGAACCAGATGAGGGTGAATTTAATGCTGGTTTGCCATTTGTGCCAGCCCAAGATGCTTATGGCTGGACCCCACTTGGAGGCCGGGCCCATGGGAATCTTGTCCCCCTTTCAGCAGCCCTGCAGTGTTGTTCCATACAGCGCCGGAGTTTTGAGCATCGAACTGTCAATTTCTAGAATCCCGACTGAAGCATACTTGCTAATTAGTGGCAATTAGCACCAATTCACTGGTTGTTAATGCCAATTAGCAGCTAATGTTCAGACCGCAATCGGCTAACGCCGTTAACGGTAATATGTAAGCCACATTGAGCCTGCAAAGAGGTGGGAAAATGTGGGATACAAATGTAACAAATAAATAAATAAAAATTAAGCAATTGTGCATTCAAGTTTATAGAATTAGGGGAGAAATGGGCACCTTCCTACTCTCCTAACCTTGGGAACCTGTTATAAAATTACCCCAATAGGAAAAGAAACTTGAGAGCAAATGTCGAAACACAATCCAGAATCAAAAGTTACTTTTATGCTTACATCTCACAGCCAGTCTTTATTATTCTGTATCTGGTTCTATTAGAATTCTATGACAATGCGAACAATGGCAAATTACGTATTATACAGGTCACAATCAAAGGTTGGATCCCAAGCAAGTGCTGTAAGTCCTCGAGGGTTCTAAAGGTTGAATGTACAGAGCAAATAATTAGCTAATTCCTTGCAAATATTAAGCTTAATAGCTGCTTTCAAGGTGCCAATTTGAATTCATGTTTCTGTTGTCAGTCTGGGAAAGGAAGAAAATACCGAACATTGTCTTTTTTACAGATATCATTTATCTCTTTAAAAGCATGTGGTTGTTTTCATATATTTAGAAGCACTAATGAATTTGCCACTTTCATGTAATCTAGTCAACCAAGGAAATTTATTATTAAAAAAAAAAAGAAATTAAGAGCAGAGATAAACTATTGCAGAAATGAAGTGGTGAGGTTTTGGTGGAAGGAAAAAACCTCATCATGTAGTGAAGTGTAAAGAAGTTTTAAAGGGATACTTCTCAAGGTTTAGGAAAAATGTGAATCTGAATATAATGTTGCATTTTATTGGGATGTAAGTCATTCCTTCCCCCTACACCACATACATCAGTAAATGACTTTTCCAGCTATGCACTATTCTGTAACTATGCATCATTATTCAACGGTGGATACTTAGCAGGTAAGTAAATTCACATAGGTAGAGTTTAGGCAAAGCCCGTATTTACACATACCAAAGCCTGGATTTTAACGGGAAAGGTTCAGAATTACCCTCCTTATGTCCCTGTGATGCCTGAACCCACTTGAAAACAAGGAGGTTAATTTTAAGCCTCTGGCTGAGCACACACAGTTAAATGATACCTTATCCATCGTACTATATAAATGAGCTGTGACCGACGTACCACGCATGCGCAGAACAGCACAGCTGTTCTGCGCATGCGTCACTTTACAGGTCTTCCAGCAATTCTCCTCTCTCCCCTGCCCCCACTCCAGCCATCCAGCGATTCTCCTCACTCCCCTGATTACCTCCGTCGAAGCGGCCGTGTCATTGAAAGCCCTGCCCGTCTCCAGCCTTCCCTTCAAGTTCGTTCCCCCAGAGTCCCGCCTTCTGAAGTCATTTCCTCTTTCTGTAAGGGTGGGAATTTGAGGGAACGAACTCGAAGGGAAGGCTAGAGACGGGCAGGGCTTTCAATAACGCGGCCGCTTCGACGGAGGTAATCAGGGGAGTGAGGAGAATCGCTGGGTGGCTGGAGGGGGGGCAGGGGAGAGAGGAGAATCGCTGGGTGGCTGGAGGGGGGGCAGGGGAGAGAGGAGAATCGCTGGGTGGCTGGAGGGGGGCAGGAGAGAGAGGAGAATCGCTGGGTGGCTGGAGGGGGGGGCAGGGGAGAGAGCAGAATCACACACACTCTCTCTCTCACAGACACACTCGCACCCAGTCTCACTCTCTCTCTCTCTCACACAGACACACTCGCACATTCTCATTCTCTCTCTCTCTCTCTCACACAGTCACTCTCACACACACTCTGTCTCAAACATACACACTCCGAGGAAAACCTTGCTAGCGCCCGTTTCATTTCTTTGAGAAACGGGCCTTTTTTACTAGTTTAATATAATATGAATTTTTAGCAGTGCTGCAAATACTTGGCAAAGTTAATTGGATTTGATATCCATTTAATTTTATAACTGCTGTTTGTATAGTTCCACTTAGATGAGTTGTCCATTCAACAACTGGATATCACCACATAAACAGATAACTTTAATACTAATGCTTATCATTTTTATAACACTACTGGATCTATGTTATTTCCAAGAAAATGTGTTGCCTTTAACTGGAAAGCTTTCCATGCCATCATTTTCTTGCTATGCAGTGTAGGACCAAACACATCATCTTGAAGGCACCTTCCTTTACCTTAGCTTCACTTAACCTTGGAAAATTTCCATAGAGGTACTTGAAAGCTGCTTTTGTCTTGTCCATGGCATTTTGGCAAAGTTCTTCATTAGACCCAGCTTGATGTGTAAGAGTGGTACCAAAATGTCTTTGATTCGACAAGCAGTGGATGCTGAACACTTTTCCTCCCAGGCTCCAGTGATTGTCCGGGCAGCCAGTCTCTCGTGATATAGTGGGAATCTCTTGCACAACTAACCCATTCACAGACAGAACCTCTGCGTACCTTGTGTATCCGGTTTGCAGATCAAGCAAGATAGCTACAACCTTCAAGTCACCACAAAGCTACCATCAATGCACCTCAAAAGCTGTTTCATGTTGTCATGGGTTTCCTTCATATGAAGTGCTTGACAACTGGAATTAATGGCAAAACATTGCCGTTATTGCAGCAAAACGCCATTATACAGCAAAACAGCTTTAAGACTCATCTTTAATAAATCAGTGAACAGTTTCCACTCATTTGTATCATGAACGATGTTGAGGACTGCCATTAGACTATCGATGTTGCTGCAGGCTATAAGATCAACTTTTATGAAGAAGACTGGGAGAAGAACCTTTTGATGGTCACAGAACATAGAAACCCTAACATCGCCTGCCGGGAGATTTCACTGCTGTTGTCTGGAGCCCAACAGCTCTATCTTACTCTTGGGTAGTTCCAAATCCCTGACAAGGTCATCCAGTTCACCTTGTGTTATGAGGAGGATGGGGAGACTATTTGAATCATGTGACATTGATGGTTCAAGACCAGAAGTTTCATCCTCTTCCTCCTCCTCGTTGGACTCGAAGTGAGAATGATTCTGGTGCTAAGGATCCCTAGTGCATCTGGTGCAGTCTTTCTCCACAGGGTACTGCACAGTCCACTTTTTCCTCTTTGACAAACCTTTTCCAGCTGGAGGCACCATGCAGAAGTAATAACTGCTGATATGATTTGTCGGCTCTCTCCAAATCATTGGTACTATAAATCACCGGTAAAGATTTACTGCACAAGAGTTGCAGAATACGTGCAGGGCCCAGCTCTTGTCCTGATCTCCAATTTTGCAGCCAAATTAAAATTGGTTATACTCCGCTTTTGTGAAGCAAAAATCACATCACCACAAACATAGCAGAAGTCATCTGCATTTTTCAAACAAGTATCTAGCATCTCTTTGGCTTAATAGAAATGTGTCTTTTTTTGCAAATTCAAATGCTGACAATTAAATGAGCATGACGCTATATGATCTCTGGAGCTGAAATAAGGCAATTTGTTCAGCAGAGTGATGTAAGTTGATTTATGATTGCATCATCTATGCCTTCTACATATAATACAATGGAATTCATATTACCTATGATGCAATATCACATTCAGATTGCATCATTCATTGTTTGGCTTAAAAGCAAGTACTGTATAAACCCAGCCATAGATTTATTCACAGATTCAGTCAAATATGGATGTCAGTCATTTGCAGTTTAAATTGAGATCCCATCCCTTTAAAACTCACATATATTCTCTGTCACAATTCAAGGGACATATATTCTGACCCAATAACCTATCTTGAAAACGAGAGCCAATCAGCAGTTTTAAGCATCAGTTTTATTCTCAGTGACCCATAATTAGCAAAGTTTCACTACCCAGCTGATATTCAAGTGATTTAGCCGGCCACTGACCAGTTAAATTGCTTGGTCGGGGCTAGCTGCTAATTTTCAGTGGCATTTAACCGTCTAAGTGCTGCTGAAATTCACAGTTAGTGCTTAACTCAAAGCCAGCTATGTCGGGGGCATTCCAGGGACGGAGTCAGTGGCCGCTTAAAGACTGATATTCACTGTACAGTTGCTATGTTGTGCCAAACACTTCAGTTACCAAGTCAACACAATAATAATTTGGGATTATATAGCTCCTTTCAGAGGGACAAAATCACATTGTGCTTTTCAGTTTCTAAACCAATTGCACGCAGCCATATCCAAGGTAGGTGGCACAATTGGTTGGCATATAAGATTTTAAATGGGAGCGGAAAGAAGGGGCATATATATATTTTTAAATTCTAACGATATAGCCAGAGCTTCTAAAAACCTGTATGCCATAATGGAGAGGGTGAGCAGTAGCATACAAAGGGGAATAAAATAAAAAAGCAGACCCCCCCCCCCCAAAAAAAGGAATGCATAAGAACAGCCATACTGGATCAGACCAATGGTCCATCTAGCCCAATATCCTGTGTCCAACAGTGGTCAAAGCTAGGTCACAAGTATCTGGCAGAAACCCCATTATTACTAGCACCATTCCATTCTACCAATCCCAGGGCAAGCAGTAGTTTCCCCATATCTGTCTCAATAGCAGACTATGGATTTTACACTAACTGCTGTTACTATATCCTCCGGCAAAGAGTTCCTGAGCTTAACTATTTGTTGACTGAAAAAATATTTCCTCCTATTTTAAAAGCTTTTTTCTGTGTAACTTCCTTGAGTGTCCCCTAGTCTTTGGAACAAGTAAACAATCAATTCACTTCTACTCGTTCTACACCACTCAGGATTTTGTAGACCTCAATCGTATCTCCTCTCATCCATCTCTTTTCCAAGCCTTTCCTCATACGAGAGGAGTTCCAGCCTGATGCAAAAATTCCTAACTTTAATAAGAAAATAAATATACATAAAAACACTTAGCATTGACCCAACATGACCTGCAGACTGTCTCAGGAGTAACACTTGCACAATAGCATTTCACATGAATAACATTTCACAAGCTGGTACCTAAATTGAGGTGCCAATAGTGTACCTAGTGTATAAAATAGTATCACACCCATAATTGGCACCAAGAATTGGCAGTTACATATGTGCTAGGTGCTAATCTATAAACCTAAATTACTTAGCACAAAACTGTCAGGGGTAGAGGTCGACCAAAACCAGTGGTTTGGGTTCCAGTCAAAGCCAAATCCTCAGCCGAAATCTGCCACTTGGTTTCAGCTGGAGACAGAATCGGAACCAGAACCATGGCCCTGCTACCGCCACAAGCCTGTCCCCCTGAGCCAGCCCCACTCGCCCCCAACAGGAAGCACATTCCCTCCCTGGAAAACTCACTAACTCCGTCCTCCCCCTCCATAGGCCCTCGCTGGGCCTACCTTTTAAAAACCATGGTGGTCTAGTGGCCTCTTCGGGGCAGGAGCATCCTAAGTTACTACTGAATCCAATGGTTGCATTGTAAAAATGGCTGCTGCAACATCCTGCAGCAGCCTCGTGACACTGCCACGGTAGGTCACGGCCACCATTTTGAAACTGGGAATGACAAGAGTAGTAGTGACTTCCTCTTCATGCCTTTCCCAGTTCTACAATGGCAGCCGCAACCTCAGAAGTTGCGGCCACCATTTTCACAATACAGCCAGTGGGGGCAGGAGCAACTCGAGATGCTTCTGCCCTGAGGAGGCCATAAGAACATAAGCATTGCCATACTGGAACAGACCAAATGTCTATCATGCCCAGTATCCTGTTTCCAACAGTGACAAATCCAGGTCATAAGTACCTTACAAGATCCCAAAACAATAAAACAGATTTTATGCTGCTTATCATAGAAACAAACAGTGGATTTTCCCAAGTCCATCTTAATTAAAGGCTTATGGACTTTTTTTTTTTTTAGGAATTATCCAAACCTTTATTAAACCCTGCTAAGCTAACTGCTTTTACCACATTCTCTGGCAACAAACTCCAGAATTTAATTACATGTTGAGAGAAGAAATATTTTCTCTGTTTTGTCTTAAATTTACTATTTAGTAGTTTCATTGTGTGTCCCTTAGTCCTACTCTTTTTGGAAAGAGTAAACAAGTTGATATCCCAGCACCTAAAACTATGCACCTTCATTTACACCATTGAAAACGTGGAGTAAATCCCTTCACGTAGATTTGTGCACAGTGGACCATATTCTATAACTATGCACAAAAATGTTGGCATATCCACAAAACACCCATTTTCCCACACATAGCCACACCCCTTTTGAACTGGGCATATTAGAATTTAGGCGCAGTTCATTACAGAGTACGCTTAGCGAGTTGTGCGCTTAAATTTGAATTATTACCAATTGGTGCTTATTATTGCTTAAGTGCTGTTATCAACACTTGTTAAGTAAATTAGGTTACGTATGCTATTATAGAATATGTCTGGATTTTGGCAAGGATCTCTTGGCACGCTATATAGAATCTGGGAGTAAGCACACCTAAAATGAAGTGTCAGTATATAGAATTGCTGCTATAGGCAGGAATTTACTATTAATTGAATATCTCTTCCAAATGCTCAATTATGTGTGGTGTCTGGAAAGATGCCCTATGTAATACAGATTTGATGATATACCTCTTGCTTAAAGTAGCAGAAAGGATGCTTTGGATATCAACCAGTGATTGTCGAGGGGGGTGGGGAGGGGAGTACAAGGGTTTCTGCTTTGGTTTGGGCTGAAACTGAGAGGTAAATTTATGCTGCAGCAGTTTCAGCCAAAACTGAAAATCCTGTTTTCAGTCACCCTCTAATTCTGTTTTCTTTTTTGACCACCACCACACACTGAGTAGAAGATTTTAGCATATTGTCCACGATGACACCTAGATCTTATTTCTGGGTGGCAACTCCTAATGTGGGACCTAGTATCATGTAAGCCACATTGAGCCTGCAAAGAGGTGGGAAAATGTGGGATACAAATGCAATAAATAAATAAAATAAATAAATTGTGTAATACTCCCTCATTTGGAAGAGAGATTAATTTAATAATGACTTTCTGCCCATCCACCTTATAATTGAAAGAGAAAAACGCCTAGATTTCGACCCAAATCGGGAGATAGACGTTTATCTCACAAAAACGAATAAATCGGTAAAATGGAAAACCGATTTTGGTCGTTTTCAACTGCACTCTATCGCGGAAGCGTACAAAATTGACGGGGGGGTGTCGGAGGCGTGGCGAAGGTGGAACTGGGGCATGGTTATCGGCCGAGGAGAGATGGGCGCCTTTCGCCGATAATGGAAAAAAAGTATGCGTTTGTAGCTAGAATTTAGGGCACTTTTCCTGGACCCTGTTTTTTCACGAATAAGGCCCCAAAAAGTGCCCTAAATGACCAGATGACCACTGGAGGGAATCGGGGATGACCTCCCCTGACTCCCCCAGTGGTCACTAACCCGCTCCCACCACAAAAAATGATGTTTCACAACTTTTTATTTTCACCCTCAAATGTCATACCCACCTCCCTGGCAGCAGTATGCAGGTCCCTGGAGCAGTTGTTAGGGGGTGCAGTGGACTTCAGGCAGGTGGACCCAGGCCCATCCCCCCCCCCCACCTGTTACAATTGTGTTACTTAATGCTTAGTCGTCCAACCCCCCCCCCCCAAACCCACTGTACCCACATGTAGGTGCCCCCCTTCACCCCTTAGGGCTATAGTAATGATGTAGACTTGTGGGCAGTGGGTTTTGAGGGGGATTTGGGGGGGCTCAACACACAAGGGAAGGGTGCTATGCACCTGGGAGCTCTTTTACTTTTTTTTTTTTTTTTTGTAAAAGTGCCCCTAGGGTGCCCGGTTGGTGTCCTGGCATGTGAGGGGGACCAGTGCACTACGACTCCTGGCCCCTCCCACGAACAAATGCCTTGGATTTATTCATTTTTGAGCTGGGCGCTTTCATTTTCCATTATCACTGAAAAACAAAAACGCCCCAGCTCACAAATTGTCGAATAAAACATGGACGTCTATTTATTTTCGAAAATACGGTTCGGTCCGCCCCTTCACGGACCCGTTCTCAGAGATAAACGCCCATGGAGATAGACATTTTCGTTCAATTATGCCCCTCCATGTGAATTGCTATTGCACAAGTATTACCCTCTGGTCAGCCTATGGGTGAAACAGGTCACAATAGGTCAATTTTAAGTGTTCCTATGTATATTTATTTACTTATTAAAATTGCACATTGTTTTTGCATTTTGGGGGGTGGGGTCTGCTTTTTTATTTTATCTAACAGAGGGAGTTCTGGTTTTACCCCATCGCATCTCAAAGTGAATCTACAAGTCCATAAATACAGTGGGGTATAACCTGGCTGGCTTAGTCTCCTCCTTCCGATATGGAATTTGTTATCAAGACTGAGGAGCCATTTTGCTAAAGTGTTGTACTTACCATGTGGAAAGTGCCTAAAGCATCACATGATAAGAGCAAAGCCTGTGCAGTAACTATTGGAAGCATTCCCAACATCTACCCTTACAGTTACTTGCATAGAAAAACCCTTTGCCATCTCTACAATGGCAACACAGATACACTTTAGGTGGCAGTAAGTGGGTGAGTGGGGCTGGCTCAGAGGGACAGGCTTGTGGTGGTGGCAGGGCCATGGTTCTGGTTCCGGTTCTGTCTCCAGCTGAAAGAGTGGAGGAGTGGCCTAGTGGTTAGAGCACTGGTCTTGCAATCCAGAGGTGACCGGTTTAAATCCCACTGCTGCTCCTTGTGATCTTGGGGCAAGTCACTTAACCCTCCATTGCCTCAAGTACAAACTTAGATTGTGAGCCCTCCTGGTACAGAGAAATATCCAGAGCACCTGAATGTAACTCGCCTTGAGCTAAATATTTGAAAGGTATTAATCCGCAAAGGAACCTTTTCTGGAGATGGGAAGGCGGTAGAACGAGAGGACATGAAATGAGATTGAAGGGGGGTAGACTCAAGAAATATGTCAGGAAGAATTTTTTCACGTAGAGAATGGTGGATACTTGGAATGCCTTCCCGCGGGAGGTGGTGGAGATGAAAACGGTAGCGGAATTCAAACATGCATGGGATATGCATAAAGGAATACTGTGCAGTCGGAATGGATCCTCAGAAGCTTAGTGGAGATTGGGTGGCAGAGCCAGTGGTGGGAGGCAGGGCTAGTGCTGGGCAAGACTTCTACGGTCTGTGCCCTGAAAATGGCAGATACAAATCAAGGAAAGGTATACACAAAAAGTAGCACATATGTTACTAAAAAAGGTGTGAGCAAAATCTAAATAAACTACGCTATCTGCAACAATGACAGCATGCAGTAAGTTATGGTACATCAACTGCGATGTGCAAGCCACACCAATTCATTTCATACCCTGTAACAGTGAGGGGGTAATTCTACAAAAGTGGCACCTACTCTATAAAGGAAGGTAAATACATACTTGCTGTTATAGAATACTGGCTTAACAGGAGAACTATGTGCTTATCATAGTAGCATAGTAAATGACAGCAGATAAAGACCTGTACGGTCCATCCAGTCTACTCTGCCCAACAAGATAAACTCATTTTACAAGGTATGTGATACTTTATACTCGAGTTTGATTTGTCCTTGCCTTTCTCAGGACACAGACTGTAAAAGTCTGCCCAGCACTTTTCTTGTACTAAAAGTTCTGAAGCTAACGTCAAAGACCCTTAAAATTTACACTCAAGACCATCCATATCTATTCAGTCACGATCAGGGCGTAGACTGTAGAAGTCTGCCCAGCACCAGCTTTGCTTCCCAAATTACCGGCATCACCACCCAATCTCCGCTACCATTCCGTAGATCCATTCCTTCTAAACAGGATTCCTTTGTGTATATCCCATGCATGTTTAAATTCCATTACCGTTTTTATCTCCACCACCTCCCACGGGAGGGCAATTCCATGTATCTACCACCCTTTCTGTGAAAAAATACTTCCTGACATTACTCCTGAGTCTGCCCCCCTTCAACCTCAATTCATGCCCTCTGGTTCTTCCATCTTCCCGTCTCCGGAAAAGGTTTATTTACGGATTAATACCTTTCAAATATTTGAACGTCTGTATCGTGTCACCCCTGTTTCTCCTTTCCTCCAAGGTATACTACTACTACTTTTCACTTCTATAGCGCTACAAGGCATACGCAGCGCTATACATCATACACATAAAGACAGTCCCTGCTCAAAGAGCTTACAATCTAAATAAGACAGGTAACAGACAGAACAATTAAGAGGCAAGGGGAATTAAAGAGGAGGGGATAAATGTACAGGCAAGTGAGCAGTGGTTAGGACTGAAAAGCAGCGTCAAAGAGGTGGGCTTTTAGCTTGGACTTAAACACGGTCAAAGATGGGGCTAGACGTACATGCTCGGGAAGTCTATTCCAGGCATGTGGTGCAGCGAGATAGAAGGAACATGTTCAGGTCGGCAAGTCTCTCCTCTTACGGTTTCCAACACAAATCTCATACCATTTTTGTAGCTTTTCTTTGCACCGCTTCCAATCTTTTTACATCTTTAAAGGGGTAAAGGGTCACGGACTTTCTGTGATACAACCAAAGTGGTTTACATATTCTATGCAGGTACTTTTTCTGTCCCTACTGGGCTCACAATCCAAGGGCCCCTTTTACCAAGCTGCGGCAAAAGGGGGCCGGTGCTGGCGTCGGTGTGTGTTTTACATGCGCGACGAGGCCCCCTTTTACCGCAGCTGGTAAAAGAGAAGTCTCACTTTCCTACAGGAAATGGCTGGGTGGCAAGTAAAGCACTTGCCACGCAGCCATTTTGGAGGGGGGGAACCCTTACCACCACCCATTGAGGTGGCGGTAAGGGCTCCCACGTTAACCCGGCGGTAACTGGGCAGCGTGCAGCACTGCCTGATTACCGCAGGGTACACTCTGGCGCCACAAAAATAAATACATTTTTGTAGCTCCAGAAAATGATGGTGCGCTAGGGATGGGAAGTACCACCGAGCTATGTGGCAGCCTGGCGGTACTTCCTGTATAGGGAAGGGAAGGGAAATGGGACTTGATATACCGCCTTTCTGAGGTTTTTGCAACTACATCCAAAGCGGTTTACATATAGTACTACTACTACTTAACATTTCTGCAGCGCTGTACAATTTAACAAAGAGAGACAGTCCCAGCTCAAAGAGCTTACAATCTAATAGACAAGTGAACGGTCGGTCCGATTGGGGCAGTCTGGATTCACTGAACGGTAAGGGTTAGGTGCCGAACGCAGCATATTCAGGTACTTACTTTGTACCAGGGGCAACGGAGGATTAAGTGACTTGCCCAGAGTCACAACGAACTGCAGTGGGAACTGAACTCAGTTCCCCAGGATCAAAGTCCACTGCACTAACCACTAGGCTACTAGCGAGCGGTAAGCCCGCATTGGGTTTACTGCCACTTAGTAAAAGGACCCTCAGTTTTGTACCTGGGGCATGAGCACTTACAGCAGCCACAGGTATTTTATTTTATGCACATATGAATCCTGTCCACATTCTGCCTATATGTATAGGCCTATCTGTAAAATACAGCTGTGTGAGATATATGCGTATTTACAAAATAGCGCGTACAAGGTTTTTTGGCATTTACATACAGTTCAGTCTTGATTATCTGACTTTTGCTAATCCAACCATCCAGCACATCCGACAAAGTAGTGCAAAGGTTCTCTTCCTCTTTTCCAGCTTCATACGCTGCTAGTTAGTGCAAATAAACAATACTGTATTTGAAATACATGTACCCTATACCTGTTCTGTACACCAGGAGTGTGGCTAGGTGGGGGCATGGGCCCCCACAGATTTAGTCCTAGCCCCCTCCACTTTCAAACCCCCGCCGACCCTCCCCCACCACTTTCGAACCCCCACCGCCGCTGCAACGGCGGCGGTGGGGGTTCGAAAGTGGCGGGGGAGGGTTGGCAGGCTAGAATGTGCCCCCCCACCTTGGGATCTGGCCCACCCCTCCCGCCGAGGTCTGGCTACGCCCCTGCTGTACGCATAAAGTACGTTTTCCATGCATTTTTTTCTTTTTTATCATTTTACTTAATTACATTCACATTTATCACATAAATGTAAGGGAAAACAGAAATTAATATTAAAAAAGAAAACATTTTCTCCCACCAATATATATTATATAATCGTCCACAACTGGGAGATCCAAGATCAGGAAAACAATCTCAAAGAAAATAAGAAAAACTCAAAATGGTTAATCTTACAATTCACTTTTTCTGAAGGAGGAAGGTTAATCGGTAGTTGCAGCTAGTACAGTGGTAAGTAAAAGAAGTTGCTGCAGAGGGTTCTTCATCTGTTCTTTCAACTCCACAAACTCTTGTAATTTCTTAGGTTCAACAAATAAGTAATTATTAAAATTCAAAGAAATAGAACACTTATAAGGGAATCGCACTAGGAAGGTCCCACTTAGGGCAATGATCTTTGGCTTAAAAGCCAAGAGTTCACACCTCCTAGTCTGCGATTCCCCTGATAAGTCAGGAAATATATTTATCTTTGAACCCAAAAAACTATCAACCATGTGTGGAAATACAACTTCAAAACATTATTCCTATCTAAATCAAAGGCGAAAGTCACTAGTAATATAGCTTTTCCAAAATATCAAGTAAGTTCACATCTCTTTTCTCTGATAAAGAAGATTATTTAGGGGAAATATAAATCGCTTTAGACACCAGAGGGTGGCTATCAGAAAATGTTTGCAAATTATCAGAGAAATATTTTTTCAACAGTTCAATAAAAGAAAATTCCATAGTCAAAGTCTCTATTTTTATGTCTTGAACTTCCACTTTGTTAGATAAGTATTGATATAAATTCTTTAATTCACATGTTTATTCCTGAAAATTTTTAAACATCTGAAGAATGAAGTTATTCACACTCTGCAGCGCTTCTCATAACGCGTCCATTGTGACATTTTTTGGCTTCACCAGGTCCAATTTCTCCACAGAAACCGCTCCAGATATCTTCGGGGGGGGAGAGAACTCACTCTCCAATCCCCCAGTTGGTTTATTATCTGGAGTCGATGCTGCGCCAGGACCTCCTCGGGTCGCGTGAAAATCCTAACCCACTTTGGGCGTTTCCACTGTCGACCTCCATAGCGAAGCGTTACTGTTTCCGGGTCTTGGAGGGGTCATGCCAACAGGGGGACTCAAAGTCACTCCCTCTCCACTGAGATTCGGCAATAAAGCCTTGCTGTTCCCCGAAGCAGGAACCGATATCCCCGACGTTATGACCCCGAATCTCTCCAAAGTAGGCTGAGAAGTGGTGGGAACCCCAGCCGTGTTCAAGGAGGACAACACCACGGCTTTACCTTTTCTCTTCCCCATTCTCTGGGGAGCGCGCCTACTTCTTCAGGTATTCTGGCGTAAAACGGGAACTCAACTAACGTACGTCCTCCCTCAACGCCATCTTGGATCCTCCAGTTTGGGACACTCTTTGTCTGGTTTCTCCTCAGAGGCCTGTCTGATATGGGTAACCCTACAGCATAGCCCTCTGAGTCATTGAAACACTGAAGCCCTCTACCCCGACAAGGTGGTGTCCCTTCGGAGGGGTTCCATGCATTTTCTGTACTATCCTACTTTTCACTTATCCGACAATGGCTCGGTCCCATTTACATCAGATAATCGACACTGTACTGTACATATATGCACTGAAATGCTACTATTTTAAACATTTACATGTTAGTGCCCACCTTATAGAGTGACCCTGTTAGTGTGTGAATTAACATGCTCATGTAGTAACGGTCATCACAGCCATGTACTATCGATTACTGCACATTAATTCACTTGGTAATACTTACCACACCTTAGTAAAAGTACCCCTAAGTATAGCGGGGGAAAATCTGACTTCTAAAGAGGATAGAGAAAGAGAAATAGGGAGTCTTGCTTTCTTACGATTTGACATTCAGTGCGCCAGCCACCAGATGCTGCTTCCTGCCTGCATCTGAATTAATACCATAAATAATTTCTTTTTCAGCACTGTTTAGCACCAC
Source organism: Microcaecilia unicolor (assembly GCF_901765095.1). Classification (NCBI taxonomy): domain Eukaryota; kingdom Metazoa; phylum Chordata; class Amphibia; order Gymnophiona; family Siphonopidae; genus Microcaecilia; species Microcaecilia unicolor. The sequence goes on from NC_044043.1 coordinate 32,896,199, forward strand.
ATAGCAACAGAAACATAAAAGGCTTTTAAGTCATACTGTACCTAAGACAGATGAATAATGCCTGAAGTGGAAAATGATTTCAGAAGACAGAAAACACAATCTAACATGGGAGGCGGCTGTCACCATGATTGTGTTCACGTATCACTCCTGGTAACAGCATACAGAAAAAAAAATTACAGGTTTGCTTATCAGCTTCCAAAAATGAAAATCTATGCTTTTACTAATTGGTTGCTTAGCAACATATCCCAGCAACAAAACTACAAATTGCAAAGAAAACCAGGTTTGAGCAAAGTTCTTTGCAAGTCAGAAGCAATGATTCTAACAAGGAAATTAACGTCCAATCTAGCCTGTCATTTCCAGCCTTAACTAAAGGTTGTGAAACGAAAAGTGTGTTGGCAATTAAAAGTTATGTTGGTTCTTACCCGCTACATTTTGCTTTTAAATACTAGCAAACCTGCAGGGTTATAAATTTTTTTTGTTGTTGTTACATTTGTACCCCGCGCTTTCCCACTCATGGCAGGCTCAATGCGGCTTATGTGGGGCAATGGAGGGTTAAGTGACTTGCCCAGAGTCACAAGGAGCTGCCTGTGCTGGGAATCGAACTAAGTTTTTTTCTGTATTGCCATGACTGGGAGCATTCCATGGCAATTTTCGGTGGTGGTCCTTATCCCTGGTAGAGACCAGGGGCGTAGCCAGACCTTGCGGTGTGAGTGGACCAGAGCCCGAGGTAGAGGGGGAGCAATTTTGGTTGCCACCCCTCCCCACCACCCTGCCGCTCCCCACCCACCTCTGCAGGAAATACCTTGACTGGCGGGGATCCCCAACCCCCACCAGCTGAAGCCTTCTCCTGCTCCGGTCTCCGGCGCTGCCACGTTGCCTGTCCTGCTCTCTCGTCTCCCTCACGTCCTGTGCGCTCCTTTTTAGTGAAACTGAGCATGCTTAATTTCACTAAAAGGAGCGTGCAGGTCATGATGGGGAAGAAAGGGCAGGCAACGGGGCAGTGCCGGAGACCGGCGCTGGACAAGGCTTCAGCTGGTGGGGGTTGTGGACCCCAACCAGGAAATCAGGGGCCCAGAGGAAATTTGAGGGGGCCCAGGTCCCCATGGCCCAACGCAGCTACAGCACCGGGAGAGGCTAAGAAAAATTCCTGGGTTACCTGGCACATACATAATAAGGGGGTCTTTTACTAAACCACGGTAGCGTTTTTATTGCGCGCTAGTGATAAGCATGCACTAAATTCTAGAGATGCCCAAAGAGGCGTCTCTAGCGTCTAGCGCGAGCTAATCATTAGTGCACACTAAAAACGCTACCGTGACTTAGTTAAAGACCCCCAGAATGAGCCGTCATTTGGGACAAAATGTTGTTCACCAATAATTGCGTGCACTGTTCTTACGTGCGCACTATCCCCCAGATTCTATATAGCGTGACTTAAGTTGTGTGTGCAAATCCAGTCATATTCTGGATTTGCGTGTGCTACTTAATTAGTTAACAAGCCAGTCAGCACCGATAATTGCCACTTAAAAAACAATTATTGACATTAATTGGCATTAATTAGAGTTTACTTGCAAAACTGTCTGAGCGTATTCTATAACGTGATACACATAAATTCTAAGTCATAGTTGAAAAGGGACGTGGCCATGGGCATGGAATGGGTGGGTCATGGGCATTTCTAGAATCTATACGTGTTGCTATAAAATACAGCCGGTCCATGCCTAATTTAGGCATGGACATTTACACCAAGTGCTCAGACGGCTGCTCGGTGTATTCTATAAACCTTGAGGAAATTTAGGCTTATTCTATAAAGTACCCCTAAATTTAGGCATACTTTAAAGAATACGCTGAGGAGTATTTAATTTCGGTGCTGATTTCTTAGGCGCCATATATAGAATTCTAGTCCTATAGTAAAGCAATTGCCGCGTGGCCATTTGGGGGGGGGGGGGAAGAAGCCCTTACTACCACCCAACTTTGTCTCTTTTCTATCTGTGCACGCATTCTTCTCTATATCATCACCAAACTTTCTGAGCACACTCACCTCAACTTGCTTCTCACAGGTCTCCCACTTAAACCGTCTCTCTCCCCTGCAATCTGTTCAAAATTCTGCAGCATGAATTATCTTCCACCAGTGTTGCTGCACTCAAATAAGTTGCTACACTCTCTTCAAGTCACTTCATTCGCTCCCTATCCATTTCTGTATAAAGTTCAAACTCCTCTTCCTGACCAGGGCCGTGCCTAGGGTCTCTGGCGCCCCCCTGCAGACTATCAGTTGGCGCCCCCCCCCCGTGAAAATGATCACGCCCCCCCCCCCCATTAAAATGATCGCTCACCACTTGCCACACTGAAAGGAATTGTCAGCAATATTCTTAGAAACAAATTGCTATACATTGCAAAATAAGATAGCAGATGTAAATTCTCAAAGTGGACATATTCCAAACACTAAAATGAAAATAAAATGATTTTTTTTCTACCTTTGTTGTCTGGTGACTTTCTTTTTCTGATCATGCTGGTCCATTATCTGATTCTGCTGCTATCTGTCCTCTTAACTCCATTTCCAGGGCTTCCTTTCCATTCATTTCTTTACTTTTCTCCTTTCTTCTTCATTTCTCGCTCTATATCCATTTCCAGCAATTTCTCCTCTCTCCCTGGGTCCTGCCCTCCCATCCATGTCCATTCTTGTCCCTCTCTGCCCTTCCCTCCACCATCCATAGCCAGCAATCCTCCTCTCTCCCCTCCCCTCCATTTCCAGCAATTTGTCCTCTCCCTGGGCCCCCATGTCCATCCTTGTCCCTCTCTGCCCTTCCCTCCTCCATCCATAGCCAGCAATCCTTGCCTCCTCTCTCCCCTCCATTTCCAGCAATTTGTCCTCTCCCTGGGCCCCCCATGTCCATCCTTGTCCCTCTCTGCCCTTCCCTCCTCCATCCATAGCCAGCAATCCTCTCTCCCCTCCCCTCCCCTTCCAGCAATTTGTCCTCTCCCTGGGCCCCCATGTCCATCCTTGTCCCTCTCTGCCCTTCCCTCCTCCATCCATAGCCAGCAATCCTCTCTCCCCTCCCCTTCCAGCAATTTGTCCTCTCCCTGGGCCCTGCCCTCCCATCCATGCCTCTCTGCCCTCCCATCCATGCCTCTCTGCCCTTCCCTCCGCACCCTGGGGCCTTTAAATCTTTTACTTCCGGTCGCAGCAGCATCAGTGAAAGCGGAGCGCTGCCGACGTCTCCCTTCCCTTTGCACTCTTGGTTCCCTCAGTGTCCGCCTTCTTCTGACGTCAGAAGAAGGCGGGACACTGAGGGAACCAACGAGTGCAAGGGAAGCGAGACGTCGGCAGCAGTGGCATAGCTAGGGTAGTTGACACCCAGGGCCGGTCATTTTTTAACACCCCCCCCCCCCAAATCCAGTACTAGGCATACCGAGAATACAAAACAGAGTCATACAAGGAAAAGGAAAGCATCTTAAGCACTACAGTGAGCACTAGAACATCAATTCACCTATTGTAAAATGAAACCAGACAGAATAGTACAGATCGTCAACCCTGCACAGTCAATGCCAACTGAAAGCCATGTCTTTTTCACAAACACAAATACACCCTAATCCACTATAGAATAAGTAATCAAAAACTTTCTATTTAGACAAAAATTAAACTGAACCCCCGATGCCAGACTCTGCATACAATACAACACCACAGAAACAGAAAATGTCTCCTAGTACTGTGCAAAATATAAAGACAGCAGATGTAAATTTGAAAAAACTAACAAATACCAATCACCACTTTACAAATTAACAAATAGAAATAAAACAAATACAGAAAATAAAATAATACCATTTTATTGGACTAATACATTTAGCTTCCAGAGGCCAAAATCTCCTTCCTCAGGTCAATACAGTATAGTGCTGTTACAGTATCCTATCCTGATCTGAGGAAGGGGGTTTTGTTCTCTGAAAGTTAAGTCAAAATGTATTAAAATTAGTCCAATAAAAAGATTACCTTATTTACATGTTCTATTTATAAACATTTATTAACACAGCTAAAATACTATATCCTAAAGCAAAATAATAAAAATATATATTTACAGTTTGTTGTCTTTGGTTTCTGCTGTCCTCATCTTCTTTTCACCGTCTTCCTTCCATCCAGCATCTGTCTTCACTCTCTCTCTGCCATCTAGTGTCTGCCCTCTCTAATGTCCCTTCCATCCACATCTGCCCTCTATTTCTGCCCCTTCCATCCACCATCTGCCCCAGTCTGCCATCTCTCTCTCCCCCTTCCATCCACCATCTGCCCTCTCTCTCTCCTTTCCCTCTAGCATTTGCCCTCTATCTCTGCCCCCTTCCATCCACTGTCTGCTCTTTCACTCCCTTCTATCCACTGTCTGCCCTTTCTCTCTGCTCCTTCGATTCACCATTTGCCCTCTCTCCTTCCCCCTCCCATCCATTCAGGGTCTGCCCTCCCTCTCACTCCCCATTTCATCCAGGATCTATCCCCCCTCTCTCACTGCCCCCTCTTTTCGGCTCCCAGTTCCCACCTGCGGCTGCTCCTAGTTCCAGATCCATTGATTCTCCCATCCACCCCTGCCCCAGGCACGACCCCATTCTCCCTCCTGCTCACTTTTCAGACCCCAGTTCCTGCTCCATGCCCCTTCTCCCATCTGTCTCCCACCCAGTCCCTTCTGCCCATCCGAGTCCCCCTCACCCCATCTGTCTCCCACCCAGTCCCTTCTGCTATCCAAGTGCCCCCCACCCTCACCCCATCTGTCTCCCACCCAGTCCCTTCTGCCCATCCGATTCCCCCTCACCCCATCTGTCTCCCACCCAGTCCCTTCTGCTATCCAAGTGCCCCCCACCCTCACCCCATCTGTCTCCCACCCAGTCCCTTCTGCCCATCCGAGTCCCCCTCACCCCATCTGTCTCCCACCCAGTCCCTTCTGCTATCCAAGTGCCCCCCACCATCACCCCATCTGTCTCCCACCCAGTCCCTTCTGCCCATCCGAGTCCCCCTCACCCCATCTGTCTCCCACCCAGTCCCTTCTGCTATCCGAGTCCCCCCACCTTCACCCCATCTGTCCCCCACCCTCACCCTGCCTCGTCTTCTCCCTGCCACCCGGTCTTTAAAAAGAAATTGCCGACGCGATAGCAAGCGCAGCACCTCGTGTGCAAGTAAAAGAAGCGAATCCGATCATCTCATTGGGCCTTCCTTCACTGTCCCGCCCTAGAGGAAATAGGAAATTGCATCAGAGGAGGGCGGGACAGTGAGGAAAGGCCCAATGAGATGATCGGATCCGCTTCTTTTACTTGCACACGAGGTGCTGCGCTCGCTATCGCGTCGGCAATTTATTTTTAAAGGGCTGGTGCGGGGGTGGGGTGCCAGGATGAAGAGCAGCGAGAGCGGCGGCCCCCCCCCTTTCTGGTGACACCCGGGGCGGACCGCCCCCACCGCCCCGCCCTTGCTACGCCACTGGTCGGCAGCGCTTTTACTGACGCTGCTGCGACCAAAAGATTTAAAGGCCTCGGTGGCGCAGGGCGAGGGTAAGCACCGCGGTGGCGCCCTCCAGAGGTGGGCGCCCCCCTGCGGCGCTTACCTCGCTTACCGCATTGGCACGGCCCTGTTCCTGACTTACAAGGGCATTTATTCTGTTCTTCAGTATCACTCCACTCTTAGATAATGCATACACTCTGGTTGTCATATAAGCATGAAGTAGAATGTGCTACAAATGAAACCTGTGATATTTTGAAGGCTTTATAAATGGTCAAATTGGGACATCGATAGTTCCTGTTTTAATTACCCCTCTCTAGACCCCCACAGGACCCTTGCCCACAGAAATGGAGAGAGGGTTTCAGAAGGCGCAGAATAAGTCTCTTAAATATGACCTCTGTTTTCTGGCTCCTAATTTCTAAGAGCATCTTAGTGCATCTATTTTCCCACATACTGTGTTAATGAGTGGGAGTTTTCTTGCTTATGTGGGTATTATAGAGGATAATTTATCTGTGTAGGTGTATTAGGAGAAAGAAGGTACGTAGCCAAGAAATAGACACAAACAAGGGAGATAGGTGATAACATTTATTTCAATCTTACCCAATTACAATTTCAATCAGTCTGGTACTCTCATCAGTCAAAGTGTCAGAACAACCAACCGTAGTTCTGCCCTCTGGGTAGAGTTGGGGAAAAATCGAAACTCCTCCCAGATTGGCAGCTCTTATATACCTTTTTTTCACTCATTAAGACAGTATATTCCACCATGCAAATCCCATCCCCCTTCAGTCACTGACCACAAGCTAACCACAAGCTAGATCGGAAGCCCAAATCTCCCCCTTCTTACAATTTCTCAATACCTGTAACATCCTTTTTGATAAACAACTCTCTGACTAATGCAGGGACAGGTATCCATTTTATGAAAAGGACTCCATTTTAAATTCAATTGCTTGACCTAAGTTTTAGTTATTCAAGTCATTTAATCCTTCATCTAACCTTTAAAACTGTATCTGGATGTTACCCCAGATCCTGATAAGGCTTGTCAGCTGGGCCCTGCTTCAGCAAGTACTCAGCTGAAAAGCCATCACCAGATTTTCTGGCCTGGTCAGTGCTTCATAGCAGCCTAGGCTATAGAGCTTGGCCCACCACTATTCCAGTGGAGGGGTCTCTAGTTGTAACACATATTAACATTCCTTAGCAGTTCTACCATAGAAATTTTAAAGAAAAGTAGTACAGTTATGTATATAGTACAACATGGTCTCGTTCACTATAACAATGATGAAATAGGGTTTTGAGAAACATTCAGAAATTCTACTATACACAGTAGGATTATTTTATAGACTGATTGATTGACATAAGACACTTTCAACAGAATTGTTTGCTCCTTGAATAAGAGCAAAGCCTCTTAGGAGCGGCAATTTTTCCTTTCCATACTATTAAGAATATTTCACTGTTTGTTTGGTTTTTTTTTTACCTATAAGCTAACTCTCTAGAGACTGCCCAATAGTGCGTTAATTGTGAGATTCTTCTTGAGATTTCTGTTGCCTAATGTGAGATGTGCTGTGAGGTTTGAAATTGCAGCTAGGAAGCTCTCTATTGCTATATCACCAAAATGCTGAAAGCTAATCAAATAACAGAAGAATAGGAAAAAGAATTGATTTACGCATACTGCAAACAAGGAGATCCGAATAGCCAGTGATGAATCGTTTGACCATGTTGGCATTAGACAATAAGTGGGGGGGGGGGGGGGGGAGCATTTTATAAAGGATTTTTCACACATCGAGGCTTTTTTATGTTATTACGCCCAGGGTTATACATACAAAAGTAGAAGTGGGAGCCCTTTTACTAAAATGTGTAAAGCACTCCAGTACTGTACAAAACATTGCAAGAAAATACAGCGGTTACACCATGGAAAAAGAACGTCCCAATGCTCAGTGCTAATGGTATGCAAATGTTATGAATGCTGTTAGTGCTAAGCATTGAGAAGTAAGGAGGGGGGGGGGAGTGCCCAGGACATGCACACAAGACCTTCTGGTGCTGCTGCAGCTCCTTCCTGTCCCTGTGTGACTGAAGAGACCCGTGGTATCTGTTCTTCGGTATTTATTTTATTTTTTGTTACATCTGTACCCTGTGCTTTCCCACTCATGGCAGGCTCAATGCGGCTTACATGGGGCAATAGAGGGTTAAGTGACTTGGCCAGAGTCACAAGGAGCTACCTGTGCCTGAAGTGGGAATCAGTTCCTCAGGACCAAAGTCCACCACCCTAACCACTAGGCCACTCCTCCACTGTTGCTACATTCCATGTAGAAGTCGGCCCTTGCAGATCACCAATGTGGCCGCGTAGGCTTATGCTTCTGTGAGTCTGACGTCCTGCACGTACGTGCAGGACGTCAGACTCACAGAAACAGAAGCCTGCGCAGCCTTCTACATGGAACGTTGCTAGTGGAATAGCAACATTCCATGTAGAACCTCCAATAGTAGCAACATTCCATGTAGAATCTCCAATAGTATCTATTTTATTTTTGTTACATTTGTACCCTGCGCTTTCCCACTCATGGCAGACTCAATGCGGCTTACATGGGGCAATGGAGGGTTAAGTGACTTGCCCAGAGTCACAAGGAGCTGCCTGTGCCTGAAGTGGGAATCGAACTCAGTTCCTCAGGACCAAAGTCCACCACCTTAACCACTCCTCCACTCACGGTATCAATGTAGGTCTGTTTTTCCCCTACCCTAAAAATTATATATATATATATATATATATATATATATATATATATATATATATATATATATATATATATATATATATATATCAGACATACTACTCACTCTTCTCTACCAACTATTTCGGCTACATGTAGCTGTGCACGGGGACGCATTTAATCATGCATGGAGCTTTCATCATTGTCCACCCTAGCAGTAAAAAATGAGCAACTGCGATTTGAAGGGTTCTGATCATCCGAGTTTTGCTACCGCCACCGCCGCTTCCATTCTTCTCTGCATGGCCACCAGCAGCACTGGTCTCCCTATTCCTCCCCTACTCGGCGCAACCCTAATGCCAACTCTGAGCTGGCATATGGCTTGCTGCAGAAGGAGTGCTCTTGTTTGGGGTGCTGCCTGCTGAGTATTGAGGAGGAATGCGGGAGGCCCTCTTTAGCATGCATTTGCATGCTCATTGCACCCGGAGCCAGCAAGCTCGTTGTTTCGGCTCTGAGCATTCGGTAGGAGCAAATGCACGCACTAGTCTGGCGCTAATGGCCTTTAGCGCTCGCACTTACTTCTGAGCGTCGGGGCTTTAATGCACGGTTAACACCCAAAAACAGGCTACTGAAAGACCGCATTAAGGAGTTTTGCAGTAGTTTACCTGTTTCCACATGTTAAACTGCACATTATTAATTCTTTCTGTATTTTCTGTCAGGGGACGTGGCACGGGCAAAGAGTGGCCATGAAAGCATTAGCCATCTAGCATGTGACACTTACCACACACTAAGAGCCGGATTCTATATAAGGCACAGTGAGTAGCACATGTTAAATTGTGCATGCGGCAAATTTAGTGCACTACTCAATTGAATAAGGAGCCCAACAGTGATGATGTTGAGCCAAAACCAACCAAATTATCATCACAAATTGGCAATAACTGGAATTTACATGCACTTCTTTTTAGGCGTATTCTAAAAAAAGGCTCGTGTAAATTCCAAGGTGCATAGTTCAAAAGAGGTCGCGTTCCTGCGAGGTGTTTGGGTGTGTCAGGGTGGTACTCAAATTTATGTGCATTGTTATAGAATTTGTGTGAACGTGCCAACATTTAGGTGTGGATATTTACATCAGGTTTTCAGTGTAAGGCACATTCCCTGGTCCAATGCGCTATTCTATACACCGTGCTTAACTTTAGGCATATTATATAGAATAGCGCTAGATGCATTAACAGTGGTGTTCCCTGGTCAGCTAGCACCTGGGTCGGATCGCCACTGTGCACCGCCCCCCCCCCTAGTGCAGCTTCGTCGTCCCCCGGTACGTCACCTCTAGATCCCCCTCCCCCTCGGTACATTGCCTCTTAATTCCTGGGGTGCTGGGAGCAGCTGTGCGGCTGTCAGCTCCGCCGGTTCCCTGCTCCCTCTGCCCCGGAACAGGAAGTAACATTAGAGGTTGAAATGAGAGATACCGAATAGGAGGGTAGAGATTAGTAAACTCGACTCAAGGAGAGAGACCTTGGGGTGTTGGTGTCCGATGATCTGAAGGTGAAGAAACAATGTGACAAGGCAATGGCCGTGGCCAGAATGATGCTAGGCTGCATAGAGAGGGGCATAACCAGCAGAAGAAAGGAGGTGTTGATGCCCCTCTACAAGTCGTTGGTGAGGCCCCACTTGGAGTACTGTGTTCGGTTTTGGAGGTCATATCTTGCTAAAGATGTAAAAAGACTGGAAGCGGTGCAACGAAAAGCTACAATAATGGTATAGGATTTGCGTAGCAAACCGTACGAGGAGAGACTTGCTGACCTGAACATGAATACCTTAGAGGAAAGGAGAAACAAGGGTGACATGATAACAGACATTCAAATATTTGAAAGGTATTAATCCGCAAATGAACCTTTTCCGGAGATGGGAAGGTGGTAGAACTAGAGGACATGAATTAAGGTTGAAGGGGGCAGACTCAGGACTAATGTCAGGAAGTATTTTTTCAGGGAGAGGGTGGTGGATATGTGGAATGCCCTCCCGCGGGAGATGGTGGAGATAAAAACGGTAATGGAATTCAAACATACGTGGGATAAACACAAAGGAATCCTGTTTAGAAGGAATGGATCTACGGAATCTTAGCGGAGATTGGGTGGCGACACCAGTAATTGGAGAGTAAAACCAGTGCTGGACGGATTTCTACAGTCTGCACCCTGATCGTGGCTGAATAGATATGGATGGGCTGGAGTGTAAATTTTAAGGGGCTTCGACGTTAGTTTCAAATCTTTTAGTACAGGAACAGTGCTGGGCAGACTTTTACAGTCTGTGCCCTGAGAAAGGCAAGGACAAATCAAACTCAGGTATACATATAAAGTGTCTCATACCATGTAAAATTAGTTTATCTTGTTGGGCAGACTGGATGGACCGTACAGGTCTTTATTTGCCATCATTTACTATGTTAGCATGTAAGTGGGAGCAGGGAACTGGCAGAGCAGACAGCCAAATGGCTACTCCATGTACCCCCCCCCCCTTTCAGCATGCACCTGTGGCGGACTGCCCCACCCTCGATACGTCGCTGTGCATTAATCAGATACATCTAGATTTTAGATGCCATTTACAGAATTTGACCTAACTGGCTAACGCAGCGTTAACACAGGTGCACTTAGTGCTTCCTATAGATGAGGTGGTAAGTGGTCCCACATGCTAATGGTAATATTAATGCATGATCTGCAAATGAGAGCACCCTTTTTTGCTGCAGCATTAGTTCTGGGCTTGTCGTACATTATAATCTTGTGTTATAACGTGTTAAGTCCAAAATTTAACACACATTAGGAAAAGAGTCCCATGGTGATAGGAAGATGTTTACTTTACACAACCCATAATTAAGCACGTTCAAGGGTAGAGTTTGTACGCAGCTCAAGCGGAATTGTGATTTACGCACATTTTTCAAAAAATACACATGTATGCATGGATGCCTTTGTGGCTCATTTTCAAAAGAGAAAAACACTTAAAAAGTGGTGCAAAGCAGCATTTAGACATTTTGCTTGCCAAAATGTTCAAATTGCTATTTTTGAAACCTAATTTGCAGACGTTTATCTATGCAATTTGTCTGCAATGCATCCAGATCAGAAGAGGGCATGTCAGGGGTGTGGTGGGGTGGGATTAGGGTGTTCCTAACACTTGGATATTTGTCTGCCGTAATGGAACAAAACAAAAACATCCAGGACTAAAACTAAGATGGTTTGAGCTACACCTGTTTTAAAAACCACTAAGCCACAAAAAGTGCCCTAAATGACCAGATGATCATTGGAGGAGTAAAGGAATGAACCCCCTCCCACCCCCAAAATGTGAAGCAAACAGTACATACCAGCCTCTATGACAGCCTCAGATGTTATAGCCACTCCTATTGGAGCAGCAAGCAGGTCCCCAGAGTAACCTAGTGGTTGGTGCAGTGCACTGTGGAGAAGGGGATCCTGACTAATAATCCACTCTAACTGTTAAACTTGTGGTGAAAAGTGTCAACTTCCCCAAACCCCTCGAAACCTACTGGACCCATATATAGGTGACACCTGCAGATACAAGGGCTATTGTAGTGGTGGTGTATGGTTGGGCATAGTAGGTTTTTGGTAGGTTTTGGAGAGCTCACCATACAATATAAGAGGGTAAGGTCTGTCCACACATGCTAACCAGTGGAAGGACTTGAGTGTCACATTGTTTTTTTTTGTTTATTTATTTATTTATTTATTTATTTGCAATTGATAAGGCTTACTGGATGCCAGAAGATTCAGCATAAGACACGTGTATCCCAAATTCTGTACTTCAGGCCCTCCAGCAGATCTGGTTTTGAACATAACCAAAATAGACACTTGAAACCAGATTTCCTAAATGTAAATGCAGCCAATGAATATTTATTGCAGGGTATCCTGGAAAACAGACTTGCTAGAGAAGGCCCAAGGACTGACAGAAGGAATCCAATGTGTGTTAAGCAAGGTGGCTTCATGAACAAACTGTTCAGCATGGTGTAAATATCCCAGAATGAACAGTGCTCCGAGGCCACCAAAAATTGTTAGGATAACCCCAGGAAGCATTATGCTAAAAAATAGGTCAATGGTATTGGGCACCCTAGACAAACCTTTAACCTTATATCCCCCTCTCTTTTCAGTTAACTTTCAGGCCTTAATGTGCCCCCTCCCCCAAGACATCGTGCTTTCAAATATTAAACTTTGTTGTTGATGATTTTTTTTGTGTATGTGTGTAACACAAAACATAAATATGAGAGAAATGTCCAAGGTGAACGGGCTATGCAAAAATTGCCCACCCTTCCTGCAGGTAAAATAACTTATTGATGGTTCTTTGAGTTTGTGAGGCTGTCAAGCAGGGGCGTAGCCAGACACCCAATTTTGGGTAGGCCTGGGCTCAAGATGGGTGGGCAGAAGAACTCCGCTCTGTCCCACAAGTGATTTGGTCAGTTCCTCTCTCGCCTGCATGCCATATGGTCTCTCAAAAATCCCCCTCCCCCGCATACCTTTTAAATAGCAGATTTTCACTGTCAGCAAGCAACAACTAATAAACTGCTCATGTTGGCCCCTCAGCCTTCCCTCTGATGCAACTTCCTGTTTCCACATAGGGAAACATCAGAGGGAAGGCTGTGGGGGGCTGGTGCGAACAGTATGTGTCAGTTGCTACTCGCTGAAGGCAAAGATCTATTATTTACAACGTATGCAGGAGGGACAGTTGTTGGGAGTTTTCGGCTGGTGAGGCTTGGGGATCAGTGCCAGCCACAATATAGGTGTACTGCTATTGGGTGGGGCTGAGCCCAAAGTGGGTGGGCCTGGGCCCACCTGGGCCCACCCTTGGCTACGCCACTGCTGTCAAGATCTATTGTTTTGCTTTGACTGCAGCTCTTCTTTGCTGCCCCTCCTCAGAAGCTTACCCTAGAAGATACTTGGTCTTGCCTAGTGGTAGGGCCAGCCCTGAAGACATGTTGGTACCTTGCAGCTTATTGCCCTCTTAACCCTCGCTGGCACCTTTTAAAGATAACTGACCAGATAGACATACCAGGTGACCACAGATTATCAAAACCTGGTTGGACCAGTTCTGGGTTTGCCCTCTTGCTTATTAATCACTCAGATCCAATTTCACCTAAAAAAAAAAAAACAACAACAAAAAAAAACACGCAGGACTGCGTGTTCAAGCATGCAAAGGGGCAAAACCAGTACTGGCTCACTCTATCTCTGATGACATGGAACCATTTGCAAACTTTATTAAGTTCTCTTTGACATCATATGCAACTTTCTTTAACTCACTCACCTTACTTTCTAACTCTTCTTACTCTGTTACATCTTTGCTTTACCCTTCACTATCAATTAAACTGTTCTATTACGTATCATGTTGACATTGCAAGTAGTATACCATGCCATACTTTGTATTGTTATTTGAATATTTTTACTGCTGTAATTGCCTATTGCTCATGTTTGATCTATTCTTACTGTACACTGCCTTGAGTGAATTTCTTCAAAAAGGCGGTAAATAAATCCTAATAAATAAATATTAAAGAGTATCAGAGTATAGCTGAGAAGGCAACACATAGCCTTCTTTTGCATAATAACCTTCAAACTGTGGAAAAATGACATTTTGAAGGGTGTAGAGTGCTTTAAGTGCAGGAGAGCATTTAAGTATAGCTGAATCTGGGTTAGCTCAGGCTGTACAGCAGCCGTGAGATCTGAAGCTCTCAGTCACATTACATAGAAACCACATCGGGGCCCGTTTACAAAGGCATGGTAGGCGCTACATGCGTGCAGCACATGCCATAATGAGACTACCGCCAGGCTAGCACGCTCCCCTTGCGGTAATTTCATATTTGGCGTGCACCCATAATGCCGGGATAAATTGTTCTTTTATTTCCTACTAAGTATGTGTAAAATGTTTAGGAAGTGGAAATATCCAATCGTAAGATAATACTAAATCACAATAAATTCCCACTGAATGAAAATGTAAAGATGTCCAACAGTATTACCCTTATGTGAGTTTATATGAGTTTGAAGGAAAAAAGGCCTCATAGAGCTCCTAGATTAAAGCCATCTATCGGAGCTTAAACGGGTCTATACAGATCCTCTATTCATCATTGGCCAAAAACCTTCTGAAGTATGTGGTGTCCTGAGTATCGTTAATGCCCTTTTAGACATGTCAAACGTAATGTCAAGTTACACTCAGGCAAACACTCTATAGCAAAAACACTTTACATGGTAAACAGTGAATATATGAGGTTTGAAAGAGCACTTATACAGAGGCCCTGATACAGAGGCTTCAGGAGCGAGAAGAAAGCCCAGAGAAGAGGAAGGAAGGAGGAAGAGTCCCTCAAAAGAATTATAGTGTGCCCAAGAAGCAGTCCCGCCACCAAGACCCTGAGGCAGCTAGACAAAACGCTGGCCACCATTGGCTTGGGGCGTGGGAAAGAAAGAACATCTTAATACCGCAGAACTCCCTAGTGCTGGCAGTTTGAAAGATAAGTACTCTTTCAAACCTGATATGTTCACAGTTTACCATGTAAAGTGTTTTTGCTATAGAGTGTTTGCCTGAGTGTAACTTGACATTACGTTTGACATGTCTAAAAGGGCATTAATGATACTCAGGACACCATATACTTCAGAAGGTTTTTGGCCAATGATGAATAGAGGATCTGTATAGACCCGTTTAAGCTCTGATAGATGGCTTTAATCTAGGAGCTCTATGAGGCCTTTTTTCCTTCAAACTCATATAAACTCACATAAGGGTAATACTGTTGGATATCTTTACATTTTCATTCAGTGGAAATTTAATGTGATTTAGTATTATCTTTTTATTTCCTACCACATGTGGCATTTCTGGTATTAATTGGCAGTTGGCACATACTGACCAGTCACCGAATGTATAGCATATGATCCCTTACCACTAGGTCAATGGGTGGCGGAAAGTCTCAGGCCAAAAATGGACGCGCGCTGGTTTCAATTTTAGTGCACATCCATTTTCTGTCCCCTTAAAAAAGGCCCTTTTTCCTAGACATGGTAAAAAAAAAATGACCCAGCGTGTGCCCAAAGGATGCGCTCGCATTTTTACCCCATTGTTTTTTAAGGTGGTTATTTGAGAAGCTCTGTTTCTGTTTTGGATATCTGAAAACTGCCATTTAGATATCCACATTGCATAGTCGTCCATATCTCGATTTTACAAAGCCAGGATATGAATGTTTAAAACTACAGTGCGTCTATATGGCAAGAGGGCATGTCTGGACATGTTCTGTACAGGACTAGAAAGGGTCCAAAAAGATGGACATCCAACTCCAATTGCAGAAAGGGAAGGAACTTCTATGTCCATAAAAATGGACGATGTATTTAGACCCAGAACTTGGAATATCCAGGTTACAGAAACATGTTTCAATTGAGCAGTCTTCCACTGGAGGAAGTCACAGTAGGTCTTCTGTCCCTGGAGTTCTCACAATTTAAACAAATGTTTTTAAAAAAAGGTAAATTACAGCAGCTTCAGTGGGATTTGAGCCTGCAATCTCTGGTTTTCAGCTAGCTATTCTAAGCATTAGGCTCCACTGGGCTGTTTCGGTGATGGCTTTATGTCCATGTCTCTTGTTTTGTCCTGCTCATAGTTTGGACTTTTCCATTTGTAAAATGGAGGTTCATGCTGGACGTAGCCAGAATTTGGATGTCCATTTTCTTGTATTTTAGACCAGGCTGTTTGTCAGCAGATCATGTTCTAAAATACCATATAAATGGATGTCCATATCTGATGAGCAATAACATCAAAGTAATCCACACAATGTCAAATTATGAAACAGTGAGAATCATCAAATGAAAAAAAGGAAGGAAAAGACTCAAAGAAGCCCAATACCCCAAAAAAAGGTTTAGAGAGCTGATGTGATCTAAATAGATCGTTGCTTCATCATCGGCAAAAACCTTCCAAAAGTAACATCAGTGATAATAAATAGCAATATGCAATTTATAAATCGAAATAGTGCTCATGAGAAATGAAAATCACTTATCTCAAAAAAATAGAGGCAAAGCAATTCAAGCAACATCTCTAAACCTTTTTTTGAGTATTGAGCCTCTTTGAGGTTTTTCCTTCCTTTTTTCATTTGATGATTCTCACTGTTTCATAATTTGACATTATGTGGATTACTTTGATGTTATTGCTTGACTGGATTGGTAATCCCACACCCATTTCTTGTTTTTCTAGTTGATTCTGTCCATATTTGATGTACAGAGACTTGGATATCCATATTCAGAGCAGTGGCGTAACCAAGGGTGGGCTGGGGTGGGCCCAGGCCCATCCACTTTAGGTTCAGGCTCACCAAGTAGCAGCACACCTATAATTTGGCTGGCAGGGATCCCAAGCCCCACCAGCCAAAAACTCCCAACAACTGTTTGCTGCCGGTGAAAATCTACTATTTAAAAGGCATACGGGGAAGAGGAGATGTTTGAAAGACCATATGGCATGCAGGCGAGAGAGAGGGAGAAACCAAATCACTTGTAGGACAAGGCGGAGTTCTGCCCACCCACCTTGGGTCCAGGCCCACCCAAACTTGGGTGTCTAGCTACGCCTCTGATTCAGAGTTAGAAATCCTTTCTAAAATTCCTCTTCAAATGTACATTTTGTATGGAAGGAAATGAAAAAAAGATCACAAAATCCAATTTTGTAAATTGTTTAATTCATCAGAATGTTTTTTTTTCCTCTGAAGAATGTTTTTTTTCATTTTCGCTAAGCACAGATTTAATCTGTATACGGTCTTTTTTTAACAAGCAAGTTAATGTTACTATTGAAACACTAATTTGACATCTTGTTGAAGCTGCAGCATGAAGACCTCCTCTGCAGGTGGTTAGTGTTAGGTCACTGAACATTGTACTTTTACCTAAGCTAAGTATTGTGGTCAATAATTTGTTTAGTTATTAAAGAGAATTTTTAAAAAGATTATTTGGGGACACTGTAAAACATATTGGATTACACAGGTTTTGTTTTAAAATATGAGAGAAACAATGATGAAACCAACACCAGTTTACCCATCGAAGTGCATTGAATTTATTTTATTTATAGTACATTTCTACCCCACATTTTCCCACGCATGCAGGCACAATGTGGCTCACATAAGATTAAGTAAAATAACAATACAGTAAGAGATAAGGTAGGAGACAGTTAGGCAAGGAAGGGGAAGAGGGCATAACAGTACCAGGGATTAGTAAGTGGGACTATTAATCGATAAGAGTGTAGGGGGAGTAGGCCAATCCAAATAGGTGAGTTTTCAGCAGCCTCTTGAACAGTTGGTGATCCAGTTGTAGTTTTAAGTATTTCGGCAAAACATTCCAATTCTTGGCACTGGAGTATTGGAAAGACGAAGTGAAGATCTTCTTGTATTTGACACCTCTACAATTTGGAAAGTGCAGGTTGAGATACGAACGCGAGGTGGCTACTGCGTTTCTGGGTGGGAGGTCGATAAGGCGAAGCATGTACTCCGGAGCTTGCCCGTAAATGATATCAACCGGCTCCCCTTTGTCCACATGTTTGTTTACTCCTTCAAAGAACTGAAGTAAATTGGTCACGCAAGATTTCCCCACACAAAAGACGTGCTGACTCGGTCTCAGTAATCCATGTCCTTAGATGTGCTCTGTAATTTTGTTTTTAATAATAGCCTCTACCATTTTCCCTGGATCTCCTTTGGAACCTTTTTTAAAAATGGGCGTTACATTGGCCACCCTCCAATCTTCCGGTACCACGTTCAATCACTAGCAGTAGCTCCGCAAGCTCATTTTTCATTTTTCGTCTTGTCTTCCTTGATCGCCCCCAGTGAGCAAATTTTGAAAGAGATACGTTCCCTCACTGGCAACCAGTGGAGAAGGAAACGCAGAGGTTGAGCATGCTCAAAATGTGATTTTCCCAGGATTAGCCTCGCAGCAGTATTTTGTGCAGTCTGGAATTTTTTCAAAAGATAATCATGGCAACCTGTGTAAATCCCACTGTAGTAATCTAGGTGAGATAGAGGAGTGGAGAATAAGGCACTGAGTTTTATCTTTATTTAACTTGAACCGAAACACCTTTGCCCAATGTTCCATTGTAGAAAAGCTTGCCGCAATCAGATCTGAGATTTCAAGTAGGTGTAAATTTTGCATTTTTGGGTGCTATAAATTGCTTTTTGAAATACAAAAACTAAATTCTAGATTAAGTGCATGTGTAACAGTCAGATGAATGCCTGGCCCCTGTGTGGGGGAATTATACCCCCACTCTAAGCTAGATGCTACTCACCCTTCTGCCCAACTCCATCTGAAATATGAAAATGAACAGTTTGTCATCCCTGCGAGACTGTCGCTAGAGGTTGTGACAGCCATTTTTGGGAGGCTTTCGCAATGGGCAGCAGTGACTGGGCATTGCTCTTGCCTGCCAATTTCTCTACTGTACCACTAGGCAAATGGGCAGGTAAGCCTGATAACATTAAGGGGAGGAGGGGCTTGCAATTATGGGAGGTGGGGGGTGGTACGAGTTTCCCAAAGTGGGGGGCTTCTGTTGCTTCCAGGAGGGTGGGAGGGGAGCAGGCATCAGAAAGGGCCTCAGTCGACATTCAGCTGGGACCCACATAAGCTCCTGCAGAAAGCACATACTGAATTAGCCCCAGATGTTCAATGCCAGTGGCCAAACATGGCCTGGCATTGGCTATCTGGGGCAAATTCTGCCCATAAAGGTCAGCTGACCGCTGCCAGCAGAATGTTGGATAGAAAGTGATACTTCAGAAGCTGTATGTCAATCAAACCCAAAGACATGAATAACTAAGGAAAGGTGAACTGAAATATACGGATGAGAGATTTGATAGTTGCAGCCCAAGACAGTGGATGACAGCTGAGATGGTTCGCAGCAAACAGAGAAAAACTAATAGGGTGGGTGGGGTGGGGAGGTGGATGTTTTTTTGAGGGGGAGGGGGAACATTGTTAGAGTTTTCTTCCTTCTATACCAAACTATGTAAAAGTATATACATTAACCTTTGTATTGTACTTGGTTGCTGTTAGTAAACATGATTTAAATATAAAACAGACATATGCATATTTAATAAGAAAGAATTAGAAATGTTTACTCAGCTCATAGCTGGCTGCAGAGTTTTGACGGTAAAAAATGTCTATACAGAAATCACAGTAAGACGGCATGTCCCTTCCACTGGAAAATTTGTAAACATTATAACAGTGCTGTAGCAGAAAAGCATTGGATCATGCCTCTAAGAGAATTATGAGGAATTTATGATCACCTGGGACGTTCCCATTCTGCCTGATAAAGAGCTAAATGCAAGTATACCAGACATGGTGGTAAAGGAGAAAAGCACCAGAATGGCATTGATTATAGAGATAAAGGTACCAGGTGATGATTCAATGAATTGTGTGGAGAGAGATACGACCCTCAAGTACAAAGAAATGCAGTCAGAGACCAAGAAAATGTGGCAGAAAGACACAGAAATATCCCCTATCATATTGAGAGCCATAAACTTGATTAATAGCAGTTTCCAAGCACACCTGGATAGATTGCCTATACTGTACATATTACATCTTATGAACTCCAGAAGGAAGTTCTTTTTGACAAAATGCAAGTACTATGGTAAATGTGAGCATCAGGGGCGTAGCCAGACTTCAACAGTAGGGGGGTCCAGAGCTGAGGTGAGGGGGCACATTTTAGCCCCCCCCCCCCCAACATTGCCGACACCTCCAACAACTTTGACCCCCCCCCCCCCGCCGATGACCCTCTCGACCCCCCGCCCGCCGTCGCCTACCTTTGCTGGCGGGGGACCCCAACCCCCGCCAGCCGAAGTCTTCTTCCTTTGTTTGGTTTCTGACTGAGTCTGACATCCTGCAACGTAAAACGTACAGGACGTTAGACTCAGTCAGAAACCAAACGAAGGAAGAAGACCGGCTGGCGGGGGTTGGGGTCCCCCCGCCAGCAAAGGTAGCAGGCGGCGGGTTGGCGGCAGCAGGGGGGGTCCAGGGCCAAATCTACGGGGGCCCAGGCCCCTGTGGCCCCACAGCAGCTACGCCCCTGGTGAGCATTATGAGGCCCTTTTACAAAGCGGCAGTAAGCCCAATGTGTGCTTACCACTTGCTAAAAGGGACGTACCGCTGGGCTACTGCAGCAGTTCGGCGGTACTTCCCAGCCCCAGTGCGCTCCATTTCCGGTGCTACAAAAATATTTTTGTTTTTGTAGTGCCGGTGTGTACCCAGCGGTAATCAGACAGTGCTGCCCACCGCCCGGTTACCACTGGGGTAGCGCGGGAGCCCTTACCAGCACCTCAAAGGGTGACGGTAAGTGGTCCCACCCGAAATGGGCACGTAGCAGGTCCATTTCTTTAAATAAAAAAACCCTGCCTTTTATCCGCTGCTATAAAAGGAGGCCTCGGCATGCGTCAAAACAAGTGCCGATGCCAGCACAGGCCCTCTTTTGATGCAGCTTCGTAAAAGGACTCCTCAATTTGAGAGGCTGAGATCAAATATTGTGACTTAGCAGTGAGGTTTGTGGTATGCACAAACTATCCCATTCGGAAACACTGCCCCTGAGAGACACCGTAATATCTTTAGGAATGTGTACTGCTATCATTTTTAAATGCCATAAAAATATCAGGACTATAATGTGTCATTTTATATCATTTACCATCTGACAGGGCATAAAAAAGCGAGCAAAATATAATTTTATCACTTTAGAATTTGCTAAAGCTTTTCAGTACACCGTAGGTTAGATTTACTAGAGTACATTGAGGGGCATAATCGAACGCGAATGCCCATCTCCATGGGCGTCTATCTCTGAGAATGGGTACCTGAAGGGGCGGGACAGACCATATTTTTGAAAAAAAATGGGCGTCCATCTTTTTTTTTTATAATACGGTTTGTGCCGGGCAAATGAAGCGGATTCGTGCGGATTTGAGCTGGGCAGTTTCGTTTTTCAGCGATAATGGAAACCAAAGGCGCCTAGCTCAAAAATGAACAAATCCAAGGCATTTGGTCATGGGAGGGCCCAGGATTCGTAATGCACTGGTCCCCCTCACATGCCAGGACACCAACCGGGCACCCTAGGGGGCACTTGTAACAATTAAAAAAAAAAGTTAAATACCTCTCAAGTCCATAGCTCCCTTCCCTTGGGTGCTGAGCCCCCCCCCCCCAAATCCCCCCAAAACACACTGCCCACAACTCTACACCAGTACCATAGCACTTATGGCTGAAGGGGGGCACCTACATGTGGGTACAGTGTGTTTTGGGGGCAGTTTGGAGTGCTCCCATTTACCACCACAAGAGTAACAATTAGGGGGGGGGGCTGGGTCCACCTGGGTGAAGTCCACTGCACCCACTGCTCCAGGGACCTGCATACTGCTGTGATGGAGCTGGGTATGGCATTTGAGGGTGGCATATAGGCTGGAAAAAAAAGTTGTTAACGTTTTTTTTTTTTTTTTGCTGGGAGGGGGTTAGTGACCACTGGGGGAGTCAGGGGTGGTCATCCCCGATTCCCTCCGGTGGTCATTTAGGGCACTTTTGTGGGACTTGTTCGTGAAAAAAAAAAGGGTCCAAAAAAAGTGACCCAAATTCACGGTAAAAACGCCTTTCTTTTTTCGATTATCGGCCGAGGGTGCCCATCTCTCCTCGGCCGCTCGGCCAATAAACACACCCCAGTCCCGCCTTTACCATGCCTCCGACACTTCCCCGTCAACTTTGCCCGTTTCCGCGACAGATTCTAGTTGAAGACGCCCAAAATCGGCTTTTGATTATACCAATTTGGGTGCCTTTGCGAGATGGGTGTCCATCTCCCGATTTGGGTCGAAATATGGGCGCCCATCACTTTCGATTATAAGGCCGATTGTCACATTAGAGTACACAAACATGCATTATGCAATGCAGGTCCCATTTTATACAGGGGAAACCTATTTACAATCATCCCCTAGATTTTACATAAGGAGCCCAAATTGGGCCCCAAAATGTGTGCATGGATTGAAGATGTGCATACAAATTAATTACCTAACAAGACATTAAATAGCAATAAATTCATATCAACAACCAATTATTGCAGTTAATTGGCAGTAATTAGATTTTATGTGTGTATCTTCCTGCAGCTATTCAATAACCCCATTCGTCTAAATCACTTACGCGTGTAACTCAAAAGGGGGTGTAGACAGATGCATTGTAGGGACATCCTAAAAATTTGTGCACAGTTATAGAATTGCGCCACTACTGTACCCAGATACCAAGTTGGGCACTGAAATCTGCCCAGTGTGCGGTGGAGGCCAAAAAAGCAAACAGGATGCTAAGAACTAGAAAAGGGATGCAAGACCAAGAATATTATGTCACTTATAAACGTTTCACTGATGTTTGTTCGAATACAGATCGACTAAAATATATAAATACACCACAAAAGATCTGCTGTCAACAAATGACAAAAAACTACCTACAGGGTTCAACAGGAAAAAGGCCTCAAAGAGCGTCCAGGTCTTACTTCAACCTGTTGAAGCTATAACGGGTCCATAGACTTTTACCATAATACTACTCTGTATTTGTTATACCGGGGTACTATGTAAGCCACATTGAGCGTGCAAATAGGTGGGAAAATGTGGGATACAAATGTAATAAATAACGCCTCTGTATCACTCCATGGTGCGACCTCATTTTGAGTATTGCGTTCAATTCTGGTCGCTGTATCTCAAAAAAGATATAGCGGAATTAGAAAAGGTTCAAAGAAGAATGACCAAAATGATAAAGGGGATGGAACTCCTCCCGTATGAGGAAAGGCTAAAGAGGTTAGGGCTCCTCAGCTTGGAAAACAGATGGCTGAGGGCCCGCATAGGAGCTGGCTTTGTGGTTGCTGTGGGTGCTTAAGCACCCCCAATATTGAGAAAATTCCTTGTATATGTCCAGGGAGGAGTTATTTCCACTGGGCTTAGCACCCCCAATAATTTTGAAAGGTAGGCTCCCATGCTGAGGGGGAGATAGATTGAGGTCTACAAAACCCAGAGTGGTGTACAATGAGTAGAAGTGAATTGACGTTTTACTCTTTCAAGAAGAACAAAGACCAGGGGACCCTCAGGGACCCTTTTACAAAGGCGCATCAAAAAGTGGCCTGCGGTAGTGTGGGTGCGTGTAGTCGACATGCGCTGGACCGTTTCTCCACCGCATCTGGAAAAAAGGGGGTTTATTTGGGGGCCAGGAAATGGGCGTGCGCAAAATGAAAACCAGCACGGAACTATTTACGGCCTCAGCCTTAACGCCACCCATTGACTTAGCAGTAAGGGCTCACGCGTTACCCATGCAGTAACCGGCCACCATGCGCCAACTGCCGATTACTGCAGGGAGCACCCCCACGGTAGAAAATGGAAAATTATTTTCTTTCACAGGTTTTCGGCACTCGCCAAACTCGGAATTACTGCCCGGCGCACGTGCTAGTCGGGCAGTAATGTCACTTTGATGTGCGCTGCACATGCATAGGCCCCTACACACCTTTGTAAAATGGCCCCTCAATGAAATTACATGAAAATACTTTTAAAACAAATGGGAAATAGTTTTTCACTGAAAGAATAGTTAAGCTCTGAGTGGAGGAGTGGCCTAGTGGTTAGAGTGGTGGACTTTGGTCCTGAGGAACTGGGTTCGATTCCCACTGCAGGCACAGGCAGCTCCTTGTGACTCTGGGCAAGTCACTTAACCATCCATTGCCCTCCATTACCCCAGGTACAACTAAGTACCTAAGCCGCACTGAGCCTGCCATAAGTGGGAAAGCGCGGTGTACAAAAAAAAACTCACTACCGGAGGATGTGGTAACAGCGGTTATTGTATCTGGGTTTAAAAAAGGTTTGGACAAGTTCCTGGAGGGAAAGTACTTAGTCTGATATTGAGACAGACTTGGGGGAAGCCACTGGTTGCCCCAGGATTGGTAGTATGGAATGTTGCTACTATTTGGGATTCTATCAGGTACTTGTGACCTGGATTTGGCCACTGTTAGAAGCAGGATACTGGGCTAGACGGACCATTGGACTGACCCAGTATGGCTGTTCTAATGTTCTAACCCCCAAAATGTACTGGAAAAATCCACACAGTCAAAACAAACAAAAAAAAGTGGAGGAAGCCTTTTTGATTGAAGAAGAAAACGTTGGTCACCCTGGACATTGTGGTTGGCTTCCTCCACTTTTTTGGTTTGTCTAATGTTCTTGTTTACACCAGGTTTTAGCTGGTGCTTAAATCTGGGGATTGTAATGGACTATAAGCACTATTCTATAAAGAGCACTCAGCTCGGAGTGCTCTCTATAAAAAATAGTGCTCCGTGTCGATATTTTCCAGAACCCAAATTTTAGCACCATTTACTCAATCTGGTCCCATATGTGATAATGGTGTTAGCACACTTCTTTAGTAAATCTAGCTCTATTTGCAAAATCTATTAAAAGTGCATACGATGTTAAAATATATCAACTGCTGAAAGAGCAGACAGGAAACAGTATACATAGCATAAAAACAGAAACAAAATGGCTCCCATGTACACCTATAAATATTATTGCCCAACAGAACTTAGTTATCAACACAAATTTTCTATTTCTTTAGGTTGTTCAGTTTGCTTAATTAGGAAGCTCACTTGTCTTTGCTCTGTGCAAACAAATCTGAAAATAGGAGAGAGTTTATAATTAAATTGATTTCAAAGTCAAGCAAAAAATATAATAATCCTCACAGGACTTTTTATGTTTTCACACATGGTAAAAGAGAATCTCTGGCAAATACTTTACACAAGCAAACAAGTTAAAAATAATCTCCCTAGATACGAAGATTCACATTGTGAATTTCAGTGACAAGCAGGGTGATTTGGCCACAAAAGTGGGTGACACCATCAGATAACGAGTGGAAAATTTCTCTCAAAGTTCAAAACAGCCAATAAGATTTAGGAGTCTATTTGTAAAGCTGCCTTCACGGTTTAATGCTAATTTTAGTGAGCATTAACAGCTTACCTGATATTGTTGTTTAATCAGAAACTCAAAACACTCAACAATTCCCACAATAACCCACTGCTAAGGGCTGACTGACACCACAACTCACTCGAATAAAGTGGAGGGAAAAAACCTCAGTCGTGCCACCCAGCCTATACTGTTTTAAGGCTTGGGCACCATCACAGGAAAAAAAATCTCCACTATTGACTGTGCAGAGAAAAGTTCAACATGTCAGTGTCAAGTCACTAGACCAGGGAAATCACAAAGGAAAGCAATTGTCCAACAGGAATTAAACATATAGCTGCTTAAGGCATAACATCATCAAGAAGATAACACTCAACTTCAATCTTCATAGTCTTCACACAACAGCCACCAGCTTATCCACTCTTCCCGTGCACCCAACAGGGAGTCCCCATTTCAACAAGGCTGCGACAGGAGTGATAACAATGAAACAAATCCCGTGTCGAGGCCACTGGTACCATGAACGCCAGTGGGTAAACTGACAAAAAGACAGCTGACTTCTGTATTTAAAACTAGAACAGCCCCGCCCCTCAGCATGCTAAGGCGAGACACAGCCAATACCAGTACAACACCTCAACGTTGACATCATCATCAGGAACATCCAGTCTCCAAAGAGTAAATCCATGGAGGCATGAATCAATACCACCCTCAAAAAAGGCAAACCATTTCACCCAAGCATTCAAGCCCTCGGGTTCCAAGGAATTAAAGGAATATATCAACTTTTGTTCTTGCTGTCTTAAAACTCTACTGTAGTCCCCACCAGGGGCGTATCTGCGTGGGGCCACAGGGGCCTGGGCCCCCGCAGATTTCGCCCTGGCCCCCCTCCCCGCCGTCAACCCTCCCCCGCTGCTTACTTTTGCTGGCGCCGAGGTCCGACCCGCAATCTCCGTTTTTCGTCTTCCTCCGTGGCCATGCTTCCAGGAAGTAATGCTGCAGTGCTGATTCGTTGAATCCAGTTCGACGTCAGACGGGGGGGAGGGAGGCAAAAATGTGCCCCCCCTCTCTGGCTGTGGCCCCCCCTACCACCGGATTCCAGATACGCCCCTGGTCCCCACACCGTTGAGAATGCTTACTTTGTTCCAAAACTGTACAGCGCAACTCTTCAAAACGGTGCATCAACCGTTGACAATGTGCTACCATGGGGGCTTCAATCTTAAGCCTCTTTAAACAGGAACGATGTTCAGGTATCAAATATAAGACCTCCTATGCGTCCAGTTTCTCCTTCTTGGGCAGCCAGCTTTGGAACGCTCTGCCAAGATCCATCCAGAAAATCAATGACCATCTACCCTTCAGGAAAATGTTGAAGACCCACCTCTTTAAGAAAGCTTACCCAAATGACTGTACTTAAACTTTAAACCAGCCACTTGATCCTGATGATTGTTATTCCTTTAAACTATATCTCCCAATCTCCTTATGCACTTCCCTCTATCTTTCCTTACCACCCGTCCTACTCCTTACTGCTTCCCTCTATCTTTCCTTACCATCCTTCCTACTCCTTACCCTTCCCTATCTCTTTTCCTTTTGTTATCCCATCTTTGCTTGCATCTACATTTAACTTACATTTTCTCAAACCTTACAACTACTACGTTTACTACAATTTGTAATTTTCTCCTCCAGACTTTGTAATTGTATTTACTATGTAAGCCGCATTGAGCCTGCAATATGTGGGAAAGCGCAGGGTACAAGTGTAATAAATAAATAAAATAGTCTGATCTTCAATGCTGTAGCTGTTTGGTCAATATAAATCATACCACAAGGGCATTGAACCAAATATATCACTCCTGTAGACTCACAATTAGTGAGCGAAGGGCGAAGGGCGACTAAAATGATAGCGGGGATGGGACGACTTTCCTATGAAGAAAGATTAAGGAGGTTAGGGCTATTCAGCTTGGAGAAGAGAAGGTTGAGGGGAGACATGATAGAGGTATATAAAATAATGAGTGGAGTGGAACAGGTGGATGTGAAGCGTCTGTTCACGCTTTCCAAAAATACTAGGACTAGGGGGCATGCGATGAAACTACAGTGAAGTAAATTTTAAAAAAATCGGAGAAAAGTTTTCTTCACCCAACATATAATTAAACTCTGGAATTCGTTGCTGGAGAAAGTTGTGAAGGCGGTTAGCTTAGCAGAGTTTAAAAAGGGGTTGGACGGTTTCCTAAAGGACAAGTCCATAAACCGCTACTAAATGGACTTGGGAAAAATCCACAATTCCAGGAATAACATGTATAGAATGTTTGTACGTTGGGAAGCTTGCCAGGTGCCCTTGGCCTGGATTGGCCGCTGTCGTGGACAGGATGCTGGGCTCGATGGACCCTTGTTTTTTTCCCAGTATGGCATTACTTATGTACTTACCCATTTTGGAATGTATATATTCTTTAGATTCCAGCATAATCTGACAGATAGAACAATGGCCACATTTAATGTGTTGTCCTCCCCCAGCTTGTAATTCCCTTGGCGTCCAAACATCATTGGAACTTAACAGGTCACCCAAGTTGCATCCTCGTTAGTAAGAAAAAAAATATTGGCCTGCTCGAAAGGCAGAAGCACTCTGAGAAGATCAAAGTGTCTTTTGAAAGTGTGACTGATTTCCATTGTACCAGCATTAAATTTCATCACAAAGGGTAGAATCTCCCCATGTGGACAAGCTGCTTTATAATCTAATAGAGATTCCCTTTTGGCTGCATTCTTTACAAGTTGTCTCGGGTAGCTTCACTGCACAAACTTCTCACATAATTCTTTACTCCTATTTTTAAATTACACATCCAGATTTCCCACCAAGACTTTCACAACGAGACGGTCGTGGCGGCAAACCTGGATTGAGTAGAGGTCTCCAGAGGAAGCAAAAGCAAAATGGGTCCGTCGGGACCTCGCTGTCACATAGAGATTTCGCCTGAGCATGGAGTGTTGGAGCGGGAACTTTTCCACTATTTAAGTTGTTTTATTTTGTTTTCATTCCATATTCACAAGTGAGTGTTATTGTTTTTGAATGAAGATTGTTTGCCAATTCACAAATTGTGGGAGGTTTTTTAAACCTATGATTACTATTTCACTGTGAGCCCTGGCTTGTCAAATTTGGCCGTTCGGTCAAACAAAAAAAAACATAGGGGCCACAGTAGTATGAGGTTTTTTCTTCCCCTTTTGTTTAAACCAGTATATTGATGTGCTAGCTGTATAGTTTTTGTGTTTTAGCACGTAAGCACAGTGAATAGGATCTGTTGGTAAATTACTTTGCGTATAATTTCTGATTTGAACATCCTTTCTAAAATGCTGCTCCAAACTATGAAAGTTGAAGTCTTCTCATTTGAGCTTCCAAAGACAGTTTAGCTTTGATCACCTCCAATATTGATTGATTTCTTCTATAGGAAATCCACAATATACACAGTACCCTTTGCCATTTTCTTCCTGTCTTGATTTTTCAGTGTCCACCTTTTGCCTCCATATATTATTGAAAATACCAAAGCTTAACTAAGTCAAATCTTTGTGTGCAGAGATTCATCTCTGCACTTGAAGATCTTTTGTAGGTCTTTCATAACCATTCTACCAAAAATCTATAGGTTGGATTTTATTTATTTATTTTATTCCATTGCATTTGTATCCCACATTTTCCCACCTCTTTGCAGACTCAATGTGGCTTACAATAGATCATGAGTAGTGGCAACATTTATGAAAGTATACATTTAGCTTACAGGAGGGTCTTGATAACATGATAATGAAAAAAACCATACTAGTAACATAACAAACATATATCGCAAGGCATTTCTGGATATTTGTATAAGAGTTCACATCTTAACTGCTTGTTTCATTATTGATTATTGGTCCAAGATGACTTGTTTTGTTGATCCATGCCAGAAGATGAGACATTATCTGATAGCATACGCTAATTGTTTCATTGTAAATGACATTTTGGAGAGGAAAGGGATAGGGCGAGGACTGTGCCTTACAGTTAATGCAGAATTACCTACCATGCATTAGCCTTAGAGAGCGACACAGTAATGGCTACCATGGTGATACTGTGGAAACCACGGTAAAGGGGAACAATTTTAAAAATTACATGGTAATACCGTGGTAACAGTTATGTGTTATGCGGTAGTGCCACGGGAACAGGGAGCGAAATAATGGTAATTCCACAGTAATAGGGGCAGCAGCAGACAGGGGTATAGCTCCACCCAGCGTTGGCTCAGGCCCACCCAGTCTCAGATGATCACAAATCAGGTTAGCCTGCACAGCTCTCACATTAGCGCCTCAGCTACATGGACAGGAAGTGCTTCTCGTGAGCTACTAGTCAGGAGTCAGGCACTGGAGACCTCCACCGCTAACCTTTTCAGCTTATCTCTATCTCTGTCTACTCTGCCTCGCTCACACCTGCTCCTGGGGCCCACACACACCGGTCTGGTGCTGCCTTTAATTTTGATGGCTGCCCCCCCTCTTTCGCCATCCCCTGCAACCAACGGGCACTGCAACAGCCAGTTTGGAACTCCTCTCCAGCACCATGTACATCGTAATCAGGGCTTCTGTGGGAAAGCTCAGGTCATTTTTTAAAATAAATTTTTGATTAAAGTTTTACTATTATGTATACTTTCCTCTTTCAAGAATTCTTTTTAATATTTCATAAAATTGTCTTGCTTCTTTGATTTATAAATATTTGATTATACATTGATTAATAATTCATTTATATATTATTTATGAATTAACTATTTTGAAGTTTTCAGTATTTCTATGATTTTTTAACAAGCCCCTGATGCAGGCGAAAAAAGTTTTTGAAAAACGCAATGTCAAAATACTACTAAATTCAAAAAGTGAATGTGTCTTATTCATGGAATGCAAAGGCCAAAGCAATGTGTGGCCTCATTATGAAAAGATCAACATCAACGGTGGATTTTGCTGTTACATGTATGTGTGCAGTGCCGTGGTGTGCTGAAGTGGAAGTCACAGGAAGGCAGTAGTGATCTACAAACTCATCTGAAGTCATGCCACGTACAAAAGAATAAGATCGAAGGGACACAGACCATAACTTCAATATCAGGCTTTCAAAATAAACCAGATCGACTGAAGACTACGATTTTAGATAAGAATGCTATGTCGATGCCTGTGCTGAAATGTGCACCAAAGATATTAGGCCGTTCATCATTATCGAAGGCACAGGTTTTAAAGCTTTGGTGTCAAAGTTGATTTTGTTGGGGACGAAATATGGAAATGTGTCAACTGATGACATTCTTCCCAGTTCTCAAACTATGTGTCATCACTTATCCATCTTGGCCAACACAGAGAAAATTAAGCTAAAGGAGCAATTGTCTGGATTTTGCAGATTAGCATTGACAACCGATATATGGACCCATGAATCAACCATCACCAGCTATATTACTTTAACTGTACATTATGTTAATTCAAACTGAGAACATTTGGCAAACGTCTTGGCTACAAAATACATGGAGGAAGCAACATCAGGTGAGTCATAAATAAAATTCTGATTGATTGATGTAGACCATCAAAACAATTTTTACCTTACAGAAAATGGAGCAAATGTAAAGACTGCATTTCACAACCAGGTCTAGTTCCCATGTACCGGGTAGCAAACAGGAGGAACACAGACCTTCCACAGTGATCAAAAAGAAGCAGAAAAGTGTGGATGAATAGTATTCCAGGATATCAGTCTAAAAAAGAGAAGTCCATAGTTTCTAAAAACTCTTTATTCTCTAACTGCGTGCCAAATGTGTGTACAATCTTGACCCTACATGGGCCATGTTTTGGCATAAAGCATTCCTCGGGGGTCTGTCAATAACATCAGAACAATATATTGAATATAAGAACAAATAAGGATATGAATAATAGTTGAAAACAATATAAATAATAATGGAAAAGGAATAATAGGGAAAGGAGACCTGAAATAATGTATAAGAGAGGCAAGAAGAAAAAAGACAGAGATGCAGCAATGAGATATGTGAGGGGTAAATGGTTATAGTATAAGTGAAGAAAGTTAACCTAAAAATTAAATGTAAATACCTATAAATAACGCGTAAAGGCAGTGGGCTTCCAGGAGAATAAGAAAGTCAAACTGTCATAAAAAAGAATAAAAAGGAAGTGAAAATGTAATAATGTAATACATCTGCAGCATCCATGTGCACAAAGTGACATCAGGTGAAAATTATAACTGAACGAGGTACTTAAAAAGGAAAAAGACTATTGAATAAGATATATGGGCAGTGTTAACGATAAACATGAACTAACCTTGAATAGAAAGTGCTATAGTCACCATGTGAGTTTGCCATATATGATACAATTATACCACTTTATGAAGTAACGGTGTGATCTAGATGTTCATAGAACAGCGTGGTACCTCCATGCTGGTCTGTAGACATCTAGATCACATCGTTACTTCATATAATAGTATAATTTTCACCTATCACTTTGTGCACATGGATGAGGATGTTCCCGTTTTTAGAAACAATGGACTTATCTTTTTTAGACTGATATCCTGGAACTACTACTACTACTATAAATCATTTCTATAGCGCTACCAGTCGTACACAGCGCTTCACAATTGAACATGAAGAAGAGACAGTCCCTGCTCAAAATAGCTTACAATATAAATCAGGACAGACAGACAGGACAAACAAGGGATAAGGGTAAGACAGATAGATAGGACATATGGGAAGGGACTATTGAAGAGAGGAAGACAAGATAAAGATTTCGAGCAGGTGACAAGTTAGGAATTAAAAGCAGCATCAAACAGGTAGGCCTTTAGCCCGGATTTGAAGGCGGCCAGCCTTTTTGCTTCTTTCCCATATGCCAGGTACAGTATCAATTTGGTTATGTCTCATGCATTGAGTCCTAAGCCCATTGTGGATAGTTTACCATTTTAACCAGTTATTGAGCTGATTACAACTTGCAAAGAAACTGTCACCAGGTTTATGTGCACCAGTCTACAACACAACAGCGGGTTGTATCTACTAGATGGAACAGCATACTGACAATGCTAAAATCTGTCTCAGAAAATCTGGAACAATTGAAGTTGCTCGCTGATGGTATGAAAGATTGCATACTTTCTAAGCTTCTTTTGGATGTTAATGAGGATTGTCTTTCAGATGCAATTAAGTCACTTCCACCATTTGATGCTGCTGCTGCTGCTGCTGCTGCTGCAACAACTACTACTACTATAAATCACTTCTATAGCGCTACCAGTCGTACGCAGCGCTTTACAATTGAACATGAAGACAGTCCCTGCTCAAAAGAGCTTACAATCTAAATCAGGACAAACAGGACCAAAAGGAAGGACAGACAGAAGGACACATAAGGATAAGATAAAAGTTACAAGTCAGGAGTCAAAAGCAGCATCAAACAGGTAGGCCTTTAGCCTGGATTTGAAGGCAGCCAGGGATGGAGCTAGACGTAATGGCTCAGGAAGCCTAGTCCAGACATAAGGTGCGGCGAGATAGAAGGAGCGGAGTCTGGAGTTAGCGATGGAGGAGAAGGGTGCAATTAGGAGAGATTTGCCTAGTGACTCGTTTCATCTGATTAGACACAAAAACTGCATCTAGTAGTCGCTGTTCCTGTGAAGGTGGAAAAAAGTCTTTCAATCCTTGGTGATAAAGTTGAACCAATTCAGCATCATAAAGTGAAACTGCAGCATTTTCTTGTCAGCCATTTCCCTTTGCATGAGCTCCACTGTCAGGCTTATTTTCGAAAGAGAAGGGCGCCCATCTTTCGACACAAATCGGGAGATGGGTGTCCTTCTCCCAGGGTCGCCCAAATCGACATAATCAAAAGCCAATTTTGGGCATCCTCAACTGCTTTCCGTTGCGGGGATGACCAAAGTTCACAGGGGCGTGTTGGAAGCATAGCAAAGGCGGGACTGGAGTGTGCCTAACACATGGGCATCCTCGACCGATAATGGAAAAAAGAAGGGCGTCCCTGACGAGCACTTGGGCGACTTTACTCAGTCTATTTCTTTTTACGACCAAGCCTCAAAAAGGTGCCCAAACTGATCAGATGACCACCGGAGGGCCATTTCCTGCATGAAAGAGAGTCTTCCCTTTTACCCCCTTTGGGTACCTCATTGAAGGTGCCCTGTTAAAGAACTGCCCCCTTAGAGTCCTTAATAAAGAAAATGTTTCTCTCACTGAGGAAACTCAAACGCATAAAACCATTCTTCCCGAGGGAAATATTTTGTAGCCTGGTACAGTCCATGGTACTAAGCCACGCAAATTACTGCAATGGAATTTATGCGGGATGCAAGGATCAAATCATAAAAAAACTTCAGACCGCCCAAAACACAGCAGCCAGGCTTATATTTGGAAAAACACGTTTTGACAGCGCCAGACCACTCAGAGAAAAACTGCACAGGCTACCAATCAAAGAACGCATCACTTTCAAAATCTGCACGACTGTTCATAAAATTATTTACGGCGAGTCACCGGGATACATGACAGACCTCATCGACCTGCCAACCAGAAACACCACAGAATCTGCACGATCATACCTAAACCTCCATTACCCAAGCAGCAAAGGACTCAAATAAAAATCCACCTATGCAACCAGCTTTTCCTACCTAAGCGCACAACTATGGAACTCATTGCCAAAAGCAGTAAAAACTACGCTCAACCACCTAAATTTTCAGAAAGCACTAAAGACAGACCTGTTCAGAAGAGCATACCCCACCGACCCAACATAAAAATACCTGTTCATCTGCGACACAATGCAACCAAAGACCATAACGAACATTACCTGACTCTTCTTTCCCCTTTTCCTCTCTAAGTTCCCCCAACTGTACCTACCATACCTGTACCTCATTCTACTACAATATCACTTTGTATTCATTCATACCATGTATTTGTTCAGACCATAATCGGTAACACCGTTAACGGTTATATGTAAGCCACATTGAGCCTGCAAAAGGTGGGAAAATGTGGGATACAAATGTAACAAATAATAATAATAATAATTAATACAGGAAGGAATGCTGGTGCATGCTTACTGGCCTCAGGTTCATTGCTGCAATTACCAGACAAAAACAGTGGGGTGTATCTGTTAAGATAGGAGAAAAATCTCCATGCAGTTATAAAGGAAGACTCATAACCTCAGAATTGCAACACGGATTCCAAATGAGCTGTAACAAAAAGGTGGAGCTAGCTGCTCAAACAGAAAAAAAATTGTGCTCTTCGGAAGTATACAGCACCACAGTTTTAGCACTGTGTGGGTGACCTTTCAATGTATCCAGTTTTTAAGCCAGCCAATTTGAAAAGCTCCTTCAAGCAGCTACTGGCTTGCCGGCTTCTGTGTAAATAGAGGCAAAGGCATATGAGAACGTCTGAGTCTGGAAAGTGAAATGTATTGCTTCAAGCTCAATCCAGTCTTCTTTTGTTACTGGTGATGTTTAATTTAAATCAATATATCATTACAAATCTGAAATTCTGAACAAGAGATATGCAGCACAAATAATCCTGATTTTTTTTCTTTTTTTTTTTTTTTTTGCAGAAAGCAAAATCTTATCACTGTCAGGGATTGTCATGGTAACCAGTAATGCTGTTAGTTGATCTGGATTGAATGTGAGATATATACCTTTCAAATTAAGTTTGAACATTGCCTAAGCCAGTCAGTCACGACCAGATTACTCACTGGGCAACACCAGGGGCAATCTGACATTAAGTGCATGTTCGGCTATTACAGCTGCCTTTCTCTTTGGGTTGAGCAGTCCAGTACTCATAAGTATTATGCACAAATAGGATACTGCCACTGTTATTTAAAACAAATATTATTTCACCAACTGAAGTGGCCAAAAACATTCAACGGTTGCTATTTGTATTATATAAATGGAGGAAAAAGCCTCTGTATTCCCGTTTCAGAACATAACCGCATCTGTTAAACCGGGGTGGAATCTTCATTGGCTAAAAAACCTTCATTGGGCGTACAAGAGTGAAACCAAATTGCAACTACATTGGCGACACTAAAGATAAGTGTTCGTTTGATGTGACTTTTTGTTTATTAAAGTTTCAATTGGAGGATTTTTAGCCAATGAAGATTCCACCCCGGTTTAACAGACGTGGTTATGTTCTGAAACGGGAATACAGAGGCTTTTTCCTCCATTTATATAATACAAATAGCAACCGTTGAATGTTTTTGGCCACTTCAGTTGGTGAAATAATATTTGTTTTAAATAACAGTGGCAGTATCCTATTTGTGCATAATACTTATGAGTACTGGACTGCTCAACCCAAAGAGAAAGGCAACTGTATTCGTAAGTAGCCAGGACTCAAAGCACAAGCCTATGGTGTTCCTTTTAGAGTTTAGTCATAGTTGTCCATTGCAGGGCTTTTTTTGAGGGGGTATTTGGTACTTGGGGGTACTGAGTACCGGCACCTTTTCCATTGTCTACTAAAATTGACCCATGGTCCCTAAGTTTTAATGAAAGAACTCAGGCTCTACACACCGGTTCTGCCTTGTCATAGATTCTGTGACTGGTTCCAGGGAGCCTGGCTATTGTGGGGTGGGTCCCTCGGTGATCGCCCCCATCCCTGAAGGATGGCCTGGCATTTGAGTACCGGCAGCTTTTTTGCTAAAAATAATGCACTGCCATTGCCAGATATTAGGAACCTGGAGAAGTACAAGAACCAAGGTCAGGAATGTGGTTGGACCAGTCAGGGTCCCACCAATGAAAGAGGAAAAGTACTGAATCTGCAGGCAAAATTATAGTTGGGATTCAGGCACCAGTGGGGTTGGTGGAACAGTTTTGGAAAGGGTAAACAAGCAAAGGTTGGTAACAGAAGTCAGACAGAAGTAGAAGCACATCCAGGAACTCACAAATGAGACCTATCAAAGGTCCTATCAAATGGGAGTTCTCAGGTTTAAATGGCTTTAGAGAACCAATAAGAGCAAATCACATTATCAGGATGTAACCTGATGGCTTAAAAAGGCAGAAGGAAGTTGTGGTGCACTTCTTACATGAGGAGGGCATCCTGGCAGTAAGTATGCAAAAGCCTTACCCCCTGATATTCAGAATGAAATGGCTGCCTAAACGGCACTTTGACAGCTATCAGGCAATATTCAGTAGCAGATCGCCAGCTTTCCCCCGCTGAATATTGCAGGTTAGCAGCTAAAAGATAGCCGGTTATATCAACTGATATAACTGGCAATCCAGCGATTTTCAGCGTGGAGCAGGCTAAGTTTGGTGGCCAACAATAGGTGGAATCACTTTGGCTGGCTCCAACTTAACCAGCCGGCACTGAATATCAGCTTGACCAGTTACATTGAAACCGGATAAATGTAAACTTTATATACAATGTCAGTCACCGGAAACAGCCAGGCATTGAATATCCAGGCTCAATGTTGACTGCAGGAGGCAGACCAGCTATTTCCTGCAGTCTAAATATCGGCCCCT
Source organism: Microcaecilia unicolor (assembly GCF_901765095.1). Taxonomy (NCBI): domain Eukaryota; kingdom Metazoa; phylum Chordata; class Amphibia; order Gymnophiona; family Siphonopidae; genus Microcaecilia; species Microcaecilia unicolor. The sequence continues at coordinate 32,932,666 of NC_044043.1, forward strand.
AGGTTTTCATCCACTGCATGCAGGGATTTGTAGTCCTGCCCTTTGTGCAGAAAATTGGAGTCAGTCTATAGATGCAATTGGAGAAAACTAGGACAAATCATTTTTTCTCTAATAACCAAGAAACATCTAGTAACCTTTTTACATTTTATAGCTAAGCAGTGGAGAAGAACCATATTCAGGAGTGAACCACGTCACCTTTGAGCTATTGTCTGTTCTTTTCTTTCAGTAAACCCTTTTGTGTGGTTCCTAAGGGGACAATTTAATACTATCTGCATGAGATACATTTTACTCATGGATTTTGCACCAGTTTTTAAAGAAAAAGTATTCATATACTTCAGTTTGAAACTTGCCATGACTTGCAGACATTTGTATAAGGGTACCAGATGTCTCTGACTTGGGAGGGATTGTCCTCAATACACAGCTTTGTCCTTGATTTTTTTGTCTTCAAGTGCTACGTCCATGATTTGTCATCAGGAAGCTTCTATCTTTACCATTATGTGGAATTTGGCCAATCAGTGCCAAGGAGCTGGGAAACCTCTTTTCCTTTCCTGCCCCCCAGGAAGGATAGGACCAAATCAGTGCCTCGGGGGCAGGAAGGCTTCATCTTCTTTCCTGCCTCCAGAAGAATTTGGCCAATTAGTGCCACAGGGCCAAGAAGACCTTGGTGTCACCCAACATATACACTTTCCCCACTCACACCATGGGTCATACCCTTGATCTAGTTCTTTCTTGCTTTAATGATCTGTCGTTCCTTTCACCCTCTCCCTTGCCAGTTTTATATAACACACTACTACCCTCATTTTGCAGGAACTTTCTCTTTACCCCCATCTGTTCTCTTTTCCTGTTGGATTTGAACACCTATAATCTGTCTTCTCAAACTCATTTTGGGATACCCTTCTGTAGTCTCAATTTGACCCACATGCTTCCTCATCTTGATCATTCACGTCATTTCCTTAGTCTCATCAGCCATGGTTCTATGCCAGGCTCCATGTCCTCAGATGGCAAACATGCCATATTGAAACAAAAAACTGAGAGAGGGTTCAAAGCACAAAATAAAGTCCAAATAGCAAAAAAAAAAAAAAAAAAGTAGCAAGAGCCTTCACAAGCGGGGCAAAACCTTTAATTGTACATCATATATCATTGATCTGACATGGGCTGTATTTCGGCGCGAAGCATCAACGTAAGAGGTTGTTTGCTCCAAATACAGGCAACAAACGCCTGCTTGTAACTGAAGTAAGAAGGACACTGCCCTCCCGTGTGGAGCAAGTAGGCATTTGTTGCTTGTATTGGGAGAGGATTTTAGATTCATTTGATGTGAACTCAGCTTTCAGCTGCTCTCTTCATCTTACACTAAGAGCCAACGACATCTGACACAGATGCTTTGCGCCGAAACACAGCCCGTGTCGGGTCAATGATATATGATGTACAATTAAAGGTTTTACCCCGCTTTTGAAGGCTCTTGGTACTTTTTTTTTTTGCTATTGAAACATTTCACACTGTGAAATCTGCCAAAAAATCATACCAATGTGCTCTTATTGCTAGTTCAGTTAACAAAATTTTAAAAATGTTTTCCTATCTTGTTGTGGGTGCATACAAAATGTCAGAAAATCACACAGATAGTAAATACTCTGGACTCGTATCACAAGAGGTATGATTGCACCTAAAGTGGCCCTGAGGTCTGAGCTAAGCTGACCCCAATGAAGGGCAGTTTTTTTTTTTTTTTTACTGATAATGGAATCAGTGACATGAAGGACATTGCATACTTTGTGATTTGAAGTGGAACAGTGATTATTACTGTAGACTTTTTATTTTCCTGACTAAAAGTGGGACAATGTTTACTGTCTGTCATTCAGTAGAATATACAGAAGACTTCTGTTGTCACTATCATTTCAGAGTTCTGCAATTTTAGTGACCCCCTGATGCAGGCGCTTGGTCGCTGAAACATATGCCGGGTTGGGTGTCTCTAATAAAGAAAGGGAAATGGGACTTGATATTCTGCCCTGCTGTGGTTTTTGCAACTACATCCAAAGTGGTTTACATAGTATGCACAGGTACTTATTTGTACCTGGTGCAATGGAGGGTAACATAGTAACATAGTAGATGACGGCAGAAAAAGACCTGCATGGTCCATCCAGTCTGCCCAACAAGATAAACTCATATGTGTATACCTTACCTTGATTTGTACCTGCCTTTTTCAGGGCACAGACCGTACAAGTCTGCCCAGCAGTATTTCCCGCCTCCCAACCACCAGTCCTGCCTCCCATCACCGACTCTGGCACAGACTGTATAATTCTGCCCTCCACTATCCTCGCCTCCCAACCACCAACCTCTCTTCCCCCACCTGCTCCACCACCCAATTTTGGCTATGCTTCTGAGGATCCATTCCTACTGCACATGTACTTAATTGGCGTACAAGTATGTATGTGCATAGACGTGTCAATATTCCAGCTCTGGGCTATTCCAGATCTTTGCATCTAAATGCAACAGCATGTGGTTTGAAGGTGCGCATGCATAAAGGTGGAGTCTGGCGGAGCACGGGTGGAGCACGCAGTTGCATGTATAGAAATCCTCGGGACTAGACACACTTCGGAGTTTGGAATTTTTCCACATCTCGGAACGGCAGTCAGGAAGATTAGGGATTAGGAGCTTAGGGGGGAATTCTATATATGGCACCTTTAAAATCATCACTGAAAAACCACGCAGTTAGCGTGATTCTATAAACGTACAATACGTATTAGTTAAGTGACTTGCCCATAGTCACAAGGAGCTGCAGTGGGAATTGAACCCAGTTCCCCAGGATCAAAGCCCACTGCACTAACCACTAGGCTACTCTTCCACTAGCAACAGTTCATGTAGAATCTAAGAAGAAT